>NC_137542.1:71950907-72455907 GCF_963082525.1 Nesoenas mayeri | reverse complement strand
TGCTGTATCTGGGTGTTTAGTTTCTTTTTCATCTCTATGAATAAGGGTTCTTGATAAAAATCTTCACCACTCACTCAAATACTGCCCAATACTCCTTCTTCTAGAACATACACTATGTATACTCTTTCCTCTAGACCCAAGATCATGGGAAATACCTTCTCTTTTTTACACCTTACTCAGACCACAAATGCTGTCAACTTTGGAAGCAGATTTCTTTCTTTTAGAAAGATTTTAACATCTGATTAGTGATTTCTTGCTAAATTCTCCTACACATAGCCTTTCTTCCCTTCTCTCTTTCTCTCTTTCTTTCTCTCTTTCTCTCATTTTAGAGTTTTCATGTACAATCTCTGGTAAATGCCTCTGAAAAAAACCTGAAAGTATGTAGAGGGAGAAAGAGAAGGAGATTTCTGTGCTATTGTTACCTAAACACATTTTTGATGGGTGCGGGACAATTTTCTTTTGACTCAATCATGAGCCCATGAAGGGGAACTTAACACCAAAAGAACCATTTATCTGTACAAGGGAAACTCTGGGTCATCTATGCTGCCAAAGTACCTCAAATTCCTCCTGACATAGTGAAGGTTCAAGTACAGCACATATAATTTCTTCTACATTAAAGCATTTGTTATTAAAATAGTGTTGATGAGGGAAGGCCTTTTTACAAAACTGCTTGATCTCCTAAGCCCAGAAAAGAATAAATACAAAGTACATGCATATGTGAACATAAACAACTAAGAAACATTCACACAATGAGACAGCTCCTAAATTATATGTTTGCTTGGGGACATGCCTGGCAGAGCCATGTAGCTTACCCAGGGCTGCTAAAGAGAATGAAAACTGAGTAACATACTGTGTGACAGTAGAACAGAGCCCTGAGTGTTTAACTTCAGTATAAAAGTAATTATATTAAAGGAGGCATTAAATGCATGTTTGAACCAGGTTGGTCAAGGACTCGGGGTAAGTTTGCCTTTGTAAAAGGTTGCTTGCTTCATTAAAATCAGAATTCTGACTTTGCCCTTGATGTGTTCCTTTTATAGTTTTAGTCTTTCATATTTTTTTTTTTTTTTCCCCATTTAAATGGCATGGTCTACTCAGGGCCACTGCAAACATTAACAGCAAACCAGAATACAGAAAAGAAAATATTAAACAACAGCAACAAAAACCTCAATGAGTGACTTAGAAGCTCAAGCTGGGTGCCCTGAGACCAAATGGTCATGCAGGAATTTGAGACTATTGACAGCCTTTCACTTTACACAGCTATTTGATTGTTTTACTTTAAACACAGAAGGCTCTGACACTGGATACTTTAGGATATACTTCAAATTAGGGACTCTAAGAATCAGTACAGAACTCATGGGTTCCAGCTTATGTGGAAAATTGTGCCATGCTGTCTAACCCTAGGAATTTAGATAAAATCACAAGTGCCTCTCTAGTGCTTGAGCTCAAGAGTGGTGTTATGATACTTCACAGGTAACAAAAACACATCCTGTGGAAAATACAAAGGGCGTCTCAAGACATGTCAGAGACCCAGGTATGGCAAGAAAACAGTCACACTCCCTTGTCAATGCTACCCATTCACTATTTTCTTTCTAAAACAGACACAGGGAAATCCAAGAGAAAAACAAGTACGGAACTAAGAAAACTACTTTTTCAGGTTTTGCTGATCTTCTTAATTTCACAGATAAATTGTATGCAGCAACTTTCATTAGTCTTTGCAGGAAATTTGAATATCTGCACAAAGAGAGTAAAGAATGAGCCTGCTGTCCCATGGGCAGGGATAAGGTTTTCACATGAAGACAGAAGGTTATAGAACTTGTTTGTTTTGGGAAAAGAACAGGTATTTTATAATTATCATCATGAGGAAGTAAATTGGGTCTGTCCTTAGGTAAGTATGCAGAAGGGTATAAAGAAGGAGCTCCTCTTCCTTCCACATCAGAAGCACATAGAATCACTGTCATCATACTCTGCAACCAGTGTTGTTTCCCCCTGCAGTGACTCACTCTTTAGGAGAAATTATGTTATTGAGACTCTATCTGCAAAAACTTTGCACCTGGAGATGACTAAGAATAAAAATTATAATGAAAATAGGTAAAAAATAAAAGAATGTATCTGAAAAAGGACTTGTCACTTGTGAAAATGATACGTTCTTCTAGTGTCCACCAAGGGACTTGATTAATAAACTCATAGGACTTGTTTAACAAACCAGTATGAACAACCAGAGCAGTCTTAACTTCTGTCTTTCCAAAGGTATAATCTTTGTTACTTTGCTAGAGGCCTATGGACTGTTTAGAAAACAGTATAAAACAATTTTGTGTCATCTGGAGAGTCTTATACAAATCAGAAAAATAGGTGATCTGTCCCAATACTGAAAAAAATAAAAAAAAGCTGAAAAAAAAAAAAAAAAAGAAATAGTCCTCAGTATAATAAAAAACCTTACCTATCCATTAGTGATTGTCATCTGTACATCTGCCTAATGTGACAGTAATATTAGAGACTGATACACAGACAAACACATTAGCAATGCCTTTTAATCACTTTCAATGAAATAATATTTTCTCTGCTTATTTTTAAATAGCACTGAGGTCTGTACCGGGGTTAAACCATAACAACCTGGCTTTAAAAATGTTATATGATGACATTATCTTGGCAGCTTCTTTTCAGAATTGCAAACACTACTCATATAGAGGGTCCTGGAGAATAATAGATCAATATCTCTGCAGCCCTATATCTGAACCACCCCAAACAAATGCTAATTGAGATCCAAGCTCACATGATGCAGGTCAGAAAGAAGTTGAGGAATCCATCAAAACAGATGAAAATGAAATATACATCCCGATGGAGTTCAACATTCCTGCTGTCTAGATTGCAGTGCAGCGTAATAGCTGTACAAGCTCCACTGTCCATTGCTAATTGCAAGAAGGAGTTTTTTGGAATGCAGTTTCTGTACAGGTATAGACAGTGCATGATAAATCATTTGGAGTACATTTTTCATCTTGCATGGATTAATGCAACTGTAAGAGCAAAACAAACTGCAAAGTACTAAACACAGACAAGATAGGAAAATCATTGCTTCTTTTACTCCACTGGAGTAGAAGAGATGTAATTCTATCCAAGATAATGCTGATGAAAAGCCAGCATTGAAGAAAAGAAACAAGTCCTGAAAGTGACATGATAGAAAGCTACAGTGAAGGAAGCAAAATCAGGGAGGCAGAATTTATCACCTATCTGTTGGGTTAGCTGTAGCAGAAGAATGACTCTATAACGGGCTTTGTAACAAATACTTACATAGCCTTATTAATTCTCTAAATATCACAGGAACTTTAGTATTTTAAATGCCACAGAATCTGGAGAAAGGAAATGTTATTACTCCGTTGAGAATTGAGAAACTGAGGCAAAGAGATTTCAGAATGTGCCAAAAAGAAGAAACTGAACTGAAGTCTCCCATATCCTGGAGGCGTATCTTCAGAGCTGTCATTCTTTAATCAACAACTATTAGACTGGGCCCTGATGAAAATTTTGGCAAAATCAGTAGACAAGCTCACATATACACACAACACAACATTCAGCCCTCACCAGGCTTCAATATGGTTTCCAGATTCTCCAGTTCAGTTATTAAAGGTTTGATCACAGACAAGTTCAAGTTTTCATGATTCACTTGAAAACAGAGACAACCAAAAGTTGCTGGGAGCCAACTTCACCAGTTCCTGGCCTCCATTAAACCTACCCTCCCCTTCTTTCCCATCAAGAAAAAGAAAAAGAAAAAAAAAAAATCAAAAGGAATAGACAAAAAAAGACCTTTAATTTCTTCTCCCACTGTGTGACCTTGCAGAGTTGCAGGAGTTAAATGGAGCACAGTTTGGGAACATCCATTGTTCTAATCACAGCTGCTCCAATACCATATTGTCAGTGAAATGGAAAAGAAATTAGCAGCTCATTTTGTGCGACGTGAACTTTCTCTCTCGCTCTCCTGCTTGATGAGAACACTCTCTTTGATAAATCAGCCATCATACCTTATTGCCATGCAGAGACTGGAAGTAAAAAAATGTCAACAACATTTTTTCCCTGAGTCTTCTGGAAGCAATCAAGTTTCACTGCTGCAAAGGTAATGCTTAATTTTCCATCGTCATTTTTTTGGCATATAGAAAGTTAACAGAGGACATATCTTTTAAAGCTACAAAAATTGATTGGACTTGCAACAGACGAGACGTCGGCAATGAATGAGATAAAGAGCGGATTCGGCACATTATTGCAAGAGAGGTTCCCATCGGTGCGTACCATTCACCGCCTTGTGCACAGACTTCAATTAGCAGTTAAGGATGTGTTGAAATATGTTGCAGGAATTAGTCATTTCAAAGTCTTGGTAGGGAAGCTAAACTATATTGTGTTTGCAGTCAGCCAAAAAAGAAAAAAAAAAAAAAAAGGAATAAAAAACGAAAGAAGAGAAACTCAGCAAGAAGTAGCTGAATGAGCATATGTGGTATCATTGGAGCGTCTAAAAAGCAAGCCAGTAGTCAAGATGTGCTGAGTAGCCTGGAGTTCCAAGACGGTAAAGGCTGTTTTAAGGTCATAGAAATCACTACCTAAACACATCACATTTCTAAGAGACACTATGGAGGAAAAAGTCATTTTCTCAAATAGAGTAATACTCTTTTTTAGTTCTAAGTAAACATTATTGGAAATTTATTTTCTTTAGAAGGGTTTTATTTTCATAGATCATGTCTTAACATTCCATTGCCATTCTGGTAACTCATTCTATTGGATGTTATCTACTCATTAATTAACTGCATAATTGAAGAACAAACTCATTTAAAAAAAAAAAAAAAAAAAAAGGTTTAGGAGACATCGATAATTTCTCTATTTTTTTTTCCATTGTCAGAAAAAAAGAAACAATAAAAATGTGTAGCCTATAGAAACAGAGATGGTAGACTTAGAGAAAAGTCCTGTTCTCTTAAATTATAAAGGTTGATATGATAGTTTCATGTACTGAGGAAGGTCTTAAAGTAGAAATGTCTGTGTGTGTGTGTGCATGTGTGCCTTTTTGTGTTTTCTTTTTGTATTTTGTTTTGGTTTGCTTTTTTTTCTTAAAAATACAATCATGGCCAAATTGTCAATATAACTGGATTTGTCTTGTCTTTATTAAATTCTATTGACTTTTTCGCAACAAGTTCACGCAAGATATATACTCATAGATGTCTATGACAAAAAAAGTTAATGAGAGGTCACTGCATCATTTTCCTGTCCCAAGGCTGGATCAGCTATGTCTAAACCATTTGTGACAGTTTTTTGACTCGGTTGTTCAGAAAAGCCTCTAGTGCTTGAGTATTCGTGACTCCCTTGGTCAATCTATCCAACTGTTTATTTACCCTTACTGTTTAAATATTTCCCCTCAACTTTATATTTAGTCTTTATTTCTCTTGCTACAGATGAAGCCCTTCTGCTGTTTTTCTTACCTGCTATAAGCAAGGAGGGCAAATATTTTTTTCCTTGTTAAAACAACCTTCAACAAATTTGGATGGCCTAATGTGACCATGATAAAAAAGTTATTCCTAAGTCTGTGTAGGTGTTTCAGAACCAAAGCACGTCACAAAATAAAATAATCATAATCAGTCATGAAAAAATAATTCTAGGAAATTCATCAGTGTGATATTTTTTCTATAGAAGGGTTAAAATAACCTCTGCAATTGTTTCGGAAGATATAAGTATCTATTAAATTTATAAGGACTACAGAAAGTTGCAGCTGATTCTTTTACATCTTCATAAAATTAAGATGGGTTTCTTTGTATTGCAGTCCCTAAAACACTTGCATTAAGATTAGAAAAATATATTTTAATTGGTAGGCCTGATTCTGTCCTCAGACCTGCCAGGAAAACAAAACAAAACAAAGCAAAACAAAACAAAACAAAGCAAAAGAAAGCAAAACAAAGCAAAGCAAAACAAAGCAAAACAAAACAAAACAAAACAAAGCAAAACAAAGCAAAACAAATAAACCAAACCAAACCAAAACAACAAACAAACAAACAAAATCAAACAAAAAAAACCCCACAACCCCCACAAACAAATAAACAAACAAAAAATACAACAAAAAATACCCCACAAAAGCACAGGAGGAATTTCTTATGAGACTGGTAGTGTGAGTATGAAGCCAATCAGACCTTATACCTCTACATAAAGAAGATTTAAGCTACTTAAAAGATTTACAGCAGACACTTGGTCATCAATGTTATGAAGGCTTTTTAGCTTCAAATATTAATGAACTCCTTTTGCTAAAACTGACTGACTATTGAACATCTGCAAATGGCAGCATGAAGTTTGAACCCTAGACAGTTCATTAACCAGTTTGACCCAAAGCCAAATTGTTCAATACTGGATTACAAAAGGTAAGAGAGACTTTCTGCCAGTTGGAAAACAAATGAATCTCAGCACTGCTTCTATAAAGATCGACGGTGACTTAAAAATAGCCTGAGGTTAATATTATAAATCTTTTTAAAAGAGATTTGAGTGCATATTCTTCATGCTAGCCTTGGATCAATCTCGCAAAATGATATCCTTTCAAATGACACTGATACAAAACATTGGATATCGTAAAAAGTGAGACTTATCAGCTAGCTAGACATCTTTTCCTTTCCCACCAGTGCAACAATCACCAGATAACCTCAGATAAGGCCAGGTGACATCAGACAGACACTGCTGTGGCAGCTTCCATAGCTCTGGGTGGCCTGATGCCTGAATATAGATACACTATTACCACAAAATAAATAAAAATGGTGCATGGGAAGCCAAACAAATCATTGCAGACAGGAGATGCCTGGGGCAGTGTGCAATGTTACGCACAACAGATCTTAGCAAGAGTCAGGGTCCATGATGCGCAGGGCTATACAAAGGGTGAAGCTGGGAGTAACCTCATCACCAAAAAACACTCTGATCCAAGTGGGGTCTGTGTGCTCCAGCTGTATCACTTGTTGCTGCTGCTGCTGCTCAGGAAAGGGGACTACAGGACTGTGTCAGCAGAGGGAGGAGCATCACACAGAGGACATGGTAGGAAATGGGCATGTATTTGCTATGCTACGATCTTCCTTTATGGTTGCGCTTGCTCCACAAGACTTTTCCTACTCCCCAAGTGAAAACCGGCTCAGGCTTTTCACAAGCCACTTGAACAGAAAGGAATACCATTTTCTTTCTAGGTTATTATATTCTCTACCCCTTTTCATATGTAGGAGTATTTCAAATTTGGGCCCCAATACCCAGATACTGTTAATTTATTTCTAGATGTCCATGCAAATACATTTGTTGCATTCATTTGTCTATCTGCTGCAGCAAGGTAAAAATAAATAGGTCTAACAGCACAAATATGGGTGAGTCATACATGCTGCCCATGGCTGATGTGCAAAGAGTTTCACCTCTTGTATGCTACCCCACATATCATAATTATCTATGGTACAGGAGGATGTCTATTTATAGTGGATAATACTCTACATCTAGACCTCTTTATCATAATTCAAAAGCAAGAGATCACTTCTTGATGCCAGATTTGCTAATCCAAAACTTCAATACCCACCAACAAACGAAGTCTTGTTTCTTGAACTTCAGAAATGCTTGACATCAGAAATGTCTGTGCAGCTCCCAGTGCTGTCCACAGGAGAAGTCTGTGGGCATCTGGGAACTGAAACAACTTCCCATATTTCAGTGTAGTAGGGAAATCTATGCAAAGTAGAGTAACATGTCCTGGTGTGAGAGGACATAATATTGGCTGTGCTGTAGTAAATGTTGTGACATTAACTGCAATGGTGAATGGACATCACTCATTTTAAGGTATTATAGGGACTTTTTCCTGCATAATTTCCTTTAGCTGAAAGTGTCAGAAGCTTTATTGAGGAGTATGTCTCATGCCTCTGAGATTTGCTTTCATCTGTAGCTCCTCTGGGCATTCCCAAGCATGGTTGCATGGCTGAGACTGCTGGGAGTGTGATGAATAGTCTCTACCGCTTGTATTCTTCTCCACATGGGACAGACAATGTAGTTCTGCTCCAACATTAGAAGAAATGGGATCAGAATGCCAGTTTTAGCTTTCTTCAGACTCATTCCTGGCTTTCACACAAAAGCCCAAAGGTGGTGAACTGTTCCCTTGGGATTTTTCCCAAGAGTAGAGGGCAAGGGCCTATGAAGTAGTCCATGATATGACATTCTGGTTAGTGAGACCTCAAACAGACTCCTTGGATTTCTGTGATCACTCAACAATCCAGTTCCTTCTTCTTCTTCAAATGCTTACACAGGACCAACCACAGTATAAACTATCTGTCTTTAAATCTTTGTTCCAGGATTTTTCCTATTTCAGTCAAGTTCAGCAGAAGTATTATACATATCTTACTATACATATCATAAGTAAGGGTTCCTCCACGCATGGTCATAAAAAGGTGGGTTCACAGTTTCATCTCCACACGCATAAATTCAACGTCCTGCAGTTTTCTCCTGAGGCCAGATGAGTGTGCTGTCTGCATGGCATTTCAGTGATGAAAATACCAACATAAAGAAATATGATTCTTGCGAGGTATGATGGACTGTGCTTACTAACCCATAAGCAAAATGTAGATGTACAGTGTACAGGACCCTGCAAAACACACTGTTGTGATTGTATAAGTGACAGTAAACTTTAAATGCAACTTGGATTTTGGTACTGTAATTCAGGATTAAACCTGGTCACTGAATATAAGTAAATGTGCATCCTGGAGGCCAAAAAAAGGTCACTCTTAATCTCTTAAGGTGACTGTAATGTTTTCTTAGATTCTTTTTGTATATTTATGAACACGTTCAGTGTTTATGAAAACGGTTATGAAAACGGTTGTGTGTACTTTATGCAGAGAAGAGAAGCAGGTTAATGGCAAAGCCTTGTTTCTCAGAGTGTCCCAAACATGGCCTCCAAGTCAACCCTTAAGTCATAGCCATGTCCCATTCAGCTCTTGGTTTTTGTCCTGACAGTTTTCCTCCTGAGACTAAATTGCACCGAATATCAGTTCAAAGGGAGCTTTGGGAAGTCTTGTCTGATGACGACTATATTTAGATCAACAACTTTTTTTTTTTTTCTTTTAAAGATGACAGAACACCAAGGTGACAGAAAAAAAAAGCTTTACTTAGTGTATTGTTAAAGACTTTAGCAGGAGTGGAGACCTTTACCTGCCTCAATTTCAGCATCTTGAAATGTTTTCTAGGATTCAGCTCACAGACTAAGATACTGAACTGTAGATTTTCATGAGGAGGTAGCTATAGCTGAAGAGAAGGTGATCTAAGTTCCCACCGTACTCAATGAACTTGAAGGCAGTATAGTTCTTTAAATATAAAGATTTATTCAGTTTGTCAAATGCAGAAATATGTCCTTGTTGGGATATGCCTGAATAAATCGTTATATATCCTCTCTCTATTTTTTTTTTTTTTCCCTAGGAGGAGATTATTCATTCCTCAGACAGACGATAGTGATGACTTATTTGTCAAGTTAATTTCTTTTCAACAACTGGATAGCCCATGAAGTGTCTAGTCCAGTCCTGAAGAGTTGGTTTTAGACACTAGAGCTCTTGCTAATGAATTGCGTGAGAAATGTTCTCCATCCTCAGATCTCTAGCCACACAGAGATGGTCTCTATATAAGCAGACAACAGGCTTTTTCTTAAATTCTTCTTTTTTTCCAGCTGTCACTGCATTTGTAAGACTACAGAGCATGTTGGATCCACTCCTGTGCTCTGAGGCTTCCCCAAAAGAGCATCTCCTTTGTTCTTTGAAACAGTTGTCAACGCAGAAACCAGGCAATAAGAAAAACATATCAGAGCTGAGTGCCTTGCCACACGTCAGTCCCTTATTGGAGTCTGGACCTAGAGAATATTGGGAAATTCCAGAGAATTTTTTCTTTGGAAATTATGGAACCATCTAGGTCAGTATCTTTACTAGGAAAGTGAAATCTTCAATGATTTTTCCAGCTTTTAAGAACTCAATAAGAAACTGTTGATACCCTAAGTGGAAATGTTACTTTTAAGTTCAAAGCTTATTTTTTTATTTAAAAGTGTAAATACATTGAAAGGTAGAACTTTTACATTGAATTAATCAGTATTGGCTTTCAGGGTTAGCACTCTGTTCCAGTTTCAATTTGTGGAATTATTATTGTTAAAGTTATGGTTTCTGTGGTGAGATTTTGACTACTTCTGATTTCAGATGAACAAAAATTCAAGACTGCACGTACTAGGTTCATTTGAAACACTGCTAATCTCCACTGATTTTAAAGTCTTCCGTGTTCCTGAGGTGCCTTCAAGTTAAGAGAGATAGTTCAAAGGAAAAAGTCAGTCATATTTGTAAAATAGTTTATATGAGTCATTCTCAGATCACACCTGTAAAACAAGTATTGAAACTGTGGCTGGCACAGATGAAATGAGATTTAACCCATCTTTATCTCATTTCCACTCTTTGCTTCCACCTTTCTCATTCTTAGCTGTGACTCCTGGGGGATTTGAATTCCCTGTAGTTTAGATAGCTTCACCCATAATTTGAAATACTGGTATCTAGAAGGATTTTTATTTTCCAACCCTCCTCCCTGTGTTTGTAACTAATAGCATGGCAAGAGTGGCAAAAATACTATTCCTACTTAGAAAATAAAATAAAGTAATATAAAATATAATATCTATTTATCAAAAAACAAAATAGCTTGGGAAGGTGTCGTGAATGAAATAAATCCTCTGATGAAAATGATATATTTGTTTTCAAGTAGGTCAAACCTGACCATTTTCTAAAATCAATTTACAGTGTGAAAAAGAAGTTGAAAAAATATAACTAATTTTTAACATAAAAAGAAAAAAAAAAAGGTGTCTTTTTTTTTCTATTGAGTCAACCAAATATTTTTATAATGTAGAAGAAAAGAAAGTATAAAACAGAATACCAAAGAAGTAACAAAGATAGGATGAGTACAATCAGCTCCTGAATTGACGAGACTTTCTGTAAGGAAAGAAATATACTGAATCCCACAATACTTCAGCATACTAAATGACTTCTTCCTAATGTTATTTCCCTCTGTGTAAGTAGCAGTAGGTTTGAAGTTCCCTTTATAAAGGTTTTCAGGAAATCTGTAAGTGCCATCACAGCCTCTGCTCAGTCAACCCATATTTGTACCAGATAGGAAAATAGGAATTGTGTACCTTAATATCATAAACCTTCTTTATGGTCTCATGTCCCACATATATTTACTTGATCTGGTTGGATTGGTTCTATTTTCAAAATACACACAGAAATCCTACATTTGATTCATTAACATTCATTTAAATATATATATATATAAGGAGAGGAAAAGGAGAAATGTGCAATGTGTCATTTTGTGTATTAGAGAAAAAAAAAATGTATGTTAAAGAAGTTTCCCAAAACTAACTTGGCTTGAGCTGACCATAAATAGAGAATGTTTCTATTTTCCACAGCATTTCTTGAGGTATCTTTCACCTCACTCAAGGCCTGCAAATAGACTTTTGTTGTTAGTGGTTGATTTGCAGAAGTGGGTGTTTGTTTGTTTTTTAGGCTTTTTTTGGTTGGACAGGAGGACTGTTTGTTGGATGTCATTTGAGATTAAAGCATCTACTTCTGTATTCATTATACTGACCCTTCACGGATGTCAACCTGTGGTTTATGGTAGCTTTTGTGCAGGTGACTTCCAACTAAGGCTCCCAGGACATCAGCATTATAATCTGCATGGGACCCTGGTTCCCTCCGTTATATCTAATAACCATCAGACACAACTGCCGCAGTCGTTTAAGCCCAGTTTGATAGTACAAGGGGGAAGAGAAAGCAAAAGAGTCCATTTCTATTTGAAAGAGAGACAATCAAAGTTCCACAATAATTATTAATGTTTGTCCCTGCAGAATAAAAAGGGAAATATTTAAAAGAATGCTTGAATGGCTGAACAACAACAAAACACTCAACTTTCAGGAATGCAATGCTCAGCTTTCACAAAATTACTAATTTCCTTTCAGGTGGCAAAATGCAACTACCATAAGCAGGAGTAATTATGCTGGAAAATTAGATTAGCATACTACACTAAGAATCTCCCTTGAACAAGACTAGTGCTCAGGCAGAAGGTGTGGTCAATTGGAAGGAATGAAAGCTATCAATGTTGCAAGAGAGATTATCCATTTATCATTGTAATTTTCTGTGTAGTACTCAAGCAATGTCAGTATTGTGTTAAAGGCACAGGAATGGGCTACTTATATGTCCTTCCTGTGCAACTTCTGAACATTTTATACTTCAGTTCCTTATCTCTGAAATGTGACTGCTATCCAGAATTGGCCAAAAGAAAATAAAGCAAAACAAAAAACACAGCTTTAAAAAATATGGAACCATCTCAAATACTAGTGAAAACCCAGATAATCAACAATTCCATTGCCATGGTAGTTTTTATCCAATACTGTGACTTAAATAGGTGCATGTGGATATGTCTCTTCCCTGGATCCCTTGGGTCAAGTGAAATGTAGAAAGGGAATGTTCAGAAGATAACTAATTCCCTAAAAGTTTCATGCAAGTAGGCAGCTGTTTAAAGAGACAGACCTGTGAAAAGTGCCTTAGCAAACATGAAGACCCAGTATGTGAGCCTTAATATCAGAGAATCCAGAAGATGTTTTCACTGAAGACTAAATATTCCTCTATGTCAAAGTCAGCAGACCATAAGAACACTTACAGAAAAGCAGGATTCATCAGTTTTGCAGATCATAGAATGATTTACAATCTTAAGAACTTGTATTTCCACAGAGCCATGGATGGTGTCATCTGGGGTAACTCCATCCCGCACTCACAGCCCTCTGAATTCACTGGTAGGTCCAACAGGAAGACTGATTTATGTATGAGAGTTTACTACCTTATATCCCAAAGATGAGCAAATGCTATGGGAGAGACTGGAGTTTGAAAACTGGCCAGTATCACTGTATAAAAGGTTGATCCCGTTTCCCAATGTCTAAATAATACAGTTATACACATGTAATAGCCTTTATTTCATTGTCAAAACAATTAATGAGTAAAAAAATCAGGTGTATGTAAAAAAGGCAGAAACTGTTAGCATATCTAGTGTAGTATAAAAAATCTCAGAAGCTCTACTACAAACATCAATGACTCTGGGGCATTTTTCCTCCCCCTGATTTCATATGGAGAAAGAGAAGAGAAAGAAACTAAAGAAAGAAAAATAAAAGTTAAACTTTTATTCACAACAGTTGAAAAAAGTACAAAACTCTTGGCTTGGACAAAAATTAAAAAGGAAAGATTAGCTTCCAGAAACATTTCAGTAGCTAGATTTGCAGCCTATATAGACTGATTTTGCTTGGGACTCAAAACAACAGAGCTGAAATTCTTACTGTCTGACTTTCGCTCTTCCACTAAGACGCTACTTTAATCTATTATAAATGTTTTCATGCTTCTTGGATAATTTTATATCAAATAACTGTTCTAACCATACACCAGCATTAAGAGACTTCTAAGTGGAAGGAAGAGGTCACTCGCTTTATTACTGAATCACTTAAATGTGGTGGTTTTTTTTTTTTTTAATGACTCACCTTTCAGTGTTTTGTTTTTTTTTTTTTCTCTGCCGTATTACTTCAAATTAATGGTTTATTTGGGCTATTTTCGCCCATTTTTTTTTAATATGTGTCCTAGTAGAAATTTTATATGCTAGGATTAGCATGAGTGTATCACTTGGATCTTAAATTTCAGTAATTTTAGTAAATTCACCCAAGATAAATGGTATACAGTGGATATGAGTGTAATAATTCAAGGATATTTAATCTTCTGTAAAAACACATTAAAGTTATCATTAAATGGACAGGTTTTAGGTAAAAGCCTTAGCTATATAATTGTAAATCCGTTCACTTCTTATATGGGCACTGTTTAGATTTTACAGAGATTTTGAACTTTGGTACAGAACACATGATGCTGTGCAAAGTGTTTACCCACATTAATCTACGGTGGTTACAGTACTTATGGGACTTGATTATGCCAGTCATTTCAAGTTCTTACTGATTAAAATTTTGCTGCAACATCATCATTTATTCAGCAGGGCTAAAAATCTACTGGTGCACATCAGCTGACTTAAACACTCCTTCTGTTCATAGCTAAAACAACTTCTGTTGGTCATCAGTCAGCCAAGAACATATACAAGATGGGGCCCCAATATCTGAAAAAGTCCTGAGAAGACTCCATGCCAGTAATTTGACTTTCTCTAAGGTTCACACCATTGGTGTTACCAGTCAGGATTACTACTGTGAGGGAACAGAAAATCAGGTGCACAATCTTCTGTAGACACAGACAAGACTGAAAAGCAGAACTTTTATGTCTTCTTCTGGTGACTGCTGTTAACTCACTGTGTCATCTCAGGAATGTCATTTAGTGCCAAATTATGAGTCCTTTAGGTACAAGAGTGAATAACACTTTTGCTGCTGATTTTGAAGAAAGAGCCTGTATCAGCCTTTATTTACTAGACTCTTTATCTAAGTTGCACTCTTGACTTGAGGAGGACCAAGTCAATGTTTGTTATCCTCTGACTTCTTCAGTTTTTCCCTGTTAAAATGGAAACAATCTTTGTATTGGTTCATTCCAGTGTTATACGACTGAAAACATTTCTGTAAGAAAAGCATGTGATCCCTACAAAAAGGTATTGTATATGCAATTCTATGTATACAGCATTATTTATAAACGCTTTAGCAAGTGGGTAACTTGCTTTGGGCTTTTTCTGGATAGAAGTTGCTATATAAATGCAAATTATTTATTTCTAGTGGCAATATTTGTTTTTCAGGCAAGTTTATTTTCCCTTTGTTTCCTGGCTCTGAACACCCAACAGATTCCACTTCACCTGTATTTTATTCAAAGTTTGTTTCACTTATGCCCACAATCTCCTTGTTCTATAGAAGAAATTGCTTTCAATTACACATATATCATAGCACTTAAACATTAGTCTCACTTTCCTGTGGTTAATAATTCACCTTATATTCTAACATCCATCAACATAAAATCAGCATAACAACTTTTATGAATCCCTTTATCATCAACACATTCCAAATGCTTATACAATTCACACTACAGATTCACATAGGAACTGGCTTAATAGCCCTTAAAGTTGCTATAATGTTCACATCCTTTCAATCATAGAATTATTGTTCATGTTTTCAGACAAGACCCTTTTTAGTCATTTTAGGTTATTATCTCATATTTCTTTACACCTCTCAAGCTGAATCTGCATCTCAATAAAGCTGGTGCAAACTGGTGTAAAAAAACACTGTTATTTAAAGAGTTACTCCACACTTGCACCAGCATAACTGAATTAAACTTAACTGGGTGTTCGTAATACTTCTTGGGATGAGGAAAGTGGGAAGGTGGAGGAGAGAACTGGCTCTCCAGGGGATTTCTATAGACTTTCACCAGGTAACAGACTTCCTCTGCTTTAACTTTTAAAAATATTTATTTTTGTTAGAGAAAACATCTTGCTCACTGACAAATTTCAGCCATGGGATACTGAATAAAGTTGAAGTCATAATTTTCCCCCAGAGCTTTTTGTTCCTCACGTTCGCCCTCCTTCTCTGCACACAGTTCAGTGGTTCTAAGGTCTGGTTTCCCCATCAGCTCCACATGCACACCTCCTATTGAAGTCAATGGGAGTCGTATGCACATCTGTCAGGATAATCAAGTCCCAAGTTTAGTATCACCATCAATTCCAGACTTAATTTTATCATTTCCAGAGGCCATCTGGGCTTTTTGCCTGTTGGAGTTTTCACAGTGACTCTGCTTTCCTATATTTCCTCCTATTTCTGTCCCATTTCAATAACCCATTATCTTTTAAGGGGACTGTTTTTCCAGACCTCACCTCTTCCTTCTCCCCAAACAAAACATTATTCCCTCAGGCTGTACAAAATCCCTAGAAATAGCCACAAGGGAGGTGTGACACAGAGACTGCTGAGACTTTTCTTCCATTGTCAGTCATTGTTGGGTAGTTTTCTGCTGTATTTTTAATTAATGGCAATTATTAATTCATGAATTCATACTGCATTAGCACCTCGAAGCTCTATTATGAACCCCCATTGTGCTTATTAATGTACACCCACATAACAAGCTGTTAACTTCACATTTTGGAGCACTGTATGAATAAAAAAATGCAATTACAACTGCGACCATATTAATGGTCTGATTCTTCATTCTTTTACATTGTGTGTATGCTAGAATACGCAATGGGAATGAAAGGAAAGACACTAATGCATCAATATGCTGGATTTATAAATATGGTTGAGATTAGACTACCTATTATCCCAGAATATTTGAGTTTTCCACTCCACATGTGCTACAGTGATGGGGTTCCCCAGAAGACATGCAACTTAAATACAGGGATATGTATGCTCCCTGATTATCTCTCCAGAAGACAAATCAGTCTCCATAAAAATTATCCACTGCAGCACGACTGAGTTCTGAGATCTTAGCAACAACTAATTACAAATATATAAGGATGTCAAGCTTTAGCAAGTTTACATATTTCCATTCTTTTTATTGACCAAATGTTGTCTATGATTCCTTATATATTTGCACAAATTTATTTATCAGTAAGATAACCCCAAATTAATGGAAATAAGTTGGCAACATTCTTTGCCTATTATGTTTTTAGATAATTAGGAATCTGAATTGGGTCTCAGGCCCACAGTGGTGTTCATTCTTGTCCCCTAGTCATTAAGAGACTGTTGTCTTAACCATCATTTTTCCTTTAGAGGAGATGAAGACAGAAAAGAGACAAGGTCATGCCAAGCACAGTTCTGACTCCAGAAAGTCACATATATGAAAGACATCGCAGGTCCCGCAAAATGATGTGTAATGATTTTTCATGAGGAAATGTCTGTGGTGTTGGATAGCAGTTAAAATCTTCCTATGTGGGGATGGAGGTAGTAGTTTAAATAAAAATAGTAACAATAATAAGATATTTTAACGTTCAATTCTTTGACTGGAATTTCTCGGCCACCAGAGAGGGACAGCTGTTTGAAATGAAAATTAGACACCACTTTGATACTTTAGAAAGCTTACTTATACACTTTTCCATGTATTTAACCTGTTCAAAGATTTTACCCTTTCTGTCCAGGTTAGATTTTCAAATTACATTGGATACCCAAACCTCACTGTCAAAAGGCTGCAAGTTCCAACAAAAAGGACTTTTGTAGGCAGTCAGCTTCCAAAGCTTGTCTCAAAATTATGTGTTTCTTCAAGAAATAAATGGTTCCAGTCGGCTGAGAAACCTGGCGATAATTTCTTCAACTGGTGTTTCAAACATTTCCTTCTTTCTCTGCACTGCAGGAAAATTAAGCTGAGGGACATAGTGTAAAATGTACAGATAAAAAGTATTTTTCTTCTTCATTCAGGAATGTAATTCATATTCTGGGGATAATGTCTCTAACAAGTCCTGCTGTTGTCTGTACTAGTTGGAGAAAACCAACAACCTCTCTATATTGTTAACTGACTACAATTTAGATCAGACATGGTGTTCTTCAGATATCATGTTTTTTCATAGTGATGTGATGTTGTAGCCATTGCAACACCTGGCAGCAATAAAAGGTCCAGTTGTCTTGCAACAGCTGGGGGCTTCTGCCTGCCCCAGCATTCGTTTTTCATTCCCTTAAGCCCTAGAGTGAGAAAAAGAAGTGAAATATGCAGCATCACGCTATAGACCAGAGGTATTTTTTAGATGTCACAGACATTCTCCCATGTTTTCTGGCAGGATCGTCCCTGTCCCTGAGATTTGTGCCCCTAGACGGGAGCTGGGAAATGTGCTGCTGCTTTTGCAGGTGTGCCAGAGGAACCAGAACAAACTTTATCAACTCTTTCCTAACGGGGTTGTTGTAGTTTTTTGGCTTGGTTTGGTTTGGTTTGGTTTGGTTTGGTTTGGTTTGGTTTTTTTCTCCCCCTGTTCTTTCCCCCTTTTAGCTACAGCAGTAAGTGCATTAAAGAAGTACATTTAGGTCACTTCAGACCAGAACATTAAAACAAATGCTGATAGTTCAAGGTTAATAGATGCATAAAACAAAAGTAATTCCATGTCAAAGCTGAGATGACAGGTGATTTGACTTGAGACTGCCTTGCAATCACTCTTTTACATGTGCTCTGTACTGAGCCTGGCGGAAGGTGTTATGTTTCTGACATTTACTTGTCAGAAAGGTATGACAATAGAAATTGTTTCTATCTCTGCTGGTCCCAGATGTTAACCTTCTAGCTTTATTTTGTAATTGGGGTTCCATGGAGCTTTAACATTTTCTATTGATTCAATAGAAGCGATAACATTTCCAATCATAAGAAGGCATTATAGAAATATCAGGCAATTCACATATCAAAATGTTTGATAGCTGGGCTCACCACATTAATTTCTGTCACCTTTGCTAGGAACCCTTTATCCTCTTTTTAATACTGAAGGACACCTGAGAGTAGTTTCTGTCACTTTTATTGTTCAATAAAGTAGACAAAAGTTTCAATTAACAACCAAGGAGCCTCTAGGAAATTGTGAATGAGAGTATATTTTATTCATTTTACTGTATTTCTTTTTTCTAATGTGCCAGCTGTGACTTCTAAGCCATGCTTCACAGGGGAGAAGGGGAAAAAAAAAAAAAAAGTTGATATAAGCTTATGCAGTCTGAGGGCCATATTTTTAAATCAACTTTAGTTTAGCTGTGGGAGTCAGGTGTTACAAACATTTTGAAAATTCAAGGCTGCCTCTGGACGCCAATAACATAAAGACTGATTTCATCTCTGAGGTTCACTTCAGATCCAAAGAAAAGAAAGAATGAGCATAATATGTGGTATATCAGGTTAGGAATAGGATGCAAGTCCAGTATCCTTTGTAAAGTGGTGCCTCACACCAGCATCCTGTTTAAAAGGTTGGATACTGGGTCTACATTTAGATATTTTGTGGCTGTTGAATAGCCGAAGCCTGACCTGCTATGTCTCAATACCATTTCTATGCCACAAGTCCTCTCCTGCAATCAAGTTCATAGAGGTAAAGGTCATGGCCAGACTGTCATTTTACCCTCAAAAACTCTTCTGTAGAAATGATCCCTTCAGGTTTTGGTGAACTAAATATTTGTCCTGGCCAGCCATTCCACAGATCATAGCGGAGTAATCACAAGATTGCAATATCCCTTCTGGTACATCCCTCTGTCTGAGCAGTCAGTAAAGCATGGTGCAATGCTACCTTCTCTCTGCAGCTCTGGAGTCCTCCTGACTTTGCATGTTCCCCCAACACTTCCCCTTCCAAGGACACCTGAAGGACAATGTCACAACCCTGTCGAGACTGAGTGACCAAGAGAACAGTTTTCACACAGCTTTAGGACCACGTCTATTATCGTGTATTTCAAAGGATGCACTGTAAAGAAAGACCAGTAAAGAAAGGACTGACAATTGCTACTCTGAAATCTCTGTTTATTTGTGTTTTTATTTTAAAGTCTGAACATATATTTTGTAACTGGTGTCGGAACCTAAATATTTTTTATGTTTTTTCTCTGAAGGTTATAAAATACTTCAATAACACTACCAATTCCATCTTTCTTCTCTTCATCCCCAGCTTGTGAAAGAAGAGAATTTATACAAAATTTCAATCCATCTAAAAGCTACCAAAGTGTAAAGCTGGATAAACATTTCACAATGTAATAACTATAAACACAGTTCAATAGACATCAGTGTCATGGAAAAAATTGTTAAATTTCTGAAAGAAAAGTTTCTTACAACTGTATAAACCACCTGCACAATGATTGCATGAGATAGGTCAAGAACCGTATCTGGTCTTGGTTGTTATATTTTCTCTTCATTCTTGTTGCAGGACAAAACAAGTGCTATGAAAGAGAAGTCTTGCATTATGTTGAGAAGCCAAATGGCCTTTTTTTCCACCGTTCTTTCCCTTTTATTTAAGCAGATGCTCAATCTATGTATGTGTAAAGGGAGCTGTAAAACCAACTGGTTACCAGATAAAAAGCAATATCATCTAACTGGACTGTCCATAAGGACTTTCTCAGTGATTTTGACCAGTGGATTAACTTCTCTTCAAATTTCTTCTTCCTCATCGGACACAACATGAGCTATCAACTCCCTGAAGCAGTGCTTCCCTTCTCACAAACTAAAGCTGATGGGTAGATGCTTTGTGGTTAAAGTGCAGACTAAGTCTGAGGGCGAGTGGTACCTGGTTCTCCTACAGCTCTGTGCCAAGGGGTGCATCAAACAACATCAAATCACAAATGCTGGGATAAGACTTGGGCAGTTTCAACATATGATTGTGATTTCTAGATACGGGAATTTGGGAACTCTTGAACTAGTTTTAAATAATAAATGAGTACAAACTGTTAATGGAGACATTGAAAAGATTTAGACATCATACAACTTTTAGTCTGATTTCAGATTTTAAATACACAGTTTCTTTTTGTACTGCTTTCTTCCATGAAACCATCAACCTGAAAAAAATGTATGCAACATTTTATGAGTAACACAGAAAAATGAGAAGAAAAAAATAAAATAAGACTAAACAAGAACATTATTACATTGTTATTTCATAATCTTTTTCCCTTATCTGTAGGAGGCTTTTGTAGGGAAAATTTTGTAGGGAAAATCACAGTCTTCCAGGTAACCCCAAATTACCTATTGCCATTACTGTTGTTTGAATTCAGTCCTGCTTCTTGATGATGCACATATCCCAAAGGAGAAAAGTCAGCAAAAGACAAACTGCTTTTTCTAGTGAAGACTTCTGAAACTATCTTTTCAAGAAAAGGAGATATAGGATCTGGTCTTATTATATATTTCAAGATGAATCAAACTTACAACCCATCTGACTTCTTAAGTTATTGCTCCCTCTCTGATATTCCATCTATTCAGGGTACCCCACATAGTTCAGGGACATCATAGGGAAGGTTTTGGCAGCAGGGAATGTGCCATCTTTGACGACAGAGCTCAATTTTTCCTTTCTATCCACCTTGCTGGCATTAAAATATCCTTTTCTGTATCTATTATAATATCCATTTAAGACTAATTATCAATATAACAGTTGTAATAGCTTATCATACATGAGGCTGGGATTTTTTTTAAAAAAAGCAGTTTGTTACACTTCATCCTCTCTTCAGCTCATATTATGTGTCAGGCTGACTTGGACATTTGCCTCTGAAAAGACAATTTTCTGCACAACACAATATAATTGGATGTACTTTCAGGGGTAGAAAGGACAACTTTTCAGTGGTAGGACCTTTTCTATTTCACAAGTGTGTTGTCACACAGTGTATATCAAACTGACTTTCCAAACCTGAATAATTTAAAAGTCACCATCAGTGGCTAAAAGATTTAGTTCATATTTCATATTTTGTCTCCTTTTAAGTTTTTGACATTCATAAATAACCCAAAGTTACATATTACTCTATGTTTCAAACTACAAATTCAGGTGTAATCTGGTTTGGGTTACTAAAACTCCCATCATAATACTATTTCTGTAACAGCAATAAAGAACAAGTAATAAAAAGATAGCAAACAAGCGAACAAGCTTGATGAAAACTAATTTTGCAAAATACCTATTTTTATCAAAAAATTTTAGGGTTTTTTATTATTATTATTCAGTAAGCAAAATCTATATCTATTTTGAAAAAAAATATTTTTGTTAAAAGCATTTAATTCTTCACTATTTTCTCAGAAAAAAGACACAAATTTTAAACCTGGAGTTTAAAATAAAATGTATGAAATGTTCTTTTACCTCTTTTTTCCCTGAAGAAGATAATTTTCCCACCTAGGACACACTGCTGTATGCCACATCAAAACTCAACAAAGAGAAGAAATAATATCTCACATACATAAAATACACAATACATACTTAATTTGAATGTAAGATAGAATCACAAACTAATTCAAGGTATAAAACTATACAGGAAATGGATGAAAATGACCCTAATGAGATCCAAGATTGGGAGCAAGAAACCATCACAATCAGGCTCATATTCTCCTTAAGAAAGAAGTGTTCAGGTATGAGTGACTTGCTCTTATACACTCCAGCCAAATCCATCATCATAAGGAGTTCAGAAGATGGTTTCTGTTGTGCATAACACCAAAGAAAAGGGACAGAAACTAGAAAGTGTATGTATTAAAATGGTAACTGTATAAGAATCAAGTTGACAGATATAACTGCGTCCTCTCTGGAGCTGACTCTGAGAGCACCCAAGCTCAAGCATCTTGCTACAGATGATGCCCATAGGACATGCCCTAGCATGCTTGTTCATCACTGACTCTTCTAAAGGTGCCACAAGGAGGAGATTGTCCTGGTCACTTGTCCCAGGAAGCTTGTGCATGGAGAACATATCACCCCTGATGGCCCAGGAAAGGAATTTCCACATACGTTTCCCTGGGATTTGATGACAGAGCTCAATTTTTCCTTTCTATCCACCTTGCTGGCATCAAAATATCCTTTTCTGTATCTATACAGAATGCTGTATCTGTATCTACAGCACCACTGTCCAGCACATCAGCAGCACATTGAGAACATGTGCAGTAAAATAAGATGAGCCACTTAATCAATATGCTACGGCTTGGGAAAAACAAAAAGCTTCCTGCCTCCTGATACAGATGAGCTGACTTTTCCAGTTCATCTCATCTGTGAATTTCAAGTTTTAATTTTTTTCTAAAACAGGTGTTGTATGAGTGCTCTGTTATCAAGGAGTAACTGTATTTGAAGAAGTGGAAAACATTGGTGAAAAATCTAAAAAAATAAGTGAATCTCTAGAAGTTACTGCCTCACTCCAGTGTCTCAGACACTTTAAAGATTACCCCTGTCAAAAAGAAAAGAACAAAACTAAATCAAGTAAGTAAGGGGTTGTTTGTTGGTTTTGTTTTTGTTTTTGTTTTTTTGTCTTTCTTCCTTCATGCTTTTACCTGAAAAGCTGCATTTCTCAGCCTCACTGATGTATTTTGGGATTCTATACACAGATACCCTCAGCACTTTCAAGTCTCATTCTTCTGTTAAGAGTTACTGTTTTCTGTCATGGACAGTCAGTGCTGCAGAGGAGGAAGTAATTTGTCAGATAACCTGTGCAGATCCCATGGAGAGCTGTGACTATCAGGACTAAGACCTTGAATTTGATTTTGTATTCTTTAGAGAGCCAGTCCAGAGAGTAGAGCACTGGGGTCATATGCTTTTGGTGGCTAGAAGACTTGTTCTTAGTGAGTAGATTTTACTGAACCTAGTACTAAACTTTCTTTTGAGAGAAATAGCTTTAAAAGTGGCTTCTGCTATTGCCAGTAAGTAGTTGATGTTCTTTTGTTGCACAGACTCTGAGATGTTACATGATGACACAATAGAAAAAAACAATACTGAAAGTATGTAGAAAGGAGGTGAATTGTGTAATCAAACAAGACTGTATATAGGGAGGTAAAAAAAGTTTAGATTGTGGAAAAGTGAACAGAACTACAGATATCTCTGATTTGAGATAAGGAGTAATACAACCTCCAGACTGTATACAGGATTGATTTTATTTATATAGAAGTTATACTAAAGTCAGTGGAATCATTTAAGTAATTAGGAAGTGGACAGAATGTGCAGAATCAGAGTCTAGATTTACTCTTTACATTAAAGAAGTTATTACTGTTGCACTACAAGCAAGAAAATATCAGATTTGTCTGCTATTAATTAAGCAATCACATACATCTACAAATCACTGAGGTTTTTGTCTCTACTAGAAAAGCAGTATGTAATTAAGGATAACATAGGTTGTGCCTACACATGAAAAGATCTAATTACTTCCTTCTCTCTCTTTTAAGGACTAGTCTTCTTTCATTGCTTCCCATCTTTGATCCCTGTTCTTCACTTAGCCATACCTCCACTCTCTTACCCATGTCTCTCTTATGCAAAGCTCCTTCCCTCTGTCTTCAGTCCCAAGGTTTCTTCTCTCTTGTAGTTCACCGAGGTTCATTCTCAGAAGTATTTCCAGGTTTCTGGCTGAAATTTTCAAATAAGCTTAGCAACTCAGAAATCTGAACCAAACAGACTAAACCACTGACATTTGACAAATATATTAGCAGACAGAAGTGGGCTGAGGTAACGGGGAAATGCTCAGCACCTTTATTAATTGGCTATGATATCAGCTCCCTTTTGTAAGAAACTGTGGTCCTGCTTATGTATGTATCTACCTAGTTACATGCATATAAGCATGTATATAGAGTGACTACAGGAAATACCCTGCAGACAGATATTTCTGTAATTCAAATATTTAATAGGCTGCTTCAGGAACAATAATATACAGGAAAAGGTACGATTAGGATGTGACAGTTGCACACGGCTTGATGAGATCAGGAACCTTTAACTGGGCAGTTGATGGCTCTTCAGCACCTTTTGTGCACCACTATGCCTGTCCCCATGTCACCCTTGGGTGGTGCCAAGGTGCTGACAGTCACATCCTCCCCCACCCTGGGGTGGCGACTTCACCTCCTTTTGGCCAGGGGGCAGAAGAGATGGGGCATTCAGTCAATAGACAGGGTCCTCAACAAATAAGGTGCCAAGAGAAGCTGAGAAGCTTCTGGACCATGTCATAATGACCACAGACAGATCCATCCAGGCTATAAAACAGGGTCCCCTCTGAAGATCCCCTTTGAATGGTTTTCTCTGAGGAGTGGGACCATGAAGTGGAACCTTCCCCTTAGATTAGGATGCTGTCTAAGGAGACTTCCCAGGATTGAGTACCTCTCTCCTCCTCTTTGGTGCGTATTTTTCCTTTCTGGATATATCCTTGAGTGAGCCCTTGCCTACTCCAGATTATCCTCTACTGGGTACCCTTGAGTAAAAGACACCACTGTTTTTTTGTGAGTGAATGCATGCAAGCTGTGGATCGTCATTATTCTTCTGTGGTCATACAACAATAATTTCCTCAACTGGCAACTGAACCTGTGTTTTATGTTGTCGGAGTGCTAAATAACTTAGATAAAGCCCATTTCTAGTTGGTGTGTTTGCTATACCTTTCTGGCTAGAGTAAAGGTTGTTTGGAGCTTGTTGTCTCCCTAAATTGACTTTTGGGGTGTCTCTGTGACACAGGGATGCCGAGCAAACTAGCCTGCAACAGCATGTACTGGTAGAGGATTTTGACACAAACTTGTTTTACCTTATAACATATTAACATTTCTTACGGTTCCAAGGTCAATGTCTCTTTCTCAAATAACATTTTGGACCTGTAATTGTTCATCTACATGCCAGCAATTATGGGCAAATTGATCAGCCAGTAATTAATGTTATGCTATTACACTTTTTAATTTGTAGATTATGCAGCTGCAAGCGTTCACACATTTTTAATTTGTATATTATACAGCCACAAATGTTTACAATGCCCTTTTTAATCTCCTTACACTACCAGTGCCATTATTCACTATAGATTAATGATACACCGAATGCTGAGGTTTATTTCATTTACCACTCTTACCAAGAGAGCTGTTAACATTACTGTGCTCTATTACTTAATGTCTTACTGCAGCTGCTAGTGAGCATTGGTTACCCTTTAAAATATTACCGGTTGGTTATTTTCTCTCTTTTTCCTTTTCCTTTTTTTTTTTTTTTTTTTGGTTTTTCTTTACCCTTCAACACTCCTGCTGCTTACAACACAACTCTCACAACTCTGTGGTAATATTACACTTTATTTCCAAATTTATTTCAAGAGTTTTGTTCCAAGGTGTTTTAATCTTTTGTTCCAAACAATGATAACTCTCTGGCCCTGTATGTTTTGCATTCCCCAGCCTGTTGTTTGTTGTAGTCTTTCTCTGTGTGACTTCACTGTTGCTCTTCATACTATATCATAAGCTGGGCATCTAGCCCATAGCCTTACTTTAGGGAAACATCCCTGTTCAGGATGACATTTCAGCATGTCTTTAACTTAAAACATGTTCTCCAATTGAAACAGAACCTCTTGCTCTCATCGTTTGCTTGAATAAGACACTGTGAGAGCAATCTTTTTTACCACAGCCTTAATCTAGTGTCTACCAATGCAACCAAAAGCTTTGTCCTCATTTCTTAGATAAAGACAATTTAGGGAAGTTGTTTGATTTACTGTTAATATGGCAGTGCTATTGCTTCCTCTCATAAAATGATCTGTGATATACAAATTAAGGTCTTAAAATCTTAGATCTTTTCTGATATATCAAGGTTTAATTGCAAGGTGACAATAAACCATGGCAGATTCTCTCTGTTACGCCCTCGCTCACCCTCCCCTTAGGCAGAAAAAAGTGATAAAAAGGAAGGAAAAGAGACTTCAAGTTGGAAAGGTTTTAAAGGCTTTACTAATGCTACTAATAAATAGAGAAAATATAAAAAATAGACAAAACCAATCTTAAATGTCCACAGTAGAGCAGCGTTTAACCCCTCCTGCACGAAGCTGGTGTGACTCCAGCAGTTGCAGGGCAGGCACCCAGAAGTCCTGGGTGGTATTTCACAGCAAACTGGGACTGGATTCAGGGATGCAGGGTCTCAGGACTTGCATCACAGGCATGGGTGGCAGGGCCCCCTTCAGATGCCAGCAATGGTCAAAGAGAGCGAGACCCTTGTGATGCCCCTCTTTTATAGGATGTATGACGCATATGGGATGGAATACTTGGTTAGTTTTAGTCACCTCTTCTGTATACCCCTCCTTGCAAATATGTCCTGCTATCAGTAAACCTTGGTTACCATAGCAATAAATCTAAATATGAGCTTCTTCTGCATTCCATTGGTCATCTTATCAGTCCAGAGTGAACAGTGTTCCAAAAAATAAGTAGCTAAATTCAGAAAAGTGCAGTTACTTAGAAAGTACTAAGAGGAACTTAGCTGAAAGGAAAATTCACTAAAAGAAAACTGGTCTTGTTTTTAACAAAACTGGGATAAAATAATAAAAACCTATTTCATTTCATAGTATCTTAGCTCAAACTACAAGGAAATTACTTTTATATTTATATACTTATACATATTTGCATTTATATGTAGTAAACATTCTATTCAGTCTGGTTGCTTTGTTATTTGTACTTTCCTTTAGGGGAAAAGATCTGTTTCCCTCAAAACTACACCAAGCAAAACAGTTGCCTACTTTCATCATGTAGAATCATAGAATGTCCTGACTTGGAATGGACCCACAAGGATCATCGAGTCCAACTCCTGTCCCTGCATAGGACAACCCCACAGTTCATACCATGTGTCTGAGAGTTCACACCATGAGTCTCTGTACTTCCATCTTCTTCTAGACACAGTGAAACATTTTCAGATTAAATATTAGGATAAAACAAAACTCACTTGGTTCCTTCTTCCCATACATAAACCACCTTCATGAAATTAAGAGGCCTGTTGCAAATCACTGTCAAACCAGACAGAGAATCAAACAAAAAACTTTGACCAGATACTTAATTAGAAACATTCTGTAAAGCGGTTGGGTTTTGTTTTTTAAATACTAGTATACCTTGACTGAAAACTGAAATATCTATTACTTTTTCAAGAGAACATCCTGAAAGATGAAACACAGCTGAAGAACTGCCTCCTGAGGGAAGGTACAGCACCTGATCAACAATTCCACTAGAAATCATAGTGAACTATCAGAAGTAAAATTCTGATTTTTAAGCCCATTCGATATGTTCCTTGAATTAATTTTCCTCAAAACTACTTTTTCCCCAGAATGTAGATCCCTTTAACATGTGAATAGCAAAGAAAAAAATATTTTTCTGTTGAAAAACAGTTTCAAATGGGAAAATATAATTCTACCAGTCCTCGTAAATGGTGTTACAATGACTTACACCAGTTGAAGATTAATACTTATTATTACGATCACAAGTGCATGGTGAAGATTAATGTTTGTAACATTTCACTAAAAAGCTAAAATTATCACACAATTATCTTCCACAAAAGTTAAACAGTGGCACCTGAGTTAACTCATGTGTTACATTTTATCCTAAGTTAAAAAAGATTTCTGAAGGGTCTCAGATACCATTATTGGTAACTATAAAGTCTTCCAAAGGGGTCTTGCTAATAAGCAGCTGTAGAGAAATGTAAACATTTGTGATTAATTTTACTTTAATTTAAAGTCTAAATAATCTCTTGGAGAAAAATAAAATAATTCTATATTTTTCATTAAAAGATTTCTCCCTCCAATTGATCTAAATTTTAATCTTGGGCAACAGAGAGCTTCCACAGGCAGACTGAAGTATGTTCTCTTGTCTCAAGCCCTGTAGAAGTTTACTTTAGTTATTTCCCAAGCTTTCTGCTGGGGACAAGCTCTTGAGTGTGATCCTAATATCCTCAGTTTAAATGGAGTTCTGGTCCTTGACTGAAGAAAGCTGATAAATTGGTTCACAAAATATAATAACTGGTAATAAGAGACCTGGGTTCTAATTTCTTCTGGAAGTACTGAGCTTTTATGTTTATTCTCCTGGAAAATACCTGTAATATTTTCAGATAGAAGGACTTTGTAAGAAAAGAAATCTAATGCAGTGTGGGACAATTCAATGATGCCATCAACAGAAGGAAGAGTCTTCATATAGACATGGAAAACAGAGTTTTGTTTCTTGCTGGCTGAAGGTACCCTTTGTGTGTTGTTTTGTGGCGGTTTAGCAGAATAACAAATCTTCTAAACCACAATTCAATGTTCCTTGCTGTCACCTCCTTGTAAAAGGAGGCTAGGCTTCATCCCAAACTACTTATTCTCTTTTTTATGTTTTTTGGTTGGTTTGTTTGTTGTAGTAATTGTTGGTTTTTGTGGTGTATATGTTTCATTTTTGTTTTGGTTTGTTTTGGTTTGGTTTTTTTTTCATAATAAAGACAGACTATTTTTTTAGTTTTTCTGACTCTGGTCCTCAGAATTAACTTTGAGATGATTAATCTCCATTAAGTTTTCACCAAAGATATTATTTTGGATTTCTCTTTTGCCTGTGTAAATACTCTTTTTCACCTAGATATGGAGTTTAGAAAATCTTCAGACCTGCCATTCTAGGGCACAGTTTAGGTAACTGTGAAGATAATATTCCTTTCCTTTACCCATGTAAAGGGACAAAAATCTCTGGAATTTCCCTGAGCCATGCAAATTACTTTTTTCACTTTCCCATACCACACGTCTCTTTCACCACTGAGATTAAGGAGTTTATAAAATACAACTTGTTACAGCCATGAGGGATTACTACTATATATTATCACTCACAGCTCATTAACCGCAAAGTCCTGCTAACTAAGAAAATCCTCTCTAATGAGGTTTCTTTCACTGCACTAAAGAACAAAAGGTCTCAAAGTTTTGCCTATTACCAATCTCCCTCAAATTATTTTCCTGCAATTAAAATGGAACTTTAAGGCCATTAAAATATAAATCTGAATTTCTTCTACACAAGAAAATCCATGTCCACTCTTTTTTTCCATGCTTACGAGGGACCTTCAAGCTGTTAAATAGAAGGGGAATGCATTTCTAGTAGTTACTGCTTTTTATCAATTTTGAAAAATCCCACCTTTGAAATAAAGTATATGACCTCTAGGCATATTACACTTAATTCAGTTTTGATGTAAGCAACCTCTGCTTTCCTTGACATTAATGGGAGTCAGGCTAGTATTCTACCAGGTTAAATTAGGATTCTTTGTCAAGAATTTCAAAAGCGACTGGACAACTTGTCAAGTGTCCCAGTGATAAGTGTGATGGAAGAGTCCAAATTAGATTGGCTTGATAGAAGAAGAAAAATAAATCTATTTACTATTATTTACATTATAGAACTACCTAGCTGATAAAAAAAAAAAAAAAAAAGACTGAGAAACTCACTCTGAGACTTCTGTGAGAAACAAAATAGTATTACAAAATAAATTACAGAGGCATTAAATGTCTCAGATTCTTATGTTATGTGGGTACATGAAAATGTCTCTTCCTTATGCTTGTGCATTTGTTTTTTGGTTTTGTTTTTGGCTTGGTTTGGTTTGGTTTTTAAATAAAGGCATTAAACATCAAATCTTCAATGGTATTTAGGTTTTCTGTTTCTATCCCTTGATAAACAACTTTAAACTTTTAGAATTTGAGGCCAGAGTGTACATCTCATGTATTCATGTGGTAAATAACAAAACCAAACCAAAACAAAACAAAACCCCCCCAATAATTGAAATAAAAAGTAATTGATACTCTCACAAAGAAGAAGTAATTTAGGGATGGAGGTGCAATGCCTTTCAGAAATCAAATTTTCAGTACATTTTTCAGGATTCCCTTGACTTTTCAGGTTGACAATATCAGTGCCCATAATTGTATTCTTCAAACACTAGGGTAAGTGCTTTCTGCATGTTTGTTTCTTAAAATATTCTTCTGGTACCTGATTTGTAACTCTGTTACCATGCATTCAAATTCAGGTGCCAAATGAAATAAAGTGCACTTATTCCAAGTTACTAACCTTATTATACTAAACTTATTATACTAACCTTCAAGTTACTAACCCTGATAGTTGTTTGCTACTTAGTGAACTACTCTAGTGATTCAAATACTCCATCCATTTTTATATATTTAATATCAAAGACCAGTAGAAAAACTGTGAAAAGAAAGTTTAAGTGAGATGGCCCCAAGTATTTGATTGTTTGACCTGCTGCATGTAATTCCTCTGTCACCTTCGTGTTCTTTCAAAATTGTTGCCATGGGAGTTTGAGATGATCTGTGTTAGGTGACTGTTAGAAAGCATATTTCTTAGATAAGGAACATGCAAATAATTTTTTAGTATGGATCTAATGAACTGTTTCTGACTTGGAGGCAATGTCTACTTACAGATGAGAAAGTCCTTCACAACAGAAATGGAGATTCTTATACTTCATTATCAGTGGTGGCAGGTCCATCAGGAGCTAAAGGATAGGCAGTTCATGCCACAGGACAAAAGAAATAAGCAACATTTCTCTTCATCATTATTATAAATTATTTCATTTACATGTCTGAAAATGACTTTGTGTTCACTTCCTAAACCAGGAAGCCCTGTTGCCATGTTGTCTGCTGGTAATTCTCTCTATAGGAGATAGACTTTGATTCTAGTTTCTTTCAGAGGTAAACAACAGGAAGCTAAAAAATATGATCAACAGATGCTCTCAGCAGAAATTTCCTCAGACAGGAATGTTGAAACAAAACAAGCAAGTACTTTTATGTATCAAATGTGCTTTCTTCACACAGAACATCCAGAGTGACTCGGTGTATTACAATTAACTGCCTCACTAGTAAAAATAAGATCCTCTGAAGTCTTTATTTTTATTTTTGGTTATTCTAGTAATTTTGGTTGCATCATATAATTGTTCCATTTTCTTTTCCATCTTTTCTTCTGTGAATTTGTTTCTTTGAGGTGTTTCCAGCAAAAATCATCTTTAAATGACCTGGCAGAAAAGACACTTTGTACAATCGTAGAGTGCCTTGAGTTGGGAGGGACCCACAGGGATCACCGAGCCCAGCTTCTGTCCCTTGCATATGACAGCCTGTCAAGGTTTTGATTGTGGGGTGACAATAAAACCATGGCAGATGTATTGTTAGCCCTCCCTTCTCCCCTTCCCCCTTCAGTCCCTTCCTCTCCCCGCTTCCCACTAAGGACAGGCAATCAGGAGGGAAAGAAGGACAGAGAGAAGAGAGTTGGAAAAATTAAAAATGTTTTACTAAGGCTACTAATAAGAATAGAGAAAATAATACAAATTATACAAAACCAATCTCGAAAGTCTCAGCACCTGCAGAGCCGGCACCCAAAGTCCTGGACTGGACTCTGCAGCCAACCGGAGCTGGATTCAGTCTCTCACTAGGCCTCAGTTCGCAGCAACGACTAGCAAGATCCTCTCCTAATGTCGACCATAAGGAAAAGGGATGAGATCCCCATAATCTCCCACTTTTACATGAAGTATTCACTTGAATGCGATGTTGTACTCAATTGGTCAGCTTCTTGGTCATCTGTTCTCATTGACCCTCTCGTGAGATGGGCATCCATTCTTATCAATAACCTTGCATTCCACTGCTATGTTTACCAAAATATGTATCTGGTTTTCCAGGAAAATGCAGCTAATAAGAAGGCTTTAGCTGACAGGCAAATTCACTAAAAGAGAAACTTTTTTTTAACAAAACCAGGACACAACCTCAGAGTTCACACCATGTGTCCGAGGACTATCCTTGCTTACTGGATTAAGCAACTGTAATGATAAATACTACAGGCTTTCTCCTTTTTATTTTTTTCTTCTTTCTTTTTATGATGAACTATGTTTATTCTCCTAAAATGGGCTTCCATGGGTGGGATTAAATGACAGTGCTAATTTAGCACTAAATTTAAGTTTTGTGTAGCCCAAGTCTGATACTACAATGACTAGTCATAGGGTGATCAATCTACATGTAGCATGCTGGGGGTTCCTTTTTTTTTTCTCTGGGTGGTTTTGTTTTGTTGGGTTCTTTTAAAAAAATATGTATAAAATATCCTCCTTCTCCCATGCTAAAGGTTGAGTTCCAATGCTTCAATGATTTCTGTTGGTTTTACCTCCCTCAGAGTAATTAGTTTTGTTTTTTAACTTGTTTGCTTTTAAAAATAGATTTATTTGTTTAATTATTTCCTTATTAAAACCTTACATTGCCAGGTAGCTATGATGAAATTCAAAAATGAGGAACACAAAACTTCTACCAGCCTGTACAGCACAGCTAGATTTCGTTTCTGTATCTACTATCAAATCTTAAAACAAAGTAGTCAATCATTTGAATCCCGGGCTGGACCATTCAAGGATACGGGCACATCTTGAGCAGTTGTTGCAACACCCTCAGTTCCCATGGACATATATGAATGAGGAGACTAAGCAGCTTTCATGAAATAGGATGGATCTCTCAGGGCCTATATGCATGCAGTCATTTCATAAAAGGGTATGCAGCAGATTCACCAAGTGATCTAAATAGAAGCTTCCATCTACTTGAGACCTATGTTAAGATTCTCTCTGCTTGAAGTGGCTTAAATATACATTGCAGCAGGTTTCATTGTGAACTTCTTTTTGGCCTTCAACAAATAGCGAATAGCTCTGCAGATTATATTCTCCTCTGTCATCCTGATTGCTAGAAGCATTCATCCAGAACTAAGCCACTACAGTAAACAGAGTAGGGTTAGAATTTTTCAACAAAACACTTTTTCATCAGAAATAGGTGATTCATTGAAACTGAAACCTTTCACAGAAAAGGTCTATATTCACTGGGTTTTGTGGTGGCAAAAGAAAAAGTTCTGGACTTATTGAAATGATTTTCTTTGAGGTGCTTGAAGAAAATTGCATTTTATATTTCACAGAGTATTTGGGCAAATGTTAATACAAGATTACCTTACCACAGATACTTGAATAATAAAACTGAAATATTTTAATTGTTTCTAAAGAAAAAGGACTTTTTCCCTCATATTTTAATTTTATACTTTGTTTTTTGTTTCTAATCTTTATGCTATTTCAGGTTAAACAAAGATATTTTTTATAGAATGGTGAAACAGGTTCCCATACACCTACAGAGATGACAATAAAGTGCTCAAGAAGATGTTAATGTTCTTTTACCAGTGACTAGTGAAATCAAGTAGAAGACAATCTTCATCAACACTCTGTCTGTACCTATGTTTTAGAGTGTAAACATGGTCGTAGGTTATTCTTTCTGATTATCCTGAAAAAAATATCATTGACATAATAATCTCAATAAACACTATGTGAACTTTAATACAGAGGAAAAGTCATATCTGAATAGGCTGCTCATCCCATGAAATGCCAAGATAAAAATATTACATCATCATTACCATTTTATCATGTAGTGAAAGTAGAACAGTTGCCTGTTCAATTTTTTGTTTCTTTACATCATAGAGTCATTTTGGTTGGAAGACATCCTCAGGATAATCGAGTCCAATCATAATGTAAATCTAGCACTAAAATACGTCCCTAAGAAACTCGTATAAACAGCTTTTAAACAGCTCCAGAGATGATGACTCAGCCACAGTTTGGGCAGATTCTTCCAATGCCTGACACCCCTTTCTGTGAAGAATTTTCTCCTAATATCCAATCTAAACCTGCCCTAGTGCAACTTGAGGCCATTCCCCTTGTCTTATTGCTTGCTACTTCGGAGAAAAGACCAATCCCCTCCATGCTACAACCTCCTTTCAAGCAATTGTAGACAGCAATAAGGTCTCCCTTCAGCCTCTTTTTCTCCAGGCTAAACAGCCCCAGTTCCCTCAACCACTCCTCATAAGACTTGTACTCCAGGCCCCTCATCAGTTTTGTCGTCTCCTCTGCACTTTCTCTAGTACCTCAATGTCTTTCTTATGATGAGAGGCCCAAAACTGAACTCAGCATTCAAGGTGGGACCTCACCAGCACTGAGTACAGTGGCACAATCACTTCTCTAGTTCTGCTGGCCGCACTATTCCTGATACAAGCCATGATGCTGTTGGTCTCCTTGGCCACCTGGGCACATGCTGGCTCATGTTCAACCAGCTGTCAATCAACACCCCCAGATCTCTTTCTACCAGACAGCTTTCCAGCCACTCTTTCCCAAACCTGTAGCGTTGCCTGGGGTAATTGTGACCCAAGTGCAGTACATGGCACTTGGCCTTGTTTAACCTCATACAATTGGCCTCAGTCCAATGATCCAGCCAGTCCAGGTCCCTCTGTATAGCCTTCTTACCCTCCAGCAGACCAACACTGCCAGTCAGCTTGGTGTCATCTGCAAACTTACTAAGAGTAAACTCAAATCCCTCATCCAGATCGTTGATAAAGAGACTAAACAGAACTGGCCCCAATACTGAGCCCTGGGGAACACCACTCATGATGAGCCGCCAACTGGATTTGTATCTGTTCACCACAACCTTTTGGGCCCAGCCCTTTGGTCAGCTCTTTATCCATTGCAGAGCACACCAGTCCACACCATTAACTGCCAGCTTCTCCAGGGGAATGCCATGGGATACAATGTCAAAGGCCTTACTAAAGTATAACTATTTAACATCCACAGCCTTTCCCTCATCTACTGGGTGGCTCACCTTGTCATAGAAGGAGATTGGGTTGGTCAAACAGGACCTGCCTTTCATAAAGCCATGCTGAACTGGGCCTGATGGCATGGTTTTCTTGTGTGTACCATGTGATGTCACTCAGGATGATCTGCTCCATGACCTTCCCTGGCACCAAGGCTGGACTGACATGTCTGTAGTTCACCAGATCCTCCTTCTTGCACTTCTTGTAGATGAGCATCACGTTAGCCAACTTCCAGTTGACTGGCACCTCCCCACCTAGCCAAGATTCCTGATAGATAATGGAAAGTGACTTAGTGATTACCTCTGCTAGCTCCCTCAGCATGCTTGGATGTATCCCATCTGTCCCCACAGACTTTTGGGTGTCCAGGTGGTGTACCAGGTTGCTAACTGTTTTCCCTTGGGTTTTGAGGGCTTCATACTGTTCCCCATCCCTGTCTTCTGGCTCAGAGGGCTGGGTACCTGAGGCACAACTGTTCTAAATATTAAAGACTGAAGCAAATAAGACATTTAGTACCTCAGCCTTTCCCTCATCTTCTGTCACTGTGTTCCCCCCTGCAATCTTTCAGTGGATAGAGATTCTCTCCTTAGCCCTCCTGTTGCTGATATATTTATAGAAACATTTGTTGTTGTCTTTTACAGCAATAGCCAGGCCAGGTCTAGTTGGGCTTTGGCCCTTCTGATTTTCTCCCTTCATAACTTCACAGAATTCTTGTATTCCTCTTGAGTGACCTGCACCTCCTTCCAAAGGTTATAAATTCTCTGTTTGTAACTAAGTTCCAGCCACAGCTCTCTATTCATGCTGACTGGCCTTCTTCACCATTGGCTGGCCTTTTAGCACATAGAGACAGCCTACTTCTGCACCTCTAAGATTACCTTCTTGAAAAGAGAGATACTGAAGCCTGAATGTTTCAGTGAACCTTTCAAATAAATTTCTGGGGAGGGTGGTACTATATAAGATGTCATAAGCAGAAACAAGATGTGAAAAACTAAGGTGTCTTAAGATGTATAATGATGGGGGAAAGCAGAAATACATCTAATAAATATTTTCCTCATAAATTCATGGGAGTAGTATGAAACTGTACTGCCTGAACCAAAGTAGAGTAATGGGGAAAGAAATTTCAATACTCAGGAGTGGCAAGACTTTTTAGGCCTGGCAATCTGCATGGGATAACTGGGACTCTGCTAAATTGAATAATCAGACAAGAATATTAAAATACTAAGGCATACAATTTGAAAGCACAACAAAAAATAATATAAAGTAAAAAAAAAAAAAAAAAAGAGAGAAGAGAAGAAGAAAGAAAAGTACATGTGTCACAGTAAGGGAAAAAAAGATCTCTTTTGCTTGCAGAGAAAAATAGCATATGCGGTTTGCCTGCCTCAGCAGAAACTAACATGAGGTGAAAGAAAGTGTAGAAAATGAAATGATCATAGTAAATTAATATGGACCTTCCGAGAAAGCAGATCAGGAAGTGTTTTTTGTAGATAATAGGGAGCCACATAAAACCAGGCTGGAATACTTATGGTGAGCTTTTTGCAAACATCCTGGTGCTGAATGAGATAGAAAATGTACAGCATGTTATCATCTAAAAATGGCTTGTGCCCTTTTTATAAGGCTGCTTCATCCACTGAGGAAATCAGTCAAAAAGATCAAAGGCTGCACTGGGTTTAGTTCTTCCCAAGAATCTGAAGCTGAGTGAAAAATATAAGCAACCACAGAGTGTCAAATAACATAGAAGATCTCAACTAAAATATTCTGTTTTCTCCCCAATCACTAGTGTATTAGCTGAGCAGAGATAAAAGAAAAATCATTGTAATCTTCATAATGCTAGCCATGAATTAGAGACACATGAACTGCAACACAGGAGATTTCTTATTAGGCTGAGGCTTGTATTTTCAAGTGAAGGGAACAGAGATTTGCCTAAAATCAGGGATCAGATTTCCCAGGGACAGTATGTGATGAATTATCAAAGGTTGTAGAGATAATGTTGGCAATGGCATACAGTGCTGGGGATTGAGATAAATGTATTGCTGCTCTGTCTGATACCGGAACCAATCTCTGAAAGATGTGCAGGAGAGTATGAAAATGTTAAAACCAGGGTTTGTCTAATCACTTCAAACTTTGGTGAGTCCCTGTTTTCCTCTGATTATGTTCTCTGCTGGCTCACCCCTCAACATGAATACCTTCCCGGTAAAAAGGAATGTTGGCAGGCACAGTTACTCCAGGGACTGTGGATTGTTTCATAGCAGAAAATGAACTCTGACCGTGAATGAAAAAAGCTTTGTAATATCCTGTTACTAATATTATTCCCATGTGCACATGGAGCCAGTGGTTTTTTGTTGGTTGTTTGTTTGTTTTTTTCTGGGAGATTGGTTGGTAACACAACTGATGACACAGACCTTTTCTAAGGGGGACTCATATTCCCTGTCTGGCACTAAACATCCTGTTGGTGACTGTGAAAGCTGATGTTGTAGTCATTATCCTAGTCGTGGTATCAAGTGGACAAACTGATCTTCAGATCCTTCAGACCACTTACAGCGTGAATGAAAGTGCCAGGTCCTCAAGGGTACAGAAGAATTCAGTCTTTGCAAACTGAGCACTGAGAGATTTTTTTTTCCCCATCAGGGAAACTTTTTTTATTATTCTTTTTCCCATGTGTTAAATGGAAAATGTAAAGGAGAGTTGTTCAAGTGACAGCCCCCAAACAACAGCATGTTTCCCTGTATCCCTTGCATTAACTTTCCACCTCAGTATGGCTGATGGATCTGCTACTCAGCTCCTGAGCAAACCACTGCAGTGTAATCTCTGTCGGTGCTCAAGGAAGTAGAGAGCCCTGATCTAAACAAAATATCAAGTTTTTGGGTCAGATCAGCAGTAATTTATGGTAAAATATGAGGTTTTGGGTCAGATGAATGGTAATCTATGACAGCCTGAGTTGCATATTGACTAAGGGAAGTGGTGATTTAGTTGCTGCAGAATTCTTGGTTGAACCATGATAGTTAGAAGAGAAAATACAAACTCAGTCTATCATTCACATCAGACAGAACAACCTGAAAGAAACATAAGGTGAACTGAAGCAATGCTACAATGAAACATTTCAAACATCTAAGATGTTGATATTGTCTTGATTCTGGTGTGTGTATGGTGGTGAGCATAGAGGAACGAGGGACCATTTAAACCTCTCCCCCAGGTGTTATTAAAAAAAATAAAATAAAAAATCAGACTTTCTGCATAAGTTATCTTAAATTGGACCTATTGCTCTTTTAGAAATATTCTTTAACAAGTATATTGATTGACTGCTTTCTAAGGAAAAAAAAAAAAAAAGGGAGAACAGAACCACTTTTGCAAGGTTTTATCTTTTTTTTTTTTTCCTTCTTTATATTTTTGTGACCATTTTACTATCTATATTTTACTGTTAGGAATGCTAGAATGCATCTATGTCAAACTTTCTCTGGGAAGCTTGTGTCACAGTGGAAAGACTTTATACAAATTAACTTGATGTTTTCACATCATAACACATATCCATCAATGAAAATCAGTTTGTATTGCAAAACCTAATAAAGAAAAGTATTTAATTTACTGCAAAAACTATATGGATTTTATCTGGTTACATGATTTATTTTTGTTTGGTTTTGCTGATTAATAGAGTTAGGCCAACAGAAATATTTTATATGTTTATATAGACTTTGCAAGCATTTTGATTTTTAAAAAGTGAAGAAAAATAGAGTTCTTAAACATGTTATTATAAACATGTTTTTTTTTAAATGTATTGTTATTCCATTAAAACTCTCTTGCTACAACTTCAGTGAGTAACAATAAGAGCAAAATAAATTTTTATATTCTGGGTTGGACTGAACAAAATATTTTCCTTAAGTCTGGATTTTCCTTTACTTTTGGTCAAAATGTGAAACAATAAGTACTTAATTTGAAATATCTTGATTGAATATATCAGTTTGGTGTTGGTTTTGTTTTTTTTTTTCTTAAAAATGTTATATAAAAACTCCTTCATCTCCTGTACCTCGACACTCTTTCCTCCAAGGTTTAGGGGAATTACACTGCAGGTATAGACACAAATCTTGTGTACTCATTCTTAATGAGAGATTCAGTGACAAATACCAGATAAATAGGTCTCAATGTCCATGGATGACAGAGGAAGCTTGAACATGATCTCAACTGCTGAACAAGACTTTAGAGTCTCTTCTTTTTCATTACGTTTTAGTGCTTCATATAAACAGTGAGTTGCTGTTCAAATAAAAAAAGTTACAGAGTAGTTACAACCTGATCATGCAGACTTGTATTCTAATGTTGCTATGAGATAAGAAAATAGGTCAAATTTTAAAAAGATCAATCACTGTGGGGTTTGGGTTTAGTGGGTTTTTTTGGGGGTTTGTTTTGTTTTGTTTTTTTACTTCAGACTTTCTAGTTAATGCCAATGTGTTGCAAATTTAGATAAATGAGAGTGATTTTACAGTAACGTACACTTCAGCTCACTATTGAAACAACTGAATCAATAGAGAATCTGACATATCTCCATTTTCAGTGAACTTCATGTTTGCCTAATCTCCTTATTATTACATATAGTAAAAAGTCTTATATGGTTCAAGCTGCCCACAAAAAGATAGGCATAGAATCATCTGTATCTGGAAATCTCAGGCTACTAATTGTGACAATTCATATGCAATCCTCTTCAGAAGGGCAGGTAAAATCATCTGAGGTAGAAGACTTCCCAGGGAAAGAAAATAACCCTGACTTGATTCTGTGTTGTATCTTTACCAGATATATGTAAAAAGAAGTCAATTGCTGTGCCACAGGAAAGGCTGGAAAATAGTTGGTCATCACTGTAAGGAAGAGTTATGACAGCTCCAGGCCCTCAGTCTGAGAACAATAAATTAAAATTTAAAGTATGGAAAAATTTGAAATGTAGCAAAACCTTACCCCAGACTTGTTCAAATATGTATTTTTAAGTTATGTCTCTCAGATCAAGTCCTATAAATCAGACAAATATAAGCTTTTAGGCAGGCTCATAGTGCTCTGCCATACCTCACAACGGGCGTCTCTGATGTTCATCTGAAGTTGGGAAACATTTTTGAAAACCATATGTGGAACTCGAACTTGTATTTTAGGACTACCCTCTAAACATACAGGAATTATAGTGTCAGTGGTGCAGTTCTTTCACTCTTTCATGACATATCTTTATACAACTAGTTAAATAAGAACTGGAAACAGAGACTTGACTCTTACCTTCTCATATCCTGTGAGAATGTTCTAATAAAAAGTAGTATTTGCTGTCCCTAGTATGTACTTTTGTTTTTTTTTTTTTTTGTTTTTTTTTTTTTTTTTTATCTCTTTCTGGTACAGCAATTAAAAATGAACCTGACCCAGAGAACAGATATCTTGTGATCTTTTAGGACTTGAAGGTTGAGGGGAGGACTTTATTAGACTATAAAATGCACATTTGTTGTTGCCCTTGTAAAGGTGTAGAGAACAAATATAAAAAAAAAAAAAAAAAATAACACACAGTACAAACTAGTCTAAGTACCACATGTTGATTAACAATGAAAGATCTCACCTTTTAAAATAATAGCAATGCCAGTGCTAGATTGTGAAGAGTGCTTTGAATTACAATGAATTGCCAAATGTATTAGACACAATATTAAATGCAGTCAAATTAAAATGTTCCCTTCTGACATTTTCTATTAAACCCCATCAAGCTTCCAAACAACCTAGGAAAACTAAATAGATTGTGTGAGCTAATGGAAAAGGCAGCCTGACATCTTCTCCTTCCAAAAATTAGATTAAGCATCAATGCTGTTGCAAAAATCTGTACCAGAACCTTAAACAATTAAGAACTGGCATAACAATACTGACCAATGGTCCATCCACTCCTTTATTGTATCAATTGCTTGTGACAGAGGCCAATACTGAATGCATCAGAGAAAGAAAGAAGTTGTAATATTAACACGTTGTGTTTTTAATATTATTTCCATTCGAGCACCTATAAGTCAAATTTGGTTTTGGTGTTTCTGTGGTTCCTCTGTCATAGCATTGAACAAATTCTAATGCTTAAGTGGACAAAACCTTTTTGAGGTTGAGAGGTTTTATAAACCATTTTTCAGAAACGGGAAACAGAAAACTGCATGGCTGATTCGAGGTAAGAGGAGGTTTCTGAAACAGGATTGGTAAACTAACCCAGATGCTTTGAAGTCTTTTATAGGCTAAGTGAAATGAATCTTCCCCAAAACACTGCCTGGTTGACTTGTGGTATCACAGTGTCACAGTATGTTTGGGATTGGAAGGGACCGCAAAAGATCATCCAGTCCAATCCCCCTGCTGGAGCAGGAACGCCTAGGTGAGGTCGCACAGGAACACGTCCAGGCCGGTTTTGAATGTCTCCAGAGAAGGAGACTCCACAACCCCCCTGGGCAGCCTGTTCCAGTGTCTGTCACCCTCACTGAGAAGAAGCTTTTTCTCAAATTTAAGTGGAACCTCTTGTGTTCCAGCTTGATCCCATTACCCCTTGTCCTATCATTGTTTGCCACCGAGAAGAGCCTGGCTCCATCCTCGTGGCACTCACCCTTTATATATTTATAAACATTAATAAGGTCACTCCTCAGTCTCCTCTTCTCCAATCTAAAGAGACCCAGCTCCCTCAGCCTTTCTTCATAAGGGAGGTGCTCCACTCCCTTAACCATCTTTGTTGCCCTACGCTGGACCCTCTCCAGCAGTTCCCTGTCCTTCTTGAACTGAGGGGCCCAGAACTGGACACAATATTCCAGATGTGGTCTCACTAGGGCAGAGTAGAGGGGAAGGAGAACCTCTCTCGATCTACTAACCACCCCCCTTGTAATACACCCAAGGATGCCATTGGCCTTCCTGGCCACAAGGGCACAGTGCTGGCTCATGGTCATCCTGTTGTCCACCAGGACTCCCAGGTCCCTTTCCCCTACACTGCTCTCTAATATGTAATTTCCCAACCTATACTGGAACCTGGGGTTGTTCCTGCTCAGATGCAGGACTTTACACTTTCCCTTATTAAACTTCATTAGGTTATTCCCTGCCCAACTCTCCAGCCTGTCCAGGTCTCTGGATGGCAGCACAGCCTTCTGGCGTGTCAGCTACTCCTCCCAGCTTAGTGTCATCAGCAAACTTGCTGATAGCACACTCTATTCCCGTGTCTAAATCGTTAATTAATATACTGAATAATACTGGCCCCAGTACTGACCCCTGAGGCACTCCAGTAGATACTGGCCTCCAACTAAACTCCGTACCATTGACTGCCACTCTCTGGCTTCTCTCCTTAAGCCAGTTTGCAACCCACCTCACTACTCTATTGTCTAGACCACACCTCCTCAACTGAGCTGTGAGGATGCTGTGGGAGACTGTGTCAAAGGCTTTACTGAAGTCAAGGTAGACCACTTCCACCACTCTGCCATCATCCATCCACCTTGTTACATTCTCATAAAAGGCTATGAGGTTGTTCAAGCATGACTTACCCTTGGTAAAGCCATGCTGGCTGCCAGCTGTAATTCTAATGACGCCTTGGCTATCCTAGCTGCCTTCCTACATCCTCTAACAGCAGCCTTATATTCTTCCCAAGTGGCCAGCCACTGCTTCCATGACCTGTATGTTCCAGGACTATAAAACATGCATCTTAGACCATGGAGAATGGAGGTCAAGTGTTGCTCCAGGAATGACCCATGCAAGATTTAAGCAGAGGACAACAACTGCACAAAGGTCTTAGCACGTCCTTATAGGTAGGACCTGAGAGGGCTTCCCTGGTGAGGTCAACCTTAACAAGTCAAGCCACGATCTTTCCACATCCAGGGATTTGGTAAACTACATAAACACCTTGCTACCTCCCAGGAACAACTTCAGAATGTAAGTTGTGCTTAAGCTGGTGTCTAAATCACCTGACTCATAAGCCACCTCTAAATAATCAAAGAATAGACTATGTCTCTCTCAGAATAAATGTGCACGAGAGAGCTGTGAGACTTTTGTTCTGAAAGTATATTTGATAATGACAGACACTATGCTGGAAGAAAAAGGCCCAGATTCTGGTCCTTATCTAAAACTGGTCTAAGGCAGACTATTGTCTTCTATCCAGGATATCCCAGTTTCCTTTGTGCAATAAATAACGAAAATCAGCTCTTGGCTTTTAAGTGCTGGTCTTTAACATACAGTGCATAAATAAGCTAGGAATGGACAAGTGGAATAACATGGGCTTTATTTGCAAAGGTTTTACTTCTGAAAGTATCTTTGCAAAGATTCAGTTTCTTAGCTCAGTATTTACAGCTGCATCTGCTCAGAAATAAACCTAAAAAGGAAGTTATAAATGCATGAAAGATGTTTACATGTCTAGTTTTGGAACGGTTTGAGTTAGTGGCTCTGTCACTCTACTACTTCTTTGTGACTTCAGATAGTCCCATCATACCAAGGAAATCTCAAATCTGTTGCAGTTCAGGTAAGTGGTGAAAGTTTAGCTGATCCACACCAATTCCAGATTAATCTGAGATATACAGAAAGAAAGGAATGAGTCCATGACACCCCTTTACTGAAGTTCCCAAAGGCTTTGAAAAAAATAAAATAGATAGAAAAACCTTTAAAATAGCTGTAACTACATTTCGGTTTAGACCTCTAGTTTTATAATATTTAGTATATTTGAGTTCCAATTATTTCTGTTCAACCTGCTTCATTTTCATGCTTTTTCCATTAAGCTCACACAGTGTCTGACTATGGTGAGGACAAACTTCTGGCACTGTTGTATTTGTAAAAGAAATATGTACATGCAGCTAATAAGATTTACAACACAGAAGCATAATAAATCAATGTAGAATGGAGTGAGTTGTGTTTGGGAAAAGTGAAAATAAGATTTCTGGTTTTGAAACGGATCATAAGACCAATTGAGAATTGGGTATTGCCTGAGAACTAGAGTGTAGCACTTTTTCTTTCTCTTACCCTTTTTCTGCATTGTCAAATTTGACTTTAACACCTGGACTTATTCCTTCTAATTAAAAAAAGAAGAACTGAGGTATCTAAGTGAGGAACCAAGTGAGATTTACAAAAGTAAAAGACAAAAATGATTTTTAATTTTTTTTCTCCTCATTTGATTGGTCTAGTCAGGAAAAAATTCCTGAAATAAGAAAAATAGCAACTACTTTGATAAATTCTAAGAAGACAGTTGTATTTTTAATGAAGTTTTCATAAGCCCTGGTTAGACATCACTTCAAAGATGAATTGTGTGAATATCAGTGACAATATCACACAGACTATAATGGTCATCAGAGAAGGCAGACTCATAAAGGGCATCTGGTTGTAAATTTCAGTCTTTGGAAGGGCTGAATATATGTAAAAATGCATTATGTATAAGTCTTTATGTTTTGAATGTACTTTTGCTGAAGTTTAGTTTGTCACTAAATTAATCATAAACAAATATTCTGATCGCAGTCAGAATCCCATGCTGTTAAACAGCTCTGTGTAAAAACTCAATTATCCTAAACTCAGTGGGAACATAAAAAGTAAGAGAAGAAATGTTAGTATACACTAGTAAAGTTTCTTGATTAGTTTTACACAAAAATTGGTAGATATCCAGGAAGATCAACTCTTCTGACTGCTAGCTGAGTCCCTACTGGCATTATTACTTCTGATTTTCCTTAAACCAAAAAGCTAATCTTTGAATGAGTCCAGGAAAAAGGAAAAACAAAACAAAACAAAAAACATCTTCTGTTGTTCAGCAAATTGCCAGGCTGGGTACTTTGACTCAGATTTCCAAAGGGATTTGATTGTTTGAACCTTACCAAAGGTGGGATTTAGGTACTTCACTTGTAACTGAAAATCCTGATTCTAAGAAAAAGACCTAACTAACAACAACTGCACTCTCAGCAAAATATTACCAGATACTGCCTATGAATCTAGGACTTAGATACTGTCAACTGACAAAGACTTGTGGATGAGTAGATAAATTAATTCACCTATCAATCGTTCCATATGGTTGTTTCCAAAGCAATCTATCATTTAATAGATTTAATAATAATTCTCACAACATTTTCTACCTGTAGTACTGGATTGTGTCATATTTCTAATTCCTTTTTTTCATTCCCTTTAGATGGATGTGCTACAGAATAGATCAGACCACACTTCTGGCCTGTCAGATAGTATTAATTTATGATGTCCTCTCATCCTTCCCTGGTGCTTTGGCTCAAACAAAGACACTGTTCAGATAAATAAAATGTAATGTAATGCAATTAAACATTTTCCCATAGCTGTTAAGATCAAGGCAACTAATAATTACCTGATGCAACAATTTTAAAACCCATGACAGACATTTATATAGTTTAGTGATTACTGTCATAATGTTAAGCTATTAAGCCTAGATCTGCTCACATTATTCAGTTAAGAATGTAAAACCAGCAGAGGTAAGATCAGCAGAAATCAGTCCATCACCATTATGAATTCAATAGAAATATTTATGGGTTTGCAAGGCTGGAAGGAACAATTACAGCCTAATCTCATACTCCTTCTCTTGAACAAAAACAATAAAATTCACCTAGCAATTCCAGCACCCATCTCAATATCTTATGATTCAAAACAACCACTGCAATTTTGCAGGTCCCAGGTTATGAAGGCAGGACAACCTCCTTTCCCAGGGAATGAGAGCTGAAGTACTGACCTGAGCAGAAAGTCACACAGGAGACCTGACAACTGAACTCAAATCTCTTTGGAAAAATCTGATGCTTTTAGATATGTTCTTTTTTTGTCCCTTAGCTGTAATAGCACAGTTAAATCATCATTCTCATTTAGTACAGCTGTAAATTTTGTGGCTGTAAAAGTTATTAGAATGGTAAAATTTCAAGAAGCAGTGTGATATATCAGATAAATTTGTACTTTCCCTCATTCCTTCATGGTCTTTTTCTCTGAAGGTGTTAACATCTGTTGTGAAGTGTATTGAGATCTAGAAATGAAACACAGGTTTATTGATGTTATAGAACAGATTAGAAATAGAACTATTTTGCCTAAGGAAAACAAACAAACAAACAAACAAACACCAAATACACAACACCAATACACTCCTTTGAGAATGAGATTTATTCTAGTAATCCACAGAGTCACACAGAATGGTTGGGGTTGGAAGGCACCTCTGGAGATTATCCAGTCCAGTCTACCTACTAAAGCAGGTTCACCAGAGCAGATCACACAGGAATGTGCCCAGATGGATTTGAATGTCTACAGAGAAGGAAACTCCACAACCTCTCTGGGCAGCCTGTTCCAGGGCTCTGACACCCACAAACTAAAGAAGTGTCTCCTCTTGTTTAGATGGAACCTTCTATGCTTCAGTCTGAGCCCATTGCCCCTCATCTTATAACTGGGTATCACTGAAGGGAGTCTGATCCCTTCCTCTTGACACCCACCCTGAGATATTTATAAATATTGAAAAGATCCCCTGTCAGCTTTCTTTTCTCCAGCTGAACAGACCCAGCTCTCTCAGTTTCTCCTCACAAGAAAGATGCTCCAGTCCCCTAATCATCTTCGTAATCCATATAAGCAGTCTAGCTCCCAAATTTGTTGAAAACTTTTATATAAAAATATAAAACTTTTCATGGAAAAAATACTTGTGTGGACATACACGTGTACACACATTATACACATACCCTCAGGAACACAAAAGATTAATTAAATTTTTATACGAAAGGTATCTTGAATCCAAGATGAAATTTCTAGCCAGAGAGAATTTTGAAAATATTTAATACCAAATTGCCCCTGGGGTACTTGTGAGAAACAAGAAATCTCTTCAGACTTTTCTATAATATAAACAAATGACTTAGATATTCAACAGGAATATCCATATTAATCTCTCTGTGATCTATGTTTCTGTAGTGGTGTTTTCCAAACTCCCAAACATTGTGCTTATTTTTCCTGTGATTTGTATCATAAAAGTTCCAGAAAGCCTCATTTTCCATCCAAGAAAATTCATTTTGAAGTCGTATGACAAAAAACCACACAAAATCTCAGGATTTGGCTAGCTGAGTAATTACTCACTTGTGAAATGTTAACTCAAGAGATCATCTCACCTCTTTTACCTGTGTTAACTGCAATTTCTTTTTTGCAAATGAAAATATTTCTGCCATGACAGCTTTTGTTTTGTTTTGTTTTTTTCTGTTGTGTTCAATTTAGTGGCCAGCTCCTGCTTCAGATGAACCTTGCTGTCCCTGTGAAGGGCTGCATATCATCAGGAAGGAAATGTATTTTAAATTGTATGATGACAGGATGGCTGAAGCAGTAAAGTAGTGAGATAAGACCGTCCATGCAAGTCCCCATTTCTCCCTTTGAGTTTTACACACAATCTTCAAGTACCATGGTGAAGAGAAGGCAAAACCATCTCTGAATGCTAAAACACTGGCAACATATTTTTAAGGCTGGTTTAATGTAATTCAGTTTCTTGCTAAAAGGGTTAGCTTGTCCCAGTAGCCATACTACTCCAAAGGAATCACAGAAAGTAACTACATGAAGGTGGAGTCTGGAAGCAGAGCAGGGGTCCATGCCTCCCTCCCTGGGCCTCCTGCTCCTTTCCTGCAGTATCGCAGCCCGGAGGTTCTGCACCAGTTGCCAGCCAGATGTTCAAGACTGCATCCCTGTTGGAAGGATGTGACAAAGCCCCTGAGAGTTGAATGACAACAATCTGTCAACTACGTATATCATCTTTTTCTTTTTTTTTTTCATATTCCATTATTCTGCACCTTATGTCACTGTTTTTAGTTCATAAATTGCCAGTTGTTTATTTCTGCTTGTTCCTCCCTTCACTATTTTTTTAATTTTAATGACATTCTACTGCTGAGACTGTTCTTCATCATGTTGGTATTATTTTCCCCAACCCAAAGCAGTAGGGAGGGAGGGAAGAAGAGAAATAGAGGGAGGGGAGAAGGGATGGGAGGCAAGGATGTATCAATTACTCAGAAAGATCCAGAGGTTCAAGATGTGATGATGCCGACAGTAGGAAGTATGATAAATGCTCTGATTTAAATCCAACTCCCACTAGATAGTTTCAGGAAATTGTGATAAAGTGATTATTTACAAGGAAAACCTTTACAACTTAATTAATTAAGACAAGGTTTCTTATTTGAGAGGAGAGAATGGATACAATAAATAGGACCTATTAGAGAGCAGTGTAGGGGAAAGGGACCTGGGGGTCCTGGTGAACAGCAGGATGACTATGAGCCAGCACTGGGCCCTTGTAGCCAGGAAGGCCAATGGCATCCTGGGCTGTATTAGAAGGGGAGTGGTTAGTAGGTCAGAGAGTTTCTCCTTCCCCTCTACTCTGCCCTGGTGAGACCACACCTGGAATATTGTGTCCAGTTCTGGGCCCCCCAGTTCAAGAAGGACAGGGAACTGCTGGAGAGAGTCCAGTGCAGGGCAACAAAGATGATTAAGGGAGTGGAGCATCTCCCTTATGAGGAAAAGCTGTGGGAGATGGGGCTCTTTAGCTTGGAGAAGAGAAGACTGAGGGGTGACCTCATTAATATTTACAGATATCTAAAGGGTGAGTGTCACGAGGATGGAGCCAGACTCTTCTCAGTGACAACCAATGATAAGACAAGGGTCATTGTGTACAAACTGGAACACAAAAGATTCCACTTAAATTTGAGAAGAAACTTCTTCTCAGTGAGGGTGCCAGAGCCTGGAACAGATTGCCCAGGGAGGTTGTGGAGTCTCCTACTCTGGAGGCATTCAAGACCTGCCTGGGCACCTTCCTGTGTAACCTCATCTGGGTGTTCCTGCTCCAGTGGGGGGGATTGGACTGGATGAGCTTTCGAGGTCCCTTCCAATCCCTGACATTCTGTGATTCTGTGTGACATTTTTACCTCTGATCAATTCCAATGTGCATTCAGCTTCTAAATCCCTTGTGCAATTCTTTATTTATACGTCAGTTGCTAAGATGTTACCACAGGACCATAGGGCAAGAAGGCACCAAGGGGTTTATGTGGGGACTGTAATAAATTACAGGTCTGAGCTGAGAGTAGTCTCAGTGTATTTCTCAGGGCACTGAAGTACTGTAGTGGTCTTCTATCCTGGTGACATCTGACCTGCCTGGGAAAGAGGAAGACTCTTTCAGGGTGGGGATGGAAGACTTTTACAACATCAGAGATTTGTAGACAGTGGGTATTACAACAACAACAACAGCAACCAGAAAGAAAGAAAAAATTAAAAAGGATCATCTTATTTTTGCCTTTCTTGCCTTAATTTGCCCTGTGGTCTCCTGCATTTAGGACACAACTGTCTGAGTTAGGTCTCTCCCTTTGAGTTGGTTAGATGGAATCAGTAGAGGCCAGAATCTAAAATACTCACAAATATTACACAGAGAAAAACATCTCCTGTGAGTTTTCCTCACTTGTAACATTCGGTCCCTCATGGATATGCCAGGGAGATTTCTTAATTTTCCATATACGCTAGAAATTTATCTTTCTTTATTAGAAAGCTATTGAGGAAGATTTCAGGAAACAAAAGCAAGGATAATCCTTTCATTTACATTACAAGGTTAAGCTTGCAGAATAGACAGCCAGAAGCATGGATTACACGCTGTAAAGATTCACACGACTTTGTGCAACCCTGTTACACACGTGACAAAAACTCCGGTCACAAATCACTCTCCATGGATTCATCTTTCTACAACTTCTGGTATAATGCAGAGTCATTCCGTGATGCTCCTTCAGGAGCTGGTGGTGAAAGTGCTTTGGATTGTCTTCTTACCCCTCATGTAGTTTTAGGGATGGAACCGAGATATCTCAGCTAAGGATCAGTGGCTTTTGCCATCCTTTATATTTGGCAAAGGGAGAGAGGCAGCAGTTCTGGAAAATAATTGCCTTCCAGAGACACCTTCATCACTGAGTGGCTTCAGAAGTGACCTCAAGGTGGAAAAACTTCTGGAGGCAGCTCAGTTAAGCACTAGAAGTAGGATGGGACCGATATTCACCTTACAGCATAAAGGTTGAGATATGCAGCTCTGGACAGCTGGCCCAGGGCAGCTGAGGCCATGAACCTGAGGTGGGAGGAAGGCTTCCTCACAAACCATGCTGTGAGTGAGCAACATTATTGGTTTCCAATAGCCTGCCCCAAGAGACAGGAGAGTTCACAGATCAAAACTCTCTTTTTATAGTTCAGTATTCTAGTTGTAAATAATGGGATTTAGGAAACAGAGGTGTGATGAGGCAGAACTAAATAACCATTACGAGGCATTACTGAGGAAGAAAGTTATTGCAAGTAGACGTTAAGTGGGAAAGATCAAAGCTGGACAGCTGTAGTTCCCAGTGCAATGTTTTTTCTTCCAAGTTTGTGAGACTGAAGAGGGAGTTTTAATATTCTCTGCTCCTTTTCTGCAGCACTCAGATGACCTTTCATCCTGAGTTTTGGGGAGCAACATGTACAGCACTGCTTAGTAGTGCTACCCCATTGCTTAACTCAGGGAATGGGAATGTGTAAAATGCCCAGGCAAAGAGCTGAAGTCATTTAGGAAAAGACAGAAGGTAAATATGTCATTTAATATCTGGCCAGGACACAAGCTGACATCTATAGACTGACAAAAGTGCGGGAGAATCTCTAATAACCACAAATGGCTCCCAACTCATTTTCACTCTACAGCCAGCAGACTGCTGCAGCTACAAATGAAGGGGAAGTGAAATTGTAGACATGATGCACTATGATCTATGGTCATTATAAGTAAGAACATCAGAAATTCTTTAAAGAGAAAGAAATCCTCTATAGGACTATTATGCCTTCTCCTTTTGTTTACCTCTTCTTGAATTTCCTGTTATTTTCAGCTATCATTACATATCACAGACCTTTTCAACCTGTGACTGACCTTTTGAGTTAGGAAGAGAATAAAGCAAACTGCTGAAAACCTCTAAATTAAATATGTAAATTAGGGGGGATAAATAGATATTTTATTTATTTATTTATTTATTTTTTTAAATATATGTGCATACACTTATATATCTCCAAAACTACTCAGCTGTGAAAGCTTCTGAGAAATGGAAAGACAGAAAGTGTCTGGATTTTGTTCTTTTCATTCTATCTGATCTCCTGGTCCTCAGCTCTAGGGATAGCTCTTAAACATGAAAATGAGGTTGCATTAATTTAACTCTGGGATCAACCAGGGGAAGGACACAGCATTGTAGTAGTCAGGGTTGGGTTCTGTTTTATATTCATCTGCATGCATTAACCTTCATCTTATTTGTTGAGTTAGACTGCTTTTTGTATATCATGAATAATTTCATTAAGCATTTACCCACATTGTATCTTCAGGGTTTTTTTTTTATTTTTTTATTTTTTTATTTTTTTATTTTTTTTTTATATTTACCATTTGTAATGCATAATAAATATGTAATAGGCAGGGTATGATTTCTCAGGGTTTACCATTATCTAAGTCTGTCATGTCCTATAACCTTTTTTGGCTTATACAATATTCAGTACTTTAATGCAGTGTCAGTGCTGTTATCATGGGTTGATGGCAAAAGGACAGCCATCTTGACACTCTCCACTCACTAATCATGTCTATTTTGATTTGATTAACATATAAATGCCTCTGGATTTACGCAGTATCAGTAGAAATGTGTTAAAAATACTTGTCAGTGTCCTTATTTTGAGAGTTAGAATCATAAAATCTTGGAGGGAGGAGGATCCCCTGGTAGTATGTGTTGCCAGATTTCTAGCCCTAAATAATGCAATCATACATAGATAATTTTAGAGAGTATTTATTGATGGAGTTTTTATCCCTTGTGGTTTTGTTTGTTTATTTGTTTGTTTTTAAAGGAAATACCTTTCATACTAGGAAAAAAAAAAAAAAAGCAGAAAAAAGAGCAGCTGAGAGTCATTTATACATTTTAAAGAATGAATAGGAATTGCATAATGTCAAAATAACAACCTGAGTCCAAATCCCTGACATTTCTGATTCAGAAGTATGTTAGCAATGTATCTATTGAGCTGACTGTACTTTTGTAAACCACTGTCAGTGGAATCTCACAGTAAGAATATATCAAAGACTACTCTGACAACAACGACAACAATGTAATCTGTTTAGCAAGGAGAACTAGTTTTGGTGAAACTACAGAATTTACAACGCCAAGTTCTGTGTCTTACTTGAACCTGTAGTAAGCTTCAACACACATGTCTATTAAAACGTTCATTGAGCATTTAACTCAATTAGGTTCTTGATCACATGGTTTAAGATGAACCATCATCTAGCTGAAGCCAAGTGGCTTGCAAATTAGGTAAGCTTAAATATATTACTGAAGTGAACTTCATCCTTACTATCAACTTAGTTTTCCACTACAAAACATGTTTTGCAATAAATGTAAGAGAGAAATAATTGTCTTTTACGAAAGACTAATTTCATATTTTTCATATTCTGTTGGAAACATATGCTGGAGAGAACTTACAGTTTAACATGAATTTTAAAAGTGCATTTGTTATGTTTTTATATGTATATATATGTATATTTAAAAAGAAATGGCAGAAAATCAAGAAGGAAGCTCTTCTGGGAATCCTTCTAACCAAGGAAATTGAGCTATCTGGAATGTGAAATAAGTAGTGAACTTAGGATAAAAAGATTATGAAATGAGTGAGGGTGTAACTGAGAAAGAAGAAAGAGCAACAAAAGGTAAGAAGTAAACAATGAATTTAGACAGAGTCTCACAACTCTCAAATTTAATGGAGAATATCACGTAGGAAACCACTATAAGTAACAGGATTCAGGAAAACAGCTCTTCCAAAAAGAAATAATTATAGGACTAATAGGACTAACTATAAAGGGAGGAAGGAATACAATGAGAATACCCAAAATCTAGAAAAAAACTTACTGTAGCTGGTGAAAGAATCAAAGATTTTTAGCCTGAAGGAAAGAAAACAAAATAATAATTAAGAGAGCAGACAGTGAAGATCAGATTCAATTTACAGATGAAAACACCTGTGTATAGGTATCTACACACAGATATTTTCATGCAAGATAAGTATACAGTCACCCAAAATACTTATCTGCACTTCAGGGTTTTTTAGACTATAGTGGTTGTGTTTTACTGATTTCTAAAGCCCAGCTCAGTTGCCTAATGACAAATGTCTTGGTGACATTTGTAAAGCCTTAGTGTACACAGCTTTGCTTCTACCTGCTGCTCCACAGAGAGGAATCTCCCAAAGGCTCTGTGCTGTACCTGCTCATCCCACATGGACATTGTAGGTACTCTGCAGCACCCTGGCTGGTGATTGAGTCTATATTTAAGTAAACTGAATTGAACCCTTGTGATTATCATGGAGCTTAGACACACAACCCACATTAAGACACTATATTTCGAGATTGTGTGTCTGTTGAGGGTTTAGATTGCGGAGTGACAATAAAACCCTGGCAGATGTATTGTTAACCTCTTCCTCCTTCCCTTTTTTGACCCTCCTTCTCCCCCCTTCCCACTCAGGACAAACGATCGGGAGGAAAACAAGGACAGAGAGAAGAGAGTTGGAAAAATTAAAAATGTTTTACTAAGGCTACTAATAAGAATAGAGAAAATTATACAAAATGTACAAAACCAATCTTGAAAGTCCCAGCAACTGCAGAGCTGGCACCCAAAGTCCTGGACTGGACTCTGCAGCCAACCAGAGCTGGATTCAGTCTCTCACTAAGCCTCAGTTCACAGGGACAGCTAGCAAGATCCTCTCCTAATGTTGGCCATAAGAGAAAGGGAAAAAAAGGGACGAGATCCTCATGATCTCCCACTTTTATATGTAGCATTCATGTGAATGGAATGTTATAGACAGTTGGTCAGTTTTCTGGTCACTTGTTTCTCGTTGCCCCTCTCGCGAGATGTACATCCATGCTTATCAATAACTTTGCATTCCATTGCTATATTTACCAAAACATGTATCTGGTTCTCCAGAAAAACGCAGCTAATATGAAGGCTTTAGCTAACAGGCAAATTCACTAAAAGAGAAACTTGCAAAACCAGGACAGTGTCTTAATCTACAAACTGAAATTCACACTGACAATCTTAATTAAATAAACAGACTACTTTTGTAAAAATAAAAGAGCAGCATGACAGAAAGTAGAAGTGAAATTGCAGCAGGAATGTCTACGTTAATCGTTACATTAAGGTAAATGTGAGGAAGGTAAAATACCAGGATTACCATTAAAGTTTGAGAAACCCCTGCAGAATATTTGCAGAATATACTGGATAAAGCTTGTATTGGGAATGAGATTAGAATATCTGCTCTTCCTTAGGTAAGACAATAGATTAGATGACCTCTTTAGATTCCTTCCACATTTCTATTTTGTTATCTTGAAATCAGAAAAAAATAAAACAAACCATAAAAACCAAAAAAGTTAATGTACCTTTTTTCTCTATGTGATTTTTTTTTTTTTTTTTTTTTTTTTTTGGGAAAAAAAAGTACTCAGAAATGCTGGAATGCTTTGTTTTGACATTTTCAGTCAAAACAAAATGTTTCCAGATTCCTAGATCAAAATATTTAATTTTGGTGTGTTAAATTAAATGTGAATGTTTCATTTGGAGTCAGTTCAATAGTAAACTGCATCTGGTTACAGTACTGTGGCGCCTTATGGGAACCAGAATTGGAGAGCCAAATGCCCTCAATCCTCCATGTAAAGCATGTTTCCTTACTGGACTATCTTCTCCATGATGTCTGATGGTAATATGTTTCACATAATATACTATAAGCCTGAGCCAAGATCACAAAGCTTCTACTTGTGATATGGTTCAGCCAACCACTCTATTTATGAGAAACTCTACACTTCTGATGTGGAAACAATACATGAAAAATGACAGAAAAAGCCCAAACTCAATAGGAAAAGTTACCTCAATTTTTCTCTTTACGGAAACTATAACAAAGCAGACTGATTTTTTTTTTTAAATCATTTTTTTACACCAAATCATAAGAATATAAACCTTTTTCAAAAAGCATAGATATTTTGGGTATTGCAGATGACACATAACTGGTTCTTTTCCTGGCATCTGTGCGCACAAACAATTTTTTTTTTCATCTTATTTCAGATTTTCAGGGTCTCTTCAACTCTATCTTTCTTTGTCAAACAGACAGACTGCCAGAAGCAAAACCGCAGAAAAACAAGCAACTGGCAGAGCTCCTTGATGCATTCACTGAATTGTGTACGGAATTCCACGGTTGAGGTCTCCAAAGGGATTTAGAAACCTAAATAGATGTGAAAACCTGGACCTTTGTCTATTAAAGACTCTTTTAGCATAGATCTGCCACCTTTACTCATTACTTTCAGCCTCAAGACCTGGAGAGACTGTTGTCATCAATGTGTATGAACATCTGGCCCTGAGTAATTGACATCAGGGTAGGAAGTAACAAACAAACACAACTAGACTTTCTTGGAATATTCAATGCAAATAATTTATGCAACTAATTTAGCCCCCCTCCCTTTCTTTCTCTGACTGAGGAATCTGCACAGGCAGAATGCGACCTTTATGGATTACGGTTTTTGCATTTGTTCATTGAGCAACTTCTGTGAACCATTTTGAGCCTATGGATTTCTTGCAAGCTGCTGGCTATGAGTCCACTAATGATTCACTATTTATGCCATATGATTGGTCACCTCTGACACTTTTTTTTGTTTGTTTGTTTTTTTTGTTCCTCTGTGTGTTACCTAATTGGCTGACTCTGTTCTAAATAACAGTGAAAACTGAACAAATCACAGAGACTTTGCATCTATGGGGAAAGCAGGGATGAAACAGCGGGAAATAAATTAGTGTAGGGATTTTAGAACATTTTTAAATACCTGTTTGCACAAAAATGGTCATTATATTTGCCCAGATACATAGATGTGAGCTGTAAAAAAGAAAAGGTCCTGTTCTTTCCCCACCTGGCAGAAAAAGATAGACAGCTCCTTATCATGCTTTGCATCCACGTCTTACCTGTCACATTCCTCCGAAGCCATCACATGTATAGGTAATGCTGTTGGGAGACCTTTTGTTCCCACTCATTATGCAGACAGTAGGCTCTGTGGGGACCTATCTTCCCTCTTGCCATGCACATGTACCCCACCTAACATAAGAGGATCCTGACCTCAGCTGAAATTTCTAGATGTTTCAGTGACAAATTGAAAGTAAGAACAGCAGATAGGCTGGTTCTTCTGCAGTCATGCTCACTTGCCTTTCACCAATATGCTCTGATGCAAAACCAAAAGCTCCTCCTAGTTCTTAAGTAAACAAAAATAAACCAAAATGTTATATATATGTATGATATATATATTTTCTGTATATCTATAAAACAGTATTCGATGTATTCTGGAAACCACTAGGAGGAAGTATGTAAGTATAATCTAAATGAACTCTTGTTTAAAATTATGTTTGACCAAATAGATATTGAAGGAAAAACATTTTCTTTCTTTGCACAGATTTAATGAGGATATGAAGGTACTGCAGCCTCTTGTAGCTCAGCAACCTATAAACCCAGTAAAGAATAAGGACTGCCAGTTCTTACCAACTCTCCATAGGCCCAGTTGAAGCAGTTCTCTACAGGAAAAAGACAAGGGAGCTTATTACCTATCTCATGAGCCATCCACTCTTCTCTAGAGAGGCTTTTTGACATCAGGGGCTTAACTGAAACATATGAATTAGAGTGGAAATTGAAAGTATTCAAATATAAATTAATTTATACCCAAGGGTTATTCGTGCCAACTGGCAATAAACATGCTGGAGGTAAAAAAAGGCTAATTTGAATGAATATGAGTGGGCAGAAAGAAATCAAGAGCAAGAAAGAAGTATATGCAAAGTATAAAGCATCAGAGGAAAAAAGAGTTACAATATTACAGGAGAAAATTAATGTAAAGAAATGAGAACCTTGTGAATATATGGGGACAATCTTCCTGTGTCTTGGTGCTTCTCTGTATTCCTAGACATACCTCATTCTTCTGGGACCTCAAGGGCCTGGACATGGTCATGTCAAAAATAAAATTAGGATTTCACCCAAGATTCTTGTGGGCATTTGTCTAAAATATTAATTTGGAAAAAAACACCTCCTAAACCGTGTCACTATTTGAGAGGTGAAAGAGTGATTGAAACAAGGAGATCAATGAGAAAGGTTGTTGTGAGACACTGTAGAGATGTAGGACTTACTAGCATATCCTGTCAGTTCCCTCTATTGGTCTTGTGAAAGCCTGGCTGACTTTCATGGGTGAGACATCACCCATGTGTTTGTTCTAAAGCTCTGTTCCAATTGTGGTTTGCCTTTAACTGCGTTTGGGTCCTGGGTCACAAAACATATTTGCAATGACAAAATGTGAGATTTCCGTCGCTGCACAGAAGCAAAAGAAAAAGATGCAATTTTTACCACTTTCGCTGGGCTAATGTCAGGCTAATTAGTTACTTGTTTTTACGAGTAGTAAATTTATACCTACAACACAGAAAGAGGAAAAAGAACAAGAAGAGGAAGTTGAAATGGAGTTGAGGAACAACATGGAGGGGGGCTAGGGCTAAAATTAAAAATATTTTGCATTTACTAAGATAAATCATTTATGACCTTGAAGGGCTGAATGATAGATTTTTTCACTGGTCTTCAAAAAAAGTAACAGGAAATATTTCTATTGGTATCAGTTATTCCTTTAAGAAAGCACAACACTATATTGTGGGCCTAAAGTACTCGTCTGTGTCTGATTAATTAACCTAGAGGCTTTCCCAATATTCCCCACAGATTTTGTCCCTGGCTTTGATTAATTTAATTAAAGATCACCAGCCTTGACTCACACAAGGGGCGACACGTCTAACATGAGGAATAAAAGTGGGTTTTTAGAAGCAATAGGAACAGCTGATGAGCACAAATGCAGAGTAATTTTCCTGTGTTTTGGAGATTGTTTTGAATAATCTGCTGTGGAACCCAAGTGTCCTTTACTCAAGCAGATGTGCAATTACAGGCAAACACAGAAGGTGGAAAATAAAAAAGTTAGCAAGAAAGGTCTGGATCAGTACTTAAAATGTTATTGTTAATTCCTGTTCCTCGCACATAATTTTAACTTCTTAAATCCTATATTTTTCCATAGGCTCAAACAAGTGTCAGAATTTCATTGTCTGTTCACATGAGGGTGTGCTACAGTTCACAGTGGAGAAGGTTTTCCAGGAAAAAATCTAGCACCTTGAAGTGAATCAGATGACCTTTGATTTATTCCTGGACCTGCTGCGGTCCTGCTGCATAACTTTATTTGAGTCTTTTTCCCTTTCGCTGTTTTCTCTTTTCACCAACCATTTCCTCCTTGACTCAGATTCTCAGTTCTGATGTTTCTTCATAATTTTCCATGTTGCACCAGAGGGGCCTTTTCTTGCTTGAGATGTGTAATGAGTTTTTGCATCATGATTCCCACGCTTTTTCTCTAGGATTAGATGTGTGGTAATATTTGGTTCACAGCAGCAGAAGTGATGCTAAGAGGGGGACAAGAAAAGAGCAACATCTTCTGCTCTGCATCCAATCAATGGTACACCATTTAGAAAGGAGGTTAAGATAGACAAGTAATCCACAAACTTATGGCACTTTCGAAGGTCCAAGGGTAGCAATGCGGCGTCTCTTTTTCTTTTTTTTTTTTTTTTTAGTTCTCCTAGTAGTCCCAGCTTATTTATATTCCTCAGGAACTTTGTATTTTCACATCAGCCAAGCCATTTCTGACTGTAAGTCCTCATTGTGGTGGTTCCCAGTACCAGTGGCACCACAGACTGACTTTGACATGCACTGGCTGACACCCTCATAGAGCTCTCAGGATGCCTGGCACATTCTACTGTGTTTGGCTTTTATTAGTCCTTTATTTTCATCCTTATTTTTTACATCTTTTCTCCTCCTTGCTTCACCTCTCTGTGTTCAGAGAAGCAAACACAGGCATAATGGAAGTAAATTGTTCAAAGTCCATTTGAACACAGCACGTTAATTTTGAGATTGTTAGCCACATGCTTACATGTCTGGCTTTCTGCAGAGGGCTTGAGCTGTGCAGCAAATGAGTCCAGCCACATTTTTATTCAGTTCTCTCACCGCTTCCTGCCAGGAGGCTCAGGGGAGGCTGAGGATTCATGCTGTGCTCCCCACCCCAGCCCATCTCTGTGCCCATTTCAGTTGGCCTGTATCAGTCTGTCTGCACCTGTGTTTTCCTGATTTTGGAGAACAGTGTGAGCACAGTCAGTCAAATGCTGGCACTGAGGAGGTCACGATTTCCTTAGTCTTAATCAATGAAGCTTTAATAAGCGTGCTTTTCAGTCTTCGTCTCATTCCTGCAGCTTTGGCCCACGGGGTAGCAGCTCACTCAGTACCTGTTCTTCCTTTGGATAGTCTGCCATGTAAGTGGATCATGTTCTTTCCTCTTGCCCTCCAGGATAACTTGGGTGAAGAAGATGCTCTGAAGATGAATGCAATATTCCAACTGTGTGCAGTGAACACAAAGAGAGAAATGAGCTGTAAAATAATCCCATACCTGTGGTTTTGGGGTTAGCTTCAATCTACCTGCTGCCATCTATTTCCCTACACACTTCCCAAAGGTATGTCTGTTTTGCATATTTAAGCAGACCCCTTCAAAAGAGGTTTTTGCTCATTCCTATTCCTTCTTTTTTATACTTTTTAAAATTTGAATAGGAAAGAAGGCCTCCTGGTTTATCCTTTTGTTTTCATCAAGATATTATTGAATAAAACTTGGAGATTCACTCTGAAAACATCCCCAGGCACAGCTGACAAATTAAACTGTGAAAACACTTTACCCGGTTCCTAGAGCCCTGATCCTCATCTTGCACATGCTGTGCAAACCCTGATGAATTCCCTGATGGCACACACCACTCCTTATGACTCCAGACCAAGTTTGCATCCCTCCCTGTAGCCAGCTTGTTTCAACAGGGCAGCTGCAGCCCCAAAGAAGAAACAGCAAATGAGAGTATTAGTCCAACTGTAAAACTCAGAGCATTGTCTTCTTTCTCTACTAACTTCAGTAACAGCAGCAGGGTTAAAGAAATTAAATCACTGCCCAGCTTTTCCCTCCTCTCTCTATTTCCACCCCTTCCCTCATATACTTCTGGTAGCTGAAATAGAGGACAAATCTGTCATTAAATATTTGTAAATGCTCACTTATCTGATGGCAGCTGTTTTCTAGCAGGATTGGGTACAGAGCACAAATGTTTGGAGGAGCTACACCAGTTTTGGTTTGTGGTTTTTTTTTTGTTTGTTTTTTTGGTTGGTTGGTTTTGAGGTTTTGTTTGTTTGTGGATATTTTTTGTTTTGTTTTATTTTTGTTTGTTTGTTTGTTTGTTTTCTTCTCTCAGTGTATTCCTCCCTTTCTCTTTCATTCACTTCGAAAGAGAAAAAGAGAGAAGACCTTGATGTTACATACTGCTTATTGCATAGTTGCCTTTTCCTCCAACAACCCTTTAGAGTAGGTAATCATTGTTTTTTGCTTTGATGAGTGTTAACTAACCAATTGGTCATTACCATAAAGTAATGACTAGTCAGAAAAAGGGGAGGAAATGGTGATATCTACCAGGCACTGTGGTTTGCAGTGAATTTTAAGAAACTGAGATTCTTTCATAAAAGTTTCTATAATGAAATTTAAGTAATCAGTTCCATAATTTCTCCTATTAGTTTTAGCTAGACTAGAAAAGGTCAATGCCCTGGCAAGCAATGATTCGCAAATAACAGGTGCAGCCAGTTTCTATTATACTGCCATGGGACACTGCTCTGTCACTTTTATTTACTGAATCAATCCACCAATGTCCAGCAGGAGAACAACAGTTAAATGGCCATTAATTGTAGGCTGATGTGCAGATGAAACAAATCTCCAAAGGGACCGTAAACCTTTGTTCTTTAACCTCCTCTAGTTCACTCAATGGGATTAGCAGTAAATCATTCAATGCTTCATCTTCTTATTAAAAATTTACCATACTGATCATCCCATGTGACTTGCATCCAATCAGGGCTTTTTTTTTTTTTTTTTCCCCCCCTTAATTTTCTGTGCAGTCATTTAAGACTTTTGTGGTGAAACAAGTAATTAACACATAGAAGGTAATAATGTGCATGGTGAATCTTTAATTGTCTTATTTGGTGTTTCAGGGGCAGAAATTGTGAAACATTGTTTTAGAAAAGTTTTTGTAGAAAATAGATTTTATCTTCTTTTATTACAGGCTTTGATTTGTTTAGTTTAATTCATATGATGACTCCTGATATGTAGTTCTAAGAAAGTGTACTCAGTCTTCAGAAAAACAAATGACTGCAGTATTGGAGGTCGGTGCAATGTCAGTTTAGATGCTTTTTAGAGATCTTCTCAAAGCACAGGTCTCTTATTCACCCCAGGTATCCTAGGTAAATTAATAAGCTCATAAAACGCCCACAATCTTGGAGGGTTTTGGATTTGAGCCTTGGAAGTAGCATATAGAGCATTGCATGGACAGAGCAACAACCCTTCCAAAAAGAAACAGAGAGATGCTGAGCGGATGCAATATCCTCACTTGCTTCCTGAGCTACAACAGAAAGAAAGAAAGAAGTCGAAAGTGTCCTACGTGGGACCTCAGGGGCTTTATTTAATTACCCTTATTGAGACACTTACATTTGCAAAACAAGAAGAGGTGCCTATCTGAGTGTGGCAGGCACCACTGACAAACACAATATATCAAAGCAGAGAGAGCAACCCCATAACATACTATATGTCTAGGTAACGACACAGCTGAAACAATCAACTAAATTCCCTGTCTCCCTTACCTAGTGTATCATCCCTAATGATGCTTGTTTCTCCAGCAATCCTTCCAAAGAGAAGCATTTGAATTAGGCCTTCATCCAAAGCTCAGTGTAATGAAGAAAATCAGCACCACTATATTAACTTGAGACTAGTATGTATACAGAGAAATCACCTTCTTATTTCTACCCTTTCTCCTGTTTAAGCATCTATAACCCCGTGAAAAAAGCTCATGTTATGTTTGTTTACTGTAACCACTATCACTGTTTTCCTGGAATCACCTCCTTTATGCATGATCTGTATTCAAAAGCTTTATTTATTATTATACTGAAGCACTCATTAATTAGATACAATTTTTCTGTGATTGAGATAATCTTGTGTGACTCATTTTCTCTCATGTTTACATAATAATCTATGAAAATCTGTGATATCTCCAAATACTTTTCCTATAGTGTTCAATTTTAAACTTGGTAGAACAAGTTCTTCAACTTGACCCTTTTAGTCTTGTCTTGGTTTAAAAAATGCACTTCTTGGAGAGCTTACTAGCTCAGAGAAAGTTCTATCACCTCTGGTTTAAACTGAAATCTTCTTTCTCTTTGCTATAGCTGGGCACATGAACACTTTGTACATGCTCTCCAAAGTCACCTGCCTATGACCCTCTAGACTCTATGAAAATGTAAATCTATGGAGAGTCCACATAAATGCATTCACCAGTGCTTTCTTATTGATGGCTGCTGTTGTTAAGTTCTTCTGTTCTTGATCCAGTCACTGTGTGATTTTTTAATATTCTAGCATTTGTCTTCCTGTAAAATGGGGAAAGAAATATATCTCTAACTCTCAAGTGTATTGTGAGAAATGTGTGATATTTTAATGATAGAGTCACAAGCACCCAGGAGAGTTAAAAATCTGTTTTAGAAATAAAGATTTCCTACTGATTCCAATGATTTAAATGGATAATCAATGAAGTTGATACATTCTTGACAAGCGATTGTTCTAGGCACCCTACAACTTTTCAAATAAGTTTGAAAGACATCTTATATTTACATATAAACATAAGCACTCTTATTTACATTTTGGTAAATGGGAAATCAAGCTCTAAGCCTTTTTATTAACTTGATCTGAATTTAAAAGTGGATGATGTTAAGAATCTCTCTCATAGTAAGGTTCATTTTATGAAACAATCTCAAACATAAATACACTATCAATGTGTAGCAAAAACCAAGTCCAAAAGTAAAATCAGTCTAACAGTGGACAAATCAGGGACTCTCATAAATTTTGCAGGAGAGAAAAATATGAGCTAAAGATAGGTTTTTGTCTCCATGTGAAATTAAAGAAGTCTTAGTACTTACAATTTTAATGGAAAACATTTCATATTGATGGTGTTCAAGCAATATATTTACAAAATATTAAATATCTACTAAAATTTAAATGTGTCATGCATCAAAATAGATTTTTAATGCACATTAAAAATAAATTACACAAAACCAGAAATTAGTGCATTTGTTCTGCCAAAAGGAAACATCCATATGATGAAGAAAATATATCAGCTTCAGTCAAGATACTTTTTCATCTAAGTAAATGTAAGTTGCACCAGTGTAGAGGTCTCTCTCTGACCTACTTACTCTATGATTTCTTTCTAGTCATATAATCCTAAATTTGACATCTAAATTGTGCCTTAAAAGTTTCTGTTTCTCAAAAGTGTCTGTTAATGTTCATGGATTATAAGTAGAGCCATAAATAACTTTCCTGAAAGTAGCTAAATAAGAGACTTCTACTCTACTTACATGAAACCCTTTGAAGTCGCTATGTTTAATAATTTTCTAACCTTGGAAATTTCAACATAATGTCTGGAGTTCACAATGGAGGTCGAAGTCCCAAGAAGAAGCTATTAAAGAATGATAAAAACATTGAAATGTAAACTGTGATGTACATCTAGAGGTCCCCTATTGAAATTTCTGCTCATAGTGGGATTGTTGCCATCACTAGATGAGATCATAGAAGGTATTTCCTAGGTGAATGATGAAAACCTTAAAGGACGGCAAATGAGAAACTTCACTGCATAACCTGACCCAGTGATTTTCTACCTTCCTCATAAAGTAGGTTTTCCAAATGTCCCACGTCAACCCTCAGAAAACAAGCAAGCAAATACATAGATAGATAGATAGATAGATAGATAGATAGATAGATAGATACATAGATAGATTTGGCTCTAGTGACTGTTTCCCCCTGTTTATTTTTCACCACTCCTGTTTGTAACACATGTTCAGCAGCTGTATCTGCTATAGTTTTGTCCCTGCCAGAGTGCTGTAGAGTGGATTTCTACCAACATGCAGAAATACAGAACTCAAGGCATGACAGCACATGACAAGAAAAGTCACAAGAAGCAGACTTATTGCAGTCTCTTCTCTCCCTCTTCCTCCTTCTCCCACTATTTTCTTTTTTCAAAACATTTGAATACTCCTCTCTTAAATATCTAGCATGTAATTATCCTTGAGAAGTCTTACAACTATGGCACATCAAATGTCTTGTTTATTTATATACTATTTCCATGACCAACACACAATGGTGAGTAGCTTTGACATTATCTCAGCAGTGTGAGCTATCAGTATGTTTCCTTGGTCTGTAATAGATTTCCCAGGTGACCCTAGGAGAATCAGCTGAACTCCCATCTTGCTCTCTGAAATAAGAATAATCACTCTGACTTACTAAGGCAACTGCAAAGTTAAACTTTTTGATGTCTATAGGTCTGCTTAAGTACAATGTTTTTTGGTTGCTTCTCATTTGGCAGACAGATTCATTAAAAATAACGTCAGAAATTACTCTTCTGATCAAACATATTTTATGACACTTCATAGAGTTAGCTAGTGCTTAAAAATAGAATCACTTTTGTACTTCACTGCTAATTTCCACTCTTTCATAGCTATATGTAGCACTTTGCTGAGACACAAGAAAGCCAGACCCCTACTCTGTGGCAGTTCCCTTCTGAATTGGACAGATAACATGACAAATAATTACTTTCTAACAACAACTTTTTCTCCTGGGCATCTCTTTGTATTTTTCAGTATTGGCACCCGTTAAGAAGTGAGGCATAGATGTTCTTTAAAGTTCGGATCACATAAAATGGCTAAGACAGGTTGGGGGGGATCCTCTGTTCTTAGAAATTCTTGTGTCATTGTCACAATCGGTACATGAAACATCCATCAACTTCACATCAGAAACAATGTTCTCCTTCTTTGAAAAGCTGGTCCTAAGGGTTTGCAGCATGTGTCCCAAAAGACTAATGATGACTGCTGTTGTTTGATTGATAGAAACTACCTTTTTTCTTGAAATCATACATGACCAGCCACTGAAGCACAAAAAATCCACCACTGCTTAGACACTAAGTCATAAGCGGAAACGACTGCTTTTGATTTTCAAAAGGGGTGGCATACAAAAGCAGGGAGAGAAAACAGGGGCACTTAGTACAGCAGGGGTGGTCATATTTTGCCCAAATACTTTGAGGACCGTATCGGTTGCCAAGAGCCGAAGGGCTGCACTGAATTTGCATTAAATGGAGCAGATGGCATCAGCTGCCCTCAACTTTAATGTTGAAATGTGGCCTACAGAGCAAATCTGTACAAAACTTTTCTAATTAAACCTGAAACAACATGCCTCATCTATTCCCCAGTAGCACAGCCTTTCTGGTGGCATTTCTGCAATTCTACTTCTAGCCCCAGCCAAGAGAGACAATGGCAGAAGTACAGAGAAATGAAAAATAAGAATACACACAGATATACAGTTTTATCCAAAAGCACCAGATGAGAATGAGTGGACTAGAATTAAACTCCATCAGTCTATACAAAGTAGAATTCTTTGAAACAAAAATGCCTTACTGCATTTATTGAACGTGAACTCCTGGACAAACCAGGCAGTGGTACCAATGAAGTCTGGTCAGAGGCAGAAGAAGGCAGAACCATGTTTCAAATCAGCTCTAACATTGACTAGGTAAACTCAGAGAGGCCAGTTAAGGATAACATTTTCAAATTTGCCTGTTTTACCGTATATAAAAAGAAATAATCCAGAAAAGTCAATAAAACATGCTTTAGCTGTATTCATGCACTTCATTGACAGACTGTGTGAACATTTCCCACAAGAATTAAACAGATGACACCATAAATAATTCCATTAAACCAACAATTTCTGACAACAGCTGTTGATCCACTCTCTGCAGTAGAATTCAATAGCAGGTAATGGTGTTTACCAGTTATGAAACCTACCCACTTTCATTTCCTAAGATCAACTTTTCAAAATATTTGTTTTACCCATTTATTTTGTTCTCAAGTACTTTATTTAAATATATGCTTTTCTAATCCCTGCTTCTCATAAGAAATCAGGGCATAAAATTATGTATCCATGTTAAGAATCATCATTAATAATGATTATTAGGCATATACTAAAAAATAATTTACCTGAATTTTAACAGTCACAACCAAGCATTTATATCTACTGAGATTCTATGTAAACCTATATTTTGAAAACAAATTTTGGTGACATGAATAACTAAAGAAAAATGAAATCTGTTTTCCTTCCGTGAATTTTTGCGGGAACATTTGAGACAGATTTTCCCTTGGTAGAATTCCACTAACATCAGGGTTAAATAAGGCTATTTTTTGTTTCCTCTATGAAACAGACAGGGAGAATATGTGTCTTTTTTAGTTTACAAATAAGTGCATGAATTTACTGGTCAATAAGGTAATTGAGTGAAGAAAGAAGAAGAAAGGTTGTGAATAAGCAAAATTGATTTTTTTTTTTACCCATAAGTCCCTAAAATATTAACTATTTTTTCACTACCTTTTATTTCTGTTCTAAGTTTACTTCACCTAATGCATGGTAATAGTCAATAAGATACTCTTGACGAAAAAACAAAACAAAACAAAACAAAACAAACACAACCAGACAAAAACAAAACAAAACCACAAACAAGAACATAAAACCAAACAAATAAACAAAATGAAACAAAACAAAAGCAAACCATCACCACCATACCACCCCAAACCTCCTATGCTCTTCTGGATGACGCAAAAACAACACAGAAACAAGAGAAGGAAATAAACAGGAGTGGACATCCAGTTCAAACTCCTCCTTTTACTTCTTCCCTATGTGAATGCAGATAGAGTTCACCACAGCAGAAGGAGCACATATTTTGCCAAGAGGTAAGACTAGATCAGGTATCAGTGAGTCTCCTTCTCTTCCTTTCTTTACACTAAAAGCACTAGGTATATCTATCAAATTCAAGAGTGTACAGTAAGACAGTTGGGAAGACAATGGAGAAGTGCTGCCCTTGAGAACTGAGGCAAAGAATGGAAAGCCAGCTGTGATTCCAACAGCTGGTTTAACCAAGTTAAGCCATCTCCAACATAGACATGAACTTTCGATGACAGGGTTCTTAAAGGACTGAGCAGGAGCTGGGAAAAGCTTTTCAGCATTCTCATTTCAGGCAGGTGTAGAATTTTCATGGCCTCTGATATGCTCACAGTTTTGTACTGATTTAATTACTCATTTCATAAATGAAATTCTTAATCTAGACTTTCACCAACAACATTTCTTATAGTGGAAAAAAGGCATATCAGTAGAAAAGAGGGATGTGTACAAAATTTGCCATTTGATATTGTGAAACCTTTTAGGAAGGTTTTATTTTAGTATCAAATCCAGTGTAATTAACATGGTGCTGCTTTTACAGTAAACCAGATCTTTTGTGGGAGATCTGTCTTTTATTAAGTATCGCAGCCTTTTAAATAGTATGACCAAATGAAACAGTGGGTTATTTTATTTAATTGCTTAATTAGGAACTGCTTGTTTTGTTTCTACCTTTCCTATGGTTTGTTGGTTGCTTTGGGGTAAAAATTACTACTTTGTTCTGAGTTTTCCTGAGGAGAAGAAAACAAAGTCTTCTGAGATCAAGGATTGTGCCCTGTGAACCAAACAGTAGTAGGTAAAATTCAGTCTTAAATCACTGGGGAATAATATGTTGACGGCAGAATCTGGAAAACTAGTGTACAAACAGTTATGGAAGTTATTTTTTTAGAACAAATGATAGAGAGTAGTCTTTAAAGATATGTTTACAGGCACAAGGCAGGAGAAAAGAAAGGAGAGAAAAGGAAGGAAAGAAGGAAGGAAGGAAGGAAGGAAGGAAGGAAGGAAGGAAGGAAGGAAGGAGGGAAGGAAGAAAGAAAGGAAGGAAAGAAGGAAGGAGGGAAGGAAGGAAGGAAGGAGGAAAGAAAAAGGAAAGAAAGAGAAAGACTGCTGCAGATACGGGATAAGATCAAACATCTGAAAAGGAGATTTAGCAGTGTGTGCCTAGCAAGTTACAGTTAAACAAGAGAAACGTTTGAAGGAAAAATAATCATTTCAGATGTCAGGTCATTGACTGGAAACACAAGGCAAAACTTGAAAAGGGACAGAGAACCATTCCTTGTGAATTTTGTGATATTTTTCCATTGTACTAAAAAGCTCATGTGAGAAAAATAAACTCTCTCACAGAAGGAAACCTGGTTTAATGAAAGAAAAGTTTTTTAATTGTTCAAAAGAACTTTTCAAAATTTCCTGTGGAAAGTGTCAGTTTGTGTTTCTAAACAAACCCTCATTTTAAAATGTGTAAGTGCTTTGTTTAAAAATAAAAGGATTTCTGAGAGAGTACCCAAGTTTAATTACACCTCTGTCTTTGTCCTTTAAGAAGATAAAGTATATCTCTGTTAATAATTATACTATGAGGTGGTGGACAACACTTTCTGATTTCAGTGGGAAGAGGATTGGGCTGAGTCATTCCACCATCCATCTCAAGGTACATAATTGTTCTGTATGTTTGCTGTACTCTGAGACCTGCATCTTTTTCTCTAGCCCTAGGTTCTTTAATAAAACACGTAGAATATACTATTTTGATTTCTATTAATCTTGGAAGTGTTTGTAAAGAGACAGAAGAATCTCAAGATGGGGTTATTTCTGGAACAGTTTGTATCACACTGTTATTATCTCTTTCCCTCTGCTGACAGTCATGGAAGCCTAGACAAACTTTGATCTTATGCTGGGCTGTCATTATCAAGTTAACCGTGATGATATAGCGTTATACTTTTTGGGAAATTTGTCCAAATGTCTTACAAATGGAATTAATAACTGGAATTTTGACCCTAGAACTAAGTAGGAGACCATTCTGTTCTTGGAAAAGTCTTAATCAGTACAGTGAGTACTCAAGAGTGAATTAGTTACCAATGAGATATTCTGCATCTTCATCTCTGGGAACCCAAATGGGATATGAACAGCTGAAGAGATGAATGATTTCAAAATCAATTTATAAATTTATGAACCACATTGAAAATTTTTAGTAAAGCTTGACAATCAAACGGTCAGCTTTCCAACAGAAGCTGAAGCTCCTCATGCTAGCTGGAGTTAGCACAAGTAATAACACTTTATGTCATGAATATTCAATTGTTTGCAGGCTAAACCAGAAATTAATGGAAGCTCAGATGTCCCAGCATGTCCCTTATCACCTGATCAGTGCATCTCAACAGGCATTGGGATCAGGCCTGTGTTTATTTATTTATTTGAAGATTGGTTTGTTTATTGCAAAATACAGTGCAGTTCTATAAACTGTAAAAAACATAAAGTACCTGTGGCATAGATTTAACAACCCAGGTATTATTGTTCTACAAAGATATACCAAGTCTCAAGTTGATTAGTTATTTACATACCAATGCTCTCTGTTCTGTATCTTTTATTGTTCAATTACATGCAAAAAACACCATTTAGCTCACTTGCTTTGTTTTATGAAAAGAGCTTTTGAGCATCTTTCTCTTTACTTACATGTCAACGACTTAGATGTGAATTCTCAGATGCTCTGAACTGTTTCTGTCCTTTGTGTCCAACTAAAACCAACATAGACCTCTTAACAGTACAGGTTTTGTCAGGAATCTTCCAGGAAACTTTGACTCTTGGTAAATCCAGAGCACAGCTGAACCTACACAAAGTTAACTAAGACCTCCTTAAGTTGAGTCTCATGGCCCAGCTGCATTTCTGCAGCATAGGTTAGGTCGTCCCACAAGGCCTAAGTTAGGAGCTGACATCCAAAATCTGGCACTTGACTGAGTGTGTTTCTTTCTCTGAAGCATTCACAATACCTAGAAAGCAAATTTTGGGGAGTTCATGCAAGGGTTATGTATTTAACTGCCAATGAGAGTGAGTTCTTAAATTCTTAGGAACTAACTTCAACATCATTACAAATAGATTTGGATATCTAACTGAATATATGTGTTGGGACTTTCAAGGGAATGATGATTTAGGAACATAAATCCTCAAGAAATTTTTGTGTTTAAGCATCTTACTCCTACTTGTTAAGCTCTTTATTTTTTATTGGAGTCCATGGCATTTAACTTTGCCTTTCTAAAACTATTTTTGCCTCAGCTTAAGTAACCAAGGAGATTCCTTGTATGTTAATTCAGTGAAGAGAAATCAGCACCTTGACAAGATAATTCATTCTATCTTACTTTAGTGTAAGATATGTCACTCAGTGAGGGTGCTATATTTCCTCCTTTGTCTTTAAAAAAAGCTTAGATCACTGACTAAATAAGATGAGACTGAACTTGAAGCTCTTATATGGATAAAGTCAGTTGAAATGAAAGCTCTAACCCATTCTTGGTAAATTCAGGTTAGTTCTTTGACCTTAGGATGGAAAGGGAAATTGCATATTTAATCAATAGAAACAGTATTGTGCTTTTTGGTTGCTTGGTTTTTGTTTTTAGTTGTTTTTTTTTGTTGTTGTTTTTTGTTTTTTGTTTTTTGTTTTTTTTCCTCTCTGTGCAAGAAGGCAACATTTTGAAGCCACTTAAGGTTTGAATTTCCAGCAGATTAACAGAGTTTGTTAAGCACGGATGTTTCTGTAATTGTGATAAATGGCAAAAATGCACTGCATTCAATGGCCCTAAAAAATCACACATCCACCCAGGTGACCTAGGGGTGATGAAGTTACAAAGCCTTTGACTGCTTCCAACAGCGCGAAGTGTCTGGTTGTTGGTGAGAGGTAAGCAAAAACCCCAAAACACTGACCCAAAATACTAGACCGAGTTTTTTCTTGTCAGTCTGATAATACTTCCGATACCTCTGAGTTTACACATGGTTGTATACAGAAGCGTTATAAATAGGTTAGACATACAAGGAAACCTTCAGGTGAGCAAGCCTTCCTCTGGATTTTATTTGGTTTGATGAAAAACCTCTTTTTTTCTTCCAGCTACACTATTTTTCTTGCCTGAAATCTCTTCTCAGAAAACTACCCTCTAAAAAAAAAAAACAAAAACGAAAAAGGGAAATTTTGCAGCTGTTTAGCAGAACACAAATCTAAGTAACCTTTGTTGCCCAAAATAAGGAAACTCAAACACCACAGCCCATAATCTCAAACGACGCAACCAAAATTAAGACAATTTTCTTGAAAAATCAACCTAGTTCTTTTGGGCTAAGAGCTGTCAGGAAACAACAAGGTCTAAAGTCAATTCTGCTAACTTGATCAGAGCTACACTGGGACTGTGTCTCAAGATCATTATCTTACAAGACACGGATGCCAATTTCATTATGTAACCAAATGTGTCTAGCTTTCCTGTATAAATATACTTAATAGATATAGTTTTGACCTTTTGCTGTAAAATTAATAAAGAGATCGGTCTCAGCATGCCAAGAGGCTTTTCTCAGTTCCATTAAAGGATGATTTTTTGTGTAAATAAATGCATTTCAGCACACAAAAGAAGAAAAACATTTTCTGAATAAATGACCTGTGTTTCCCCTCCTCCATATATTATCTCTGTGCCATTTTATTTCAGAAAACAAATATCTTCTTATTCCAGAGGGTTATCTGTCTGTACTCATGTCTGTCTCATATCCATATTCCACTAGAATGTTAATGCTTTAAAGTTTCAACTGTACCTCAGAGATGGATATATTTGACACAAGAATTTTGTTGTACTACAAGGACTGGCCCACAGAGTATGGAGCCCTGGGGAATTTCAATCCTTTGATTTATCTGCAGTTTTATAGATCATCCTCATAGTATTTGAGAGTGATGGGCAATTCAGCATTCATCTATGCACGCTATGGCTTATGCAGTGACTTGAACAACTCCCTTGAGACAGACTGTAAATAATATTCCTTGCCCATCCAGAAATAAATGGGCTTTTGCTACTTTGCCCCCCAAAAGTCAGGTGAGCAGTGAAAAGACTGTAAAAGAGCTGCAAGGAAGAGGATGAAACCAGGTCTCCTTCCTTTACTTCATTATGCATTTACCGTGGCTGAGGTTTCCACATCTGAACAGGAGGGTGGTAAACAAGAGAAAGGAAGGTCAAGTCTATTTGTGTAATCTTCAGAGGATGTATTCAAGTATAATATTTTCTTAGGGCCACTCTTTAATGCACAGTCTACTGACATCTTTGGGAATCCAAAGGGAAGGCACTGTAATGTTGGTGATAGTCAGCAAGGAACCACAAAAACATTTTTTGCTATCATGTTGGTAATAACAGTGAAAAATCAAATAGGATTTAATAAGGACTTTTTGCCTTGGGCAGCAGGTTCAGGAGTTGGCACACAAATACCTCAAGAGTAGGTCTATGGAGGACAAGGTGTCATCCTGGCACAAGCACTGGTCTGTGCCCTTCTTATAGCATCACACTTCTAGCCATCTCAACTTTGCAGAAAGGTTATAATTGGTTTATTCCAGCCTAAGAGGAGTATTAGACCCACATTTTGAAAAGAATGGTACTTAATTGTAATGTCACTTCAGACTAAACACATTCCCTTGCTGGTGCCAATTATTAATAAGTTATTTAAAATTTTTAAAAAAATAAAATAATAAAAAAAAGGCAGTTCAGAGCTGAAAAATCTCTGTTATCACATAGCAGCATTCACAGTGAATATCAAGAAAGAAACTTAATTTAATGAATCTGCAGAAAAAACAAACAAACAAACAAACAAAAAACCACCAAACAACAAAAACTTACTATCAAAAACACAAGGTTGATTTTTGATAGAAAGAAACTAAAGATGCCAATGTTCTCTTCTGGAGTCTCCAGTGACTTCCACAAAACCACTTCTTTTTAGAAATGCAGTAAAAGAAAGCAGCATTCACCTTTCTGCACTTTTCCATGCAAACACCACCAACACTCACAGAAGGTTCTGATCTCACCGTGAGGCACTAGGAACAGCAGAAAATGATGGAAGACAATTTTAGATTAAGATAAGTGTCCTCAGTGACACTGACCTCAGAGCATCTGCTGTGCTTAAAACAACAGCAACAAAACCACCACCACAACAACAAAAATAAAATAACAACAAACACAAAACAAACACAAAACCAGTAGAAAATCAGATCCTCACACAGTACTAAAATTTTTTAAGAATCAGACACTGTCTTTATATCTGGCATCAACTTCTGCTTACGGACATCACTGCAAATTGTGCATCCCTTGATCAAATTCCAAATTTTCATGTTCACCTGTGGCACATGCACATCCACCTCTTCCCCTCACTCCCCCTTCCTTGGATATGGAAGGTGCAGTCACATCCTCCTCTCCCTCAACACATCCTCTCCCCACCACCTCTCCTGCAATGGGGGTAACATCTTATTTTGTTTGACCTCAGAGCCCGTTGGCCAGGGTCGTTAAGAGAAAGGAGGAGGGGGTGCAGAGGCACCAAGGAGCCACTGGGCACCCAGAGGCAGAGTGGGAGGGGTGCTGAGGAGTTTCAGGGCACCACACAGCCAGAGTGGGGGTGCGGAGAAGCTTCTGGAATGCCCACAGTCAGATCTGACTCGGGTATATAAACAGGACCCCTCCCGCCGAGGCACATGTTTGGCTTGTCCTCTCAGAGCGTGGGCCAAATGCTGCCACTCAGAGCCCTGCCCTTCATAGAATCACAGTATCACAGAAACGCAGAATGTCAGGGATTGGAAGGGACCCCTAAATCTCATCCAGTCCAATCCCCTTGCTGGAGCAGGAACACCTAGATGAGGTTACACAGGAAGGTGTCCAGATGGGTTTTGAATGTCTTCAGAGTAGGAGACTCCACAACCTCCCTGGGCAGCCTGTTCCAGACTCTGGCACCCTCACTGAGAAGAAGTTTCTTCTCAAATTTAAGTGGAACCTCTTGTGTTCCTGTTTGAACCCATTATCCGTTGTCCTACCATTGGTTGTCACCAAGAAAAGCCTGGCTCCATCCTCGTGACACACACCCTTTATGTATTTGTAAACATTAATAAGGTCACCCCTCAGTCTCCTCTTCTCCAAGCCAAATAGAGACCCAGCTCCCTCAGCCTTTCCTCATAAGGGAGATGCTCCACTCCTTTGATAATCTTTGTTGCCCTGCACTAGACTCTCTCCAGCAGTTCCCTGTCCTTCTTGAACTGAGAGGCCCAGAACTGGACAAAATATTCACCAGGGCAGAGTAGAGGGGATCCGTTAGGCAGGATTGCTACCTAAAATAATCTCCTGGGACTGGGATTGTCTCACCGAACCGTGTGGGTGAGTGATAAGCTTCTTCATGTTTCCTCTCAGGATTGTAGGTGTTGTTTTTCCTCACTTAGACAAAATGAGGATATTCTGTGCCTAAATATGAGCACATGTATTTGTTTCTTAGAGTCAGGGATGGCTCTGGCATTGTTTTTGGTGAGCTACATGTATGCACACTGTGGAGCTCCATTGTTATTTTTTGCTGCACCCGATAATTTCCTCAAGGTTAATATCTGAACATGTATTTTGTGTTACTGGGGTAACTGATTATATAAACTCAATTTGTAATTGGTTGTTTTCCTGGACTTCCCTGGACAGAATAAAAGCCTGTTTTGGACCTAATTGTCCCCCTAAAACTAACTTTGGGGTCCCTCCCTGACATCACCTTTTAACTTCTAAAATTCTTTGAAATACTGAAGTGCTCTTTCTTATCTCATGGTTACCAGAATTTCCAAAACCCTTAACAATCCTTATAAGATATAATAAACATTTTAAAATAAAATAAATGAAATTATATTACATTATATTACATTAAATATAATAGAATAAAAAATGATAATAACAGAAAGGACACAGGCAAATAAGACAGATCAAATCTATTAGTATCTCACAGGATAACAGCTGTCTGTCAAAGCTCAGTTTCCCTATCTGACCACAATCAAATAAACAAGACAGCCAAGCACCTCCAGGGCAAGGGCTCTAAGGAGTATAAGAATGTCTGCAGAGTGTGGAGCTGAAAGGTTGCCATTCTGCTAAGGATGTCAATCAGCCCTTGGTCATTTTTCAGTGCAGAAAGAGCAAAAATACTGTTTTGCACAGGTGAACATTAGTCCAAAGTGAAAATGTGTCTGGAGGATCCCTTTTTTTTCTTTTTTTTTTTTTGTAACACAAAGAAACATTCAACCAGAAGAGGTGTTCAACAGGGTGGTACAAAACAAGCTGAATGTTTACTTGAAACAAGTTTTGCATCTTGAACAAACAAATCCCTTTACCATTAGAACCAATATCTTTCCATTTAAATTTAATGAGTTTTCAGTGAATGCATGTCTGGATGTATTCAAAGAAGACCTGCATGTGTTCTGGTAGAGAGAGCTTTAGAACTGGGAGAAGCTTTCTTTTTCCTTTTCTTCTTTTTCTTCTTTTTCTTCTTTTTCTTCTTTTTCCTTTTTCTTTTTTTTTTCTTTTTCTTTTTCTTTTTCTTTTTCTTTTTCTTTTTCTTTTTCTTTTTCTCTTTTTCTTTTCCTTTTCCTTTTCCTTTTCCTTTTCCTTTTCCTTTTCCTTTTCCTTTTCCTTTTTCTTTTTCTTTTCCTTTTCCTTTTCCTTTTTCTTTTCCTTTTCCTTTTGCTTTTCCTTTTTTTCTTTTTCTTTTCCTTTTGCTTTTCCTTTTTCTTTTTCTTTTTCTTTTTCTTTTTCTTTTTCTTTTTCTTTTTCTTTTTCTTTTTCTTTTTCTTTTTCTTTTTCTTTTTCTTTTTCTTTTTTTTCTTTTTCTTTTTTTCCCCCTTCAAACATTTCCAGTGTTTTTGCATAAATGATCTATACTTGTCAGTCTGATGTATTTGATTTATTTATCCTTTAGGCCTGACGGTTGCTGTACTAAAGGGCCATCTTCTGGATTCTGAAAAATAAGAAGTGTTTGCTTTAGCTCTGAATTTTGATTTGACTATTTCACCTCCAGGAATATCAAACTATTGCGCACCTGTCAAGGTTAAAGTTTATTTAACAAAACATCTGTGTGGTTAATACAAAGCTTATACAACAAACAATTTCATCCATCAGCAGGTTGAATGGTCTTTCTGTTTTGGTGGTATTACAATCAGACAACTTCTCTCTTGCATCCTCTTCCTTTAGATTCAGATAAATCCAAAAATCTTAGCTTATTTTTCTTTACTTATAACTCTTATAGCACAGCCAGACACATGTGCTGGGTCCATTTAGCTGTGCAATTGCTGATCTTGTTTGCAAATGTTGCTAAATACATGATTAGGCATAAACTGCAGCAGGCTACTCAATGGATTCGGACAAATTTTATTATTGCATTATTTATCTCAAATACTCAGAGACGAAAACTCCACTTACCCTGTTCACAGTTGTTTAATTTTTTTTGCAAGGTTTTCATTATCAGACTTTTAGTGCTGAAGGCAGAAACATTTATGCCAACAATGCTAAAGTTTAGACCTGTTATATATCCTGGAGAGTTGGTCACCAAGCACACATACAGCCTGTAAAACCTGAACACAGATGTTTGCTATGTTGAAGTTTTACTTGTGGTTTCATGTAGCAGTTGTAAAGCATGGGTGGAGAACAGCTCACAGGTCTGAACATTTTTGGTGAGTCATTTATTTCACAAAAGGAAGCATGGGCCATACTCTGCACAGACCCTTGTCAGGGCAGAACACTTTATCTCAGCCACAATGTACCCCTCAGCAGTGGTAAAATATGGTTCTATATAGTCTCTGGTTTTACAGTGGATTTAATGTTTTGCAATACTATGCCTGAAGGATGGGATGCCATCCAGAGTGACCTGGACAAGCTCAAGAAGTGGGCCCATGTGAACCTCATGAGATTCAACAATGTCAAGTACAAGGTCCTACACCTGGGTCAGAGCAAACCCTGATATCAATACAGGATGAAGGATGAAGGGATTGAGAGCAGCCCTGCCAAGAAGGGCTTGGGGGTACTGGTGGATGAAAAGCTGGACATGAGCTGGCAATGTGCCCTGGCAGTCCAGGAGGTCAATGGTATCTTGGTCTGCACCAAAAGAATCATGGCCAGCAAGTCAGGGAGGTGACTCTGCTCCTCTACTCCACTCTATTGAGATCCCACCTGGAGTCCTGTGTCCAGCTCTGGAGCCCTCAGCACAGGACAGACATAAACCTATTGGAGAGAGGTCAGAGGAGCCACAGAAATTATCTGAGACTGGAACAGTTCTGCTGCGAGGATGGGCTGACAGAGTTGGGATGTTCATCTGGAGAAGAGAAGGCTCTGGGGAGACCCTAGTTTGGCCTGTTGATGCTTAAAAAAAGTCTATAAGAAGGATGGGGCCAGACTTTTCAGCAGGGCCTGTTACAACAGGACCTATGGTGTTGGTTGTAAACTAAAGGAGGGGAGACTCAGGCTAGACATGAGGAAAAAATATTTTACAGTGAGGATGGTGAAACACTGAAACAGGTTGTCCAGAGAGGTGCTCAATGCCCCATCCCTGGGGACATTCAGGACCAGGTTGGATGGGACTCTGAGAAACCTGATCGAGTTGAAAATGTTTCTGCTTATTGCAGGGGAGTTGGACTAGAAGACTTTTTGAGGTCCTTCCCAGTCCAAACTATTCTATGATTCTTTGGACTCCTACCGACAGGTGCTAAGGAAGACTTTAACTGAGCTCATGCAATATGACATACACCTCTTACCAAACAGTTATAGTGGAAGGAGAGAAGAGAGAAATGGTAAATATCCTATAGTTCCATCTCTAGTCAATCTTGCAGTTTGCTCTCAACTGAGAAGCTGGAGGTTTATTAACCAATAAATCACCTGCCTTTACCTTTTGTCAACAACAGTATTTTGGTGAACTGAGACACAAAAATTAGGTCTCCTGTCTGATTTCTGAAACCAAACAAGATGTAAATAAACATCAAGAAATACTTTAATCCATTAGTTTTGAAAGTCACTTATTTTTCTTTACCTTTTAAGAAACAAGTATTTTACAAAGAAAAGGCTGTTTGATTGCTCAGTTAGAATATTGGCCAGGGATAGTGCTCACTGGTCTGAGACCCATTTCACACCAAAGGTTATGAACTGCACATTTGCTTGGTACAAAATGAACTGGATGTGTCTCACCATCAGTGAGCAGAGCCAAAACTTTTATGGACACTTTTCTAGGGAGCTTCTGGGACTTCAGAGAAAGAGATCATTTCTTCATAAAATGAGCCAGGTAAAACATATTCAGGGAATTCTATTGAAAAGTTAATCTCTACAGAAATTTAGATGGTTAGTTCAACGTATTGTGCTAAGTATGTGTATTACCTCAACTTAGATGGGACAAATGCTACCTCTTGTCATCATGCCATTTCTTTAAAAACATTAGTCATTTATTAAGGTCTAAATAGTGTGGACACAAGATAGTAAACACCATTTTTCCTGGAGTCGAAGAATTAATTCCAACATATCTGATTTCTGAAGCTAATTATTGAACAACAAAAGCTACAGCTATGAGATCACATGACGAAGAACTAAATACATTTCAATGAATCTGGCCAACTAAACTTACCATGCTTTGCTTTATTCTTACTATTGTTTAAAGTAATTAAATCCTGTGCTTTCTTGAGTGTCTGGCTTGTCATGGAAGAGAAGTCAGACAAACTGGCTGCTTTTAATATAAAGGCAATTATTATTTATTGAGGCTGCTGAACAAAGATTACTCAGTAGCAATGTGGCTAGCACTTAGTCTACCCTGACACAACCTGGAATGTTTTAATGCAAGTGCATAGTGTTTTTCTGTATCTTGTCCTGTTTTGTTAAGTCATGGAAGGAATTACTGATGACCAGTTTCTTATGCTGTCTCCAGTTTAAAAAAAAAAAAGTCTCAAATAAAGGCCACGCTTTCATTCCTTCCCAGCAGTTCATTCTCAGAACTACAATTATTTGAAATGATTATCATTCTCACTTACATTTCTGTAAGATGTGCTTAATGCTTCTGTTCTTGACATTTAAATGTTGCACCTGAGTATCTACATATGTGTCAGTATATATGGTGTATATATCTATGTATATATACGTATATATGAGAGAACTGGAAGATGCTGTGATGGGGTATTTAGAAGACTGATCAATCAAGCTGGTTAAAACATTGAAACAGAACTCTGCTAGATTGATGTTTATTAACAATACATATTATTCTAATGCTTTGTTCCTACTCGTAAACTATTATCACATAGTCAGTGCTTAACAATCAGTCCTAAATTAAATACAAGTACACAGTGCCGTGGAGCTCATGCCATGCAATTAGTGCTGATGACTGTACTCCTTGATGATCTTAACAGATGAGGTCAAAGTGATCAAGCTCTCTTACAAGGGATCCTTATCACCACATCTGAGATCTTCTGTTATAAAGTGTTTGGGAGATAGATAGTGTTTAGCTTTCAGCCTCCAGCTACTGACTGTTTGTTGCCCATAGAGGGGACAGGGGTGTGATGCTCCCAGGCTGAGTCAGTCCCTCACTGAGTTGCTGCTGCTTTTCCTTCAGTGAAAGCAGTCTTTTCACAGCATTTGTGGTTGTGCTGCTTCAATGACCAATAATTGCCCATCAGTGAGTTGTCTGCAGTTCTGGGTCCTCTGTTTTTGACCCATGCCCATACCTTCAAGGCCTTTGCTGCTGTCCCACATTTAAACTGACAGAGTAACAGTGAAAATTTGGTACACACAAATCAGGTTCACACAACAAGTTATCATAGAAAGCTGGTAGCAAGTCCAAAAGGCCAGGACAGGAGCATGCCATTGTTAGCAGAGGGCTTATGTTCTGTTGCTAGAACCAGTTATACTATTTCTGTGGGCCATTAGGTACAAAAATGCTTACACAGGCTCTATTAGCATGTCTATATTTGGTTTCAAAACAAACTAATATCATAATCACTTTAGTGTGCTTCTGTTTTCATGGGTGCAGCAGGTATCAGTTCATCCAACAGATATTCAAATTGTGAAACAACCACTTTCTCATAAAAAGCAACAGAGCTGCTGGTTCTTACTGCTCATTAGTTGCAACAGGAGACAAGCCTAAGGGAAGAATTTTAAGCCAGGAACAGGACTGATCAATGATGCTTTCCCAGTTATGGCTGCTGTTTTTCCAGGGACTTTTACACACTTCCCTTCTTGGATTATTTCTCAAGGAAAGACCAAGATTACCATCTTTACAGAAAGAGACCCATGATAAAAAGTATTAACAAGAATGTTTTATAACAATCTCCTATCACTACAAGGCTTGTTTATGGGCCTTTTCTTCACTTGAGCACAGGACAATGGTTATGGCCAGCTGATCTCCTGTTGCAAAGCAGGAATTAAGAAAGAAATCACACATTTTGTCTGGGGTCACAAAGTAACAAGGACCTTTGCTCTTCTCAGGCTGATATAAGGTGACAGGAGAGAGTGAAACAAGCTGGTTCACTTTAAAAAACATACACAAAATAAAATTAAATAACATTATTAGACCTTAACATAAATTTAAATTCATGTAAAATTGCTCATCAGTTTCCATACGTGTCTAAATCCTCACATCTGCATGCTAGGGGTGTCTTTGAAGATAAGAGGCTCTAATTTTAGGTCTACCTGACACAGCCTTTTCAAGCTTGATCCTGGGAGATTTATCTCTTCTTTAACCTGGACAGAAACTGCTTTATTCATTTGTTTTATATGAGTGGAATAAGTTCCTGGAGAAAGATGGGGACCTGCTGAAAGGACTCATGTTTCTACCAAAGGTTTTTTCCGTTCACTTTAAGAAAGATAGAAATGTCCCTTTCAGAAAGTATTAATGTGCTTTGACCCACACCAGATTATTTTTTCTTAAAACAGAGAGTGATATTAGATACTGATGTAAGTTATCTAAACAACAAAATTCTGACGTCATCATGGTGTATAAAAAATTGCTAAAATATCAAAATCCAAGCTCTGAACTCAGATCACACCACGGTCCCTACATTAACACAAATCTTTATGTTAAAATAAAACTTCCTTATGGAAGCTCTCTTCAGACTACTATGACTTAGTGTGAGAAGATACATCTGACGAATGTATATTTTCTGATCAAACATATACAGATAAAAATGCCCCAGCCATCTGCAATATAGACAAAGTTTACTGCCGTTTAATGGGAGAAGGACTTTATGAGACTCTGTAAAAGAGTGATGAAGTAGCAAAGGTCATGGAGGGGACACAGAGGAGCACAGGAAAGCAGAAATTTGGCTTTTGGTCTTGTTTCTGCAGTCAGAAAACTTTTGGTACAAGGTGTCAGGCAAGTGTCTGAAGTTCAAGATAATAGCCCAGTTAGCTCTCCAGACTCAACAACATTTTCAGTGTTGCTTGCACAGAGCTCAAGAAGATTTTGTGATCATGATTTTGAGTGAGAAGAATATGCTTTTTATTATTGGACTTGTCAATGTTATTCATGCACCTGCATTTTTTTTTTTTCCTATTTTATTACATTGAGAAGATTGGGAGGGGAAGGGGGGATTATTTATTTTATTTTCCCTTCACTATTGTAGCACATATGAACTTTTGACACAGGTGGGCAAAGTGTGCTTTTAAATGCTTTGCTAAACAAGTTCTTAGTGACTAGGTTAGCCCACAGTCTGTGTTTGTTTTCTGCAGTTATTTTTGTTACTGAGTTTGCTGGCTTGGATGTTCTTGGGAACAGCTAATTTTAGACAACTATTAAAAAATACTAACAGAAGGTGAATTTCACAAAATGCTGCTATTTGCAATGGAAGTCTGGTTTTAAGAGCTGTGGTTTGCTCATCCAATCAGAAAAACATATCATATGATTTATGTGTCTGCTCACACCATCTTGAATTTCAGATTTTAAATTTTATGTACTTACAACCATCTGCTCACAAGCTAAATTCACACCATAGTTTTATTGGAGAAAATACATATATTTGGTAAACAGTTTTGAATAGTTGATGAAGGAAGGAAAAATGTCATCTGATTGTGCAATTTCTTCAGCAGAACTTGGAGGTCACCTTCATTTTCCTGCTTTCTCAGCCTGTACTGTAATATTTTGATCCTAGTTTCTCTTAGTTTGGTCTAGATAGCTTCATTCTTCCTGTAGGACTCAGAGTTCACAGTTCCTGAATGACTACAGCTTCATTTTCAGAGAATTAACAGCTGAATACCAGATTTTCCCTAGTTTCCATATTTCATTGTCCAAATGATTAATCACTGCCTTTAGCCACAGCCTGTTCTGGAAGTAGCCTGAATTTGATATTCAGGTAAAGATATAGCTGTTAAACACTCTGGATGAGTATTTCACACAGGCTTAAGGCGTAACAGCAAGTCCTGGAGGAGCATCCAGCTCCCAACCACTCCTGCAGCAGGGGAAGGAAAGGGAGGTCAAGAGACCGAGCACGGGGTGAAGACATGCAGGGTAGCCCTGGTGCTTCTCTACTTGCCTGTGTGAGAGTTAAGTGGAAATAGCAAGTGAGGCTTCTGAAAGTGACCATCACCACTCCCTGTGATTGCCCAACACCCGTTTTCTGCAGGTCTGATACAGTGATACCAGTGGGAATTTGGCTGCTTCTCTCTCCACCTTGTCTCAACCCTCCCTACAGTCCACCATACTCAGAAGTTTCCTAGATGGTTTGTGCCTATTGGAAGCCCTAGCTTCCAGTAGAAGTATCTTTTTCTAGGCAGTTATGGGCTTTATGGCAAAACATGGAAATCTGTCATCAGCTGCATGGTCAATATTTTATGTATAATTTCTGTTGCTGTGTTCAGACTTACCCATCTGGGTGTATTGTGTAGTGCCTCAGGATCCTGGCCATCTGCCTCTCCAGATCATAATCTTGTTGAATGATGCCAGATCTACTATCTGGTGTGCACACCCTGGTTCACTTTGTGAATGAACAGGATCTGAGAATAAGGAAATTGTTTAGGTCATTAATATGTAGACAATGTGAACCTAGGTATAGACAATGTGAATCTATTAACAAGCTCTAAGTTACAACTCCAGTGAGATGTGTTTACAGAAAATAACCTTTCTGAAATATTATTTCAAAGGTTCTGCTACAGTTGAGACCTATAGAAAACCTGGAAACTAGGTTTGTTTGATCGTGCAAAGAAGCTCCAGTCTAAAAGGAGCAGTGTAAGGGAGGGGAAAATAAAGAGGAGGGGGAGAAGAAATCTATTGCAGGAGACCATGGAAGGGAACAGCGGCCTTCTCACCTTATTTTCATGCTGGAGGTACAATTACCTGTCCTCAGAAAAGAGAGGGTGAAGGAATTCTAACAGCTATAAATATTATAAAATCCCAAATTCAAGTTTCCGAAGAACATTTGGAAAATTCAGAAGGGTATAAAACAAGAATGAATATAGAAGAGCTTATTGTAGTTTATTGAAGGCCCTTCATTATCAGTGAGAAGGAAGATTTATGGTGTCATAAATGAGTTTTAATTCCCTGCAACTCTGTTGCTCCCTTTGTCTTCTCTGCTGGACAAACAGCCAGTTTGTCACGGCTAAAAAATTTTAGCATGACATCTGCAGCTTCCCCAACATTGGGTACTTTTAAGATTCAACTGGACAGTGTGCTGGGAAGTCTTGTCTAGACTATGTTTTTGCCAAGAAATGTTGGACAAGATGATCCTTGTGGGCCGTTCCAATCTTGTGTTCTATGCTTCTCTGATTCTCTTGTAAGCATGTTGTTCAGAGAACTCAAGCAATGAAGCCATGGGTTATTTCAGATTGGCATTCCTTACAAACTTGCTATATCTTTAAACAACTTAGCTGAAGTAGCTTTTAACTGAGTTTATCCATGTCCGTTCTTGCTGCTGAGCTTCTCGCATTTCAGCAGATTGAAAAAGAAAAGAGTGAAAATGCCTGTCCAGTTTTTGTCTGGTAGGCAGAACTGCTCCTTTTCTTCCCATAAATTGAAATGGCATGTTCACCCACATTCCAAAAAAATCTTTGTCTGCATTTGCAGTTTGATTTGAGATGAGAAATATTGGAAAATAATAAATTGTTTGACTAGCGAAAGAAAAGAGAAAGTTATAATATTTGTACTTCTGAAATGATCTCCTTGTCCCATATAAGGAAAATTAATTTGTAATCTGCATTTGTTTGTATCTGCTGTTTTAAATAGCTCCTTTCACCGTGGTTGCAAGTAGTTTTCCCTGTTATATGGTTAGTAGATCTGACAAATTAACAGCAATACCCAGTATCAGAAAGAAGATTGGTAGCAGAGGTGTAATTTTAATCTGGCTTTGTGTGTGTCACATAACTTCACTGCAAGGAAGTCCTTCTTTGCTATCTAACAAGGAGCATACATATGGTGATCAACGGTGCCAGGATGTGATGGCAGCTTTCAAACAGGTTCTTCCCACAAATACTTGGTAAATGTCTTTTCTTTGTTTTAGGTGTATGATCACACATAGATCAAGGTGAAGGACTGTGACATGTTAGAGAGGGACACATTAATACTGTCTAGAGAAAGATTCGGGTTTTTCAGAGGACTTAAATTCTGCTCCTGGTTCTCCTGCTGAGCTGGGAAAGTCACTTCACATCAGATAGTTGATCCTGGCTTCCCACAGAAAGCCCTTGTCCAGGTTTTGATTGTGGAGTGACAATAAAACCATGGCAGATGTATTGTTAACTCCCTCTTCCCCCCCTTCCCCTTTCAGCCCCTCCATCTCTGCCCTTCCCAATAAGGATAGGAGATCGGGAGTGGAAAAAAGAACAGAGAGAAGAGAGTTGGAAAAATTATAAATATTTTACTAATGCTATTAATAAGAGTAGAGAAAATAATATAAGTTATACAAAAACAACCTTGAAAAGTTCCAGCTACTGCAAAGCCGGCACCCCAAATCCTAGATTGGACTCTGCAGCCAACCGGAACTGGATTCAGTCTGTCACTAGGCCTCAGTTCACAGGGACGACTAGCAAGGTCCTCTCCTAATGTCAGCCATAAGCAAAAGGGACTAGAGCCTCATGATCTCCCACTTTTATACAAAGTATTCACTTGAATGGGATGTTATATCCCGCTGGTCAGTTTTCTGGTCACCTGTTTCTCGTTGTCTCTCTTGCGAGCTGCGCATCCATTCTTATCAATAACCTCGCATTCCATTGCTATGTTTACCAAAATATGTATCTGGTTTTCCAGGAAAATGCAGCTAATATGAAAGCTTTAGCTGACAGGCAAATTCACTAAAAGATAAACTTGTTTCTACTTGTTAATAAAACCAGGACAGCTCTTTCATCTCCACTGATGGCAAGTATTATTGTCAGATCTATTTAAGATTGATGTCATTGCTAAGCAAAATCCTTTTCCTCATCAAAAGGGTGTTAATGTCATTTTACAGCAAACTTTACTGACTTGTAGGTTATCACCCTTTCTGCTGGAACTGCTGCTGCACAGCACCATGCTCAGTGCTCTGACCATGTGGCACATGGCTCCACTGCTCTCATGGGGCAGTGAGTGGTGATAGAAATATTACAACACACTCTCGGCTTGCAAGAGAATCCCAAAGTTCCTGCCATTTCATGTTGTTTTCTGTATTCCCAAAGCTAATGATTTACACTGCATAAAGAGTATTTATGGACCCTAGGATTTTGTACCCATAGCAAGAAGGGTGTAGAACATCCAGGAAAAGAAGGTGCCATTAACTACAGTAAAAAGGGATGCAGCTCTGTCTTTCTACCAGCAGAGCAGCAACCTATGACAAAAGGCATGTGAAGCCCTTGAAGCTTGATGATATATGATTTTATCCCTCAACACTTGCTTGGTCTCCAATGAGTGTTTAGGTAAACTCAGAGAATATGTGCTATATGTGATTGTAAATAGAAAAAGTGTAAGAAAAATACACTGCAAGAGCTCTGGGCAGCCTCTCCTTTGCGAAACATGTGTAGGGGTGTGTTTGCAATTGCAGCTAAAAGGTAACTGTCTTCATAGTCTGTTCCGAGAGAACATTAATGTGTGAGGGGATCAGGTCCTCACCACAGTCTGACAGGATCTAGGTGAGGTCCACAGGAGACAGTGCAAACTGTAAGCCACACACAAAATTTTGGATTTCTGATCCCTCATTTGCTGGATTTATTTTCTGGCAGTCCAGGATTCTTCTTTAAAACTCACAGAGACTTGTCACACATGCTCTCTAAAGACAACAGAGCAACTGAAAACGATAGATTTGATGCTGCAATTGGGGGAAAGAGCTCTTAGTGGTGGTCTGGGTGAAGAAACTATGACAAAACACTCAGATACGGCCGTGCACTAAGGCATAAATACACATAAAACAGAGAATCTCAGGAAACATATTTAGTACCAAGAATTTCATTAAATCATTGCAAAAAACTTCAAAATGAAAAGCCTTAAGAGAAATAAATTATCTTTTAAAGAAGAATTCTTTTGCACAGCCTCAGATTGTATCTTCAAAGGGGTTGGGACAATGATAGTTGATCAAATGCTGATATTTCTGGTTTTCTGGTCTTTGGTGCTGATCAGTAGCTCCACATAGATAATATCCAAATTGTTTTCGTATCTATTAGACATTCTTTTTCTTGACTGTGTACTCAGCGAATGCATAGGCAATTTGATACTGATGGTAAGTTGATTTTATACACCACAGGATGGTGGGAAAATAACCAGTCAAACTGCAGCTCTCTGTTCAGGAAACTCTCTGTGCACCATGCCCCGCTCTACAGAATTTTCCTCTTGCTACAATATTTTCCCATCTAGACATGTGTAATTCCCACATGCAACTCCCAGCGCTGTCAAAGTATACCAGGCACATCAGTGCTGAGCTGATCAGTTGGGAGAGCCAATTCCAAAGGTCAGGCTTCTTATTTCATACCTAACGCTGCTGATGTGGCTGATCAGTTCAAGGATATGTACAGAAAAGAGACAGAGAAGAATGGCTTCTTGGGGAATTCAAGACCTGACTTGTAGACAGCAAATTGTCCAGATAAAGCAAGTAAGTTTGTTAGAACTCGGGGTGTCATGTAGGTTGTTTTGTAACTTCTTGAATAAAACACTAAAGCGCACAAGTCTGAGATTTTGTTGCTTTTTGTTTGTGTGTGTGGTTTTGTTCTTGTGGTGGTGGGTTTGTTTTGTTTTTTTCTTTGTTTGTGTTTTTTTTTTGTTGTTGTTGTTTTTGGGTTTGGTTTTGGTTTTCTTTGGGGGTGAAAGAACTTAAAGATCTTGTTATATGAAGCTGCTCAGGGGTCTCATAGATTGGATACATTAATTCAGCCTCCACTGCTAGTGTGGGACATTCCTAAGAAATGGGGAGGCAACAGAGTGCAGGTGTAAGATGCCACAGAAGTAAGCAGGAAGGAAATCCAGCAAAGCATGAATATGAAGTTCCCATCACGTTACTTGGACCTCCATGCATTTGACCAGCCATGCTTTTATTGATACAAAGGAGATCAACAAGCTGCTCATCCACCCCCCTGGTTTCCTAACAGAAACACAGCAAGCACAAACCATCACTAACTCCAGAGGCAAGGGCATTTTATGGAATAGAACTCAAGCGTTGGAGAAAAATCCATTTATTTCAACAGTCCTACTGAAGCAGTCAAAGTTTTGCCTCAGCTGATACTCTCAAGACTGCTTGAACAGTCACAAAAGAGAAAAGGATTCTAAGTCTTTTTATAAGCCCATCCACAGACAAATGCTCTCAGGTTTGCTGTAGTGTTCTTATCACTTGTCCAGCTCTGGACCTGTCATTTGAACTTACTGTGCATATATGGAAGGTGTAAAGATTATTCTTGATTTCTGCTTAAGATGGTGACTTTCAGTTCCCTTCTGAGAAGCACTGGGTATACATTTTATATTCAAAGTTTTCACAGTATATTTAAAGGCCAGGATAAATTTCATGGCTCAGGGACATTTAATGGCTCAGGGTTCAGTGGAGGTAGAACTAAAGAGAATAAAAACTCAAAAAAAAAAAAAATCCAAATAAAAATATAAATATTTAAATTTTGGCATAGTAAAAATCTCTTCCTTTACATACAATTTTCTTTTCTATTCATGTTTCCTCTCATGCTTGAGTTGTACTTTCCTATTTTGCACACTGCTAGTATGTAATAAAATGACCAGCTCTTAATATATTTTCACTGAGAGGGAGACGGCAAATAAATTCACAAATTAATATACATGTGAACTTCTGTCTTGGGAATTTAGCAGAACTTTTGAAAACTGACAAGCTGGAATTTTTTAAGTCATCTTTGTATAATTTTTAGGAGATTCTGAACATTACAATTTGTGTGTGTGTATGTGTGCTGTAGCATTCTTTGCAACCTTCTGAAACAAGATTATGCCTTTGAAAGTTTTGTAGAGATGGGCAAGGAATTTCACAGATTATTTTTCTCTTTTTTTAATAATTCCTATGAATTTAAAATTGACCTTTAAACAAGCTTACTTCACTGCTCAAGAGGTATAGAGATAATTTCATCAGGGTCCTGGAAATAATGGATTTTGAAAGGTTTCATATAGGTATCATATTATAACTTTAAAAACTGGCCATTGCGGGGAAAAAAAAAAAAAAAAGAAAAAAAAAAGAAGATTGTAATCACAAGATCAGTTCAAGTGGAAATGACTTATTGTAGAAATCCCTTTACACAAATTGTTACACATAGTACATGCATATGTATGCACATCATGAATAAACATGAACACACATGTACACAAACAAGCAGCTAAAATGTGTCTTCTTGAGCAGCAGTCAGTTGAGAGTTGCCTTAGAAAAAGAGAGTAAAAGCCTTGTTCTGAACTTCTTGGCCAGGAAAAGAATAAGTCGTACAATGAACTTCTGTGTTTGACAGCAAACTTAGAAAACTTCAGCTTAGTTCATGTGTGGCATATGGTCCAATACTGAGCAGCGGTACCATAAAGAAGCACAGTTGAATTATGATACTTCACTGACATGACAATGTTATGGAGGATTAATTTGTTTCTCAGTACAAATCAACCTGTATAATCACCATCTAGTTTACTTTACATTAGTTTTCCATATAGACAATTTGCTAGATTGTGGAGATTTTGGAGTCGTACTTCAACCTTTGAGTATTCAATCACACTTAATCACTTTGAAAACAAACAAAGAAACAAGCAAGCAAATCTAAAATCTCTTAGTGTCTATACAATCTCAGTGTCTATAATTAGAAAACAAAACAAAATTTAAAAATCCAAACCTTTCTTTTTTTTTTGTCAGTAATTTGCCTCTAAAGTCAAGTGCAACCAAACATAGTTTGCATCTGATTTCTAGGAAAGTAAGGAAAACATATTTTATCCACCTGAACTTAAAGTTCGTGATAACTCTGTTGAGAAATTTTATTGTGCTTATTCTTTTTTTCATTCCATCTTATAACTCACCTTCCCAACCTTTAATACTCTTACAAAGACTTGAAGACATTTTTTGACATCCACACTCTTACTGCATTTCTTTTAGCCATTGAAATCATAAAGTGGAGGGGAAAAAATAATCCCAAACCCCAGACATTCAGTGACATTGAGACACAAGCTATACTACCAAGTCATATACCATATGACACATGAAAGACCTGGACAACACTGTACAGACAAGGTCAGGCTGGGTTTATAAGGAAGAAGTTAATTACAAATGAGAGAAGAAGTCCTTAGAGTCTCTGTAACTGTGGAAGATTTTATGTTCCCTTGTCAGAGAGTTTAGCAGAGTTTTCTGCCTTTGCCTGTCTTATCACATTATTTGAAGCTGAATAATAGTCATGCTCTGAAAATCAGCACTTAAGTCCTTCAAGTCTCAGCTTAATGCAAGACCATTTCCTTGCTGCTATCCTCATACAACCAGGTACTTGCTGTCACTCTTCATGTAGCTTAGCCATCGTCACTTATATCACGTGTGAACATTCAGAAACTGTCTTAATTTTGATCAATTTCCAATGTCTCTCCTGCAACTGTCATCAAATAAAAATCATGAGGCTTTGCTCAGGGAGAAAATGTTGTTCTGTCATCAGCACTTCACATTAATGTTCTCTGGTTTCTCTGTCCTTGCTTACCTGGCATGGCTAATGTGAAGGCTCTTCTGATGCCTCCTGCTCAGATAATATTTGGTGCTTCATGACAGCTTTGTATGTCTGAGATTTAAGAAGGTCCAAGAGGAATGTATAGAAAAAGACCCTGCATTTGAAAGGATTTCAGATAGAGACATGTACTTCCTAAACCATTGAAAAACACTCATGAAATAGTGTTTAGCTTTTTTGTTACAGAATCAGAGAATCATTTAGGTTGGAAAAGAGCCTTAAAGTCATTGAGTCCAACTGTTAACCATGCACTGCCAAATCTACCAATAAACCATATGTCTAAGCACCACATCTATGCATCTTTTAAATACCTTCATGGATGGTGACTGAACCACTTCCCTGTGCAGCTTGTTCCAGTGCTTGATAAACTTTTCAGTTATTTTTTTTCCTAATATCTAATCTAAACCTCCTCTGGCACAACTTGAGGCAGTTTCCTCTCATCCTATCACTTGGTGCTTGAGAAGAGAGATTGACACTCCTACACCTAGCTATAAAGAACAATAAGAGAGACATGTGTCTAGCCTTTCAGATTATAAGTGGCTCTGCTGTCCTGGTTTTGTTAAAAACAAGTTTCTCTTTTAGTGAATTTGCCTGTCAGCTAAAGACTTCTTATTAGCTGCTTTTTCCTGGAAAATCAGATACATGTTTGGGTAAACATAGCAATGGAATATGAGGTCATTAGTAAAAATGGATGCACATCTCGCAAGAGGGGCAACGAGAAACAGGTGACCAAGAAGCTGACCAACTGAGTATAACATCCCATTCACGTGAATACTTCATTTAAAAGTGGGAGAGCACGAGGATCTCGTCCCTTTTCCTTATGGCCGACATAAGGAGAGGACCTTGCGAGTCATCCTTGCGAACTGAGGCCTAGTGACAGACTGAATCCAGCTCCGGTTGGCTGCAGAGTCCAGTCCAGGACTTCAGGTGTCAGCTGTGCAGTTGCTGGGACTTTTCAAGGTTGGTTTTGTGTATTTTGTATTATTTTCTCTATTCTTATTAGTAGCATTAGTAAAACATTTTTAATTTTTCCAACTCTCTTCTCTCTGTCATTCTTTCCCTCCCAGTCTCCTGTCCTTAGTGTGAAGCAGGGAGATGAAGGGACTGAAGGGGGAGACAGGGAAGAGGGCGTTAACAATACATCTGACAGAGTTTTATTGTCACCCCGCAATCAAACCTTGACACTTTGGGAAGGTCCTGTTCTGTGTTACCAGTGTCAGTACTTATCTGAAAACAGGTCTGGTTTCCTGGTTCCTATAATGCACTAGGAAATCTTATATCAGTAAAGAAAATTCAATGTAGCTGGAACAAAAACCCAGATGGTGATGTTTCTCATTAACATCCAGCGTCTTGCACAAAGTTCTGTGTTATTTTTTGAAAATAAGCAAAGATATGGGTAATGAGGATGGAATTTAGCTGGAAAAACTCAGAGCTTAAACATGAGCCTAGACTTTATACAGTCTAAATGGGCAACACTGTAGCAAGGCTGAGGTTTCTGGACCAAATGAAAAAGTTCAAAATTCAACTTTCTTGTACAGACAATATCTCCTGTGCTGTCCAAGCTTTCATAAGATCTTACACAACTCATCATCATTCACCTAGTTTTATCCAAAGCCTGCGACTTAGCCATGTCATAGCTCAAGTACAACAAATGGCTGACTACAGGGAAAGCAACTCATGTAGTAAAACAGTAACAACAGCTTCAATAAAAACAAGAAAGAAAAAAAATATGTCTCCCCCATTTCCTGGCTTTGCACTTTGCAACATCTGGCAAGGTCTTTCCAGGTTAGAAGATCCAAACACTCTCCAAATGGGTCACTACCTTCTGCCATGCAGAGGGACGAAACAGAGAGCTTCTGCTTAGAGACAATTGCAGTGAATACAGTGGATTAATTTCATCATGGATAAAGCATTTTGCTGCCACATAAATTGTTTTATGATTCCTTCTGCATACTTTTTTGTACCCTTTGCATACTTTATTATTACCCCACCAGTCCCACAGAGTTCCATGCAGAGTGCTTTTTGCTCAGGGACAAAGAATGAGGCACAATACCTGGTCAAATCAAATGGCATCAGATCGGATGACCTGCAGAAAACAAAACAAACAACAAACAAACAAAATAACAGTAGGAATCCGCTTAACACTATGTCCACACTGTCACACAGCACAGTTTCAGTTCACATCATGTAAATATGTGATTTGTCATGTCCTGTGTTATGTGTGTAAGTGCCTTGCAGAGCCAGTGGTATCTGTGCTGTGCTCTCACAGCCCGTGCTTCTGTACATGATACTATTTGAGTAGTGCTGTGCTTCATACATTATTGTCTTCCCAAGCTGCTGATATGCTTTATTAAATAAAAATTATTTGAGTTCCCCGGGGTTGTGGAGAAGATCTTCAACTCTTTGTTTCCTTACTTAAATTGTTTGTTGTTTGTTAGATCTAGATAAACAATCTTACTCCCTTTTTTTCTTATAGAGCAGAATGAAAGAGAGGAAATGCTAAATTTGGGAACTTGACGGGGAGAAAAAAAAACAAAAAACAAATACACACACACACACACACACACACCAAAAAAAAAAAAAAAAAAAAAAAAGGAAAAGAAAAAGCCTCAGGAGTCCTGCAGTCTAGGACTTTTTGGGCTTGATGATGAATAACTGGGAAAATACAGAAATCAGCAGTCAAAACAGAGCCGAAAGCTTTGAAGCAGAACTATGTTTGTGAACAGGTAACAAGCTTATACTGCATGAAAAAAAGATGTTGCCATAGGGTTTGAAAAGAACCTGGACTCATCAGAGGTGCTAGTTTGACAATTTTGAGAATTTTCTTGTTCCAATCCTGTCAAATGGAGCAGAAGCAGAGGAACAAGCAAAGATTGTGAGCTGCTAGTTAACACACTCATGTCCAGGGTCCCGCATGGCAATTTCAAATTGTCCCTCCTTAGATGTTTTGCATCAGAGTTTTACTGCTGAAATCCTGTCTTTTCTGATCTCTGTGACCTATACATGTACCTCTTTCCTCTTGAGGCTGACATGATCACAGTCTGAAGCAACTAAGAACTGCCCAGCACTGAGGAGGGAAATTATGTCTGTAGCTACTGCAGATTGAATGTCAAAATAAGGGCAGAAGAAAGTTAAGGGGAAGGAGATGGAGAAACAGAAGGAAACAAGAAGTCTGTCCAAAAGACACAAAGTGTCATCAGCACCAGCCCACACTCTGAATAACCCGAACAATTAGCCCTGATAAGAAACACCAGCAAGATGACGTTTTTAGAACACCATCTCAACTCAGCTTTTTCCTCAGTTGACACATGTATCTCCATGACTAGGAAAAACCAGGTGTGTAGCAAATTAGAAAGACTTCGCATTGTGATTACTGCAGCTGATACTCATCTGAGAATCAAGAACTCTGAGTTCTCTCCTTGCCACTAACGTGCCATTTTTTTCTATTTGCAAATCCTTTATTTGGAAACATCAGCATATGGGAGTTTAAGAGGTAGAAGATAGGGATGGTAAATCAAATTTAGGTTTTTGAGACTCCTCTTTAAGCTAAATTAGCCCTAAACAATAATTGCGGGTTCTCATGACCCCTGTAGAAACAACTGCCACTGGTTGCTTACTTGGATTAGGGGTCATTTTTAACTCCTGTAGCAACAACTGCTTGTGTACGGTAAGAAGATCAGGTCAGGTTCTTGTTTCAGCCCATTAAGCATTCACTTGTCAGAGCTGTTCCCAATGAATCAGCCTTTCCTCATCTCCTACAAGGAAAGGATATACAGTCAGCTGGACCATGCTGAATGAACAGGTATGCCATCAAATATGTTTGCACTCTGGGATAAAAAGCAATCTTTTTGTGTCCTAGTGTTTAAACTAGAGGAGAAATTAGAAGCAGAGCTTTGATAAATGACAGTATGGTACTTGCACTAGTGTGACAGTACCTGTATCACTGTACTAGTACAACTGGCAGAATTATCTTTGCATTGCTTGAAACCACAGGCCCTGTAATCCATGTGGAGATGTCTGTCTATAATGCTTCATGAATAACAAAAAAATGCTATCATTTCCGACATGATTTCCCTCTGCAGTAACCTGCATTAAAATACATCGGCGTTAAGTATTAAATAACAACGCAGTGACATAGAGCATAATAGGACGCTGTTTTGTTTGTTTAGCTCCCACTCTTGTCTCCATATTATCTACAGAGGAAACTTATAGTAACCTGAGTAAGGCTGAGATCCAGGACTTTGTCTTCACTTCTCACTATGTTACTGATATGTTGGGCTTTGTTTGCTATAGTTGCAGACTGACCACAGCACTTACCTTGAGTCCCCCATAGCTTTGATGAGTTACTGGGCATTTACGAAGTTCTCTGGGACATGTTTCTGAAAAATACTCTGAAGAGCATGTGTAGATCTATCTAACAAATTTATACACTGTTATCTGAGTTTGAGTGTTTAACACACTTTTATCAAAGAGCTGATAACATATTTTTTCACAATCAGCTGACAGGGACCTGCGCTTTCAATGAACAAACAAGGCTGATGAGGGAATGATAAATTTTATTTTTAATTTCCTAGAAAACGGCTAAAGTTATGTATAATATGACACGGAGTTGGAAAATGTATAATTCACTTGCGAATGTGAAACTGCACAAAGAAATGCTCATTTCTAGGGAGAGGCTTGAAAACAGAGCTGCTTTACAGTCTGATTTACCAAGAAATTAGAGTTTTCATGATGTTTGTTGCTGAACTGAATTGAGTATTTGATATAATACATTCCTGAAAGAAGAAAGGAAAAATATTTTCAAAGGAGTCTGAGTATATTTTGTTGTGTGTGGGAGCTAGCCAGGGCACTGTAATATTCCAATTAGCAATATGGGGAAAAAGAAGAGTATTTCAATAAAAAATAAATAAATAATAGTTCTTTTTCCATATGGTTATAGTACAGTGAAATAATTAGTGATAAACTCCTTACAGGGATCACAAGTGTCATTAGAAAAATAGCACTCTCAAATATCATCATTTTTTGACAAAACCATTTCCTGAAACAGGGGAAAAATGATTAAAAACTTCAATTCACAAAGTGACTTTTATTTTGACAATAAATAACATACAAGTCACATTGTAAAATGAGACCCTTAATCATTTCCTGCCATGTTATTTGTCAAAATATAGACAGGAAAAAATGATCACTCATAAATAAAAGGTAACTTTCTTTTGCCATTTGGAGGGTGGGGGAGTAAATGCAGTGTTTGTTGAAGTTCTTAGAGTGGAAGGAAAGGGGAAATAAATGGCTGAAGTTTGGAGAAGAAAAAAACTACTCTAGTAAACTCAGTCTGCTCAACCATATTGAGTAATCAAAAATTCATTCTTTATGGAAGCTGTGGGGAAAAAATAACACTTTTATTGGAATACTAACACTGAAAGGTTTGAAAGCATCACAGAGATCAGGTACTTTTCAAAGCCATAGTCTAATTGTCTATGATGTATAATATCAACCTAATCTAATGTTAATTGGATTTCCCAGTGTCATTGTCCAAATGACATTTTTGTTCAGTTTTTAGCTGCTTTCAGCTATCAGATGAAGTCACAGAAAAGCTTTCATGCTTTTATTTCCAAAAGGCATGGATGAGTAGAGTACAGTATTATACAAATCAGAACAAAGAATGGAGATGTTTCGTTATTATTTTGGAAATTTATATGTAGGATTTGCTTTTTTATTACAAGTTTAGGACTAAGGACAGCATCCTGTAACTGAAACACTTTCCAGGTGGTTTCTCAAGGGTTTGTTACTTGTGGCAACAGGAGCCTTGACCTTTTGTGTCCTTTACACACTTTTGCATTAAAAAAAAAAAAAAAAGAAGAAAGAAAGAAAGAAAAAAGTTGGCAGTAATACAATTTTTAGTAAGTTTTTGAGCAACGGATCACAGCTTGCATGTAGCAAGAAATCATCATCATCAATTACTAACATCCATCAATTTTCAGTAAATGATCCCAACTCTTCTCCCCAATTTACAAGTTGTAGTGTTCCCAAAAATATCATTCTTGCTACGAAGATCACTTGAGGTTCAAAGAACAGCCTCAGAAGTAGTGCTGGTTTGAATTCACCATTTTGTAATATTTCATTCATTGCAAATACTAAATCAGCCATTCATAACTGTATTGTCTAGACCAAAACTTAACAGGAGAAGAGACCTTTTTCCTTAATCATTCTGTCTTTCCCATATCTGCATTCAAAGGAGGGGGAAAAAAAAAAAAAAAAAAAGAAAAGGAAAAAAAAAAGTAAAAAGGGAAGTGGGAGTAGAAGGCAAGTGGTAGAGGAAGGGAGAAAGGAAAATATGGAAGATTATAGACTTACTAGTCCAAACAATTTAGAGTATCACACTAATATAAGTAAAAAATACAAACATATTAATTAACTAAACACTCACAAATCATATTATTATCTTTATGTCTATTTTACAGTTAGCCAGTTTCAGCTTGTCTAAGGAGCAAAATACTTGAACTTCTGGCAAATGTACATAAATCTGTAGATTCTCACATTCTGGCAAAGCTGTTATAGACAGGTTTAGCTGAAACTGTTTAAATTAATGAAAGATAATAAGAATTTTACTGTTGATAGAAATGACATCAGGACTTCATCTAGTGTCATAGCAGCACTGTAAGACAGACTTGTTTATGCTTTTTTGGAAGTGGGAACTAAAAAGGGAGTCTGAAATCAGAGCAGAAAATGCTCATGCATCTAATAACATATATTAGTACATATATTAGTACATATAGTACATATATAGTTGGTTTCAGTGGTTATAATCTCTGTTTATATGTTCTTTGTCAGTATATGAAAAAAAAAATCTTTGACCAGAGGACTGATGCAAGAATAGGGTTGGTTTCAAGTCTTTTAGTTGGCATGTACTTCAGGAAGTCTTTTTGCCACAGCTGTATGACTTAATGAACAGCAGATTACACATAGTCTGTGAAAAAAATTATACATATTGATTTTCTGGTCAGATTTCTGTAAAGGAGACTCTCCCATCCCAACTTTCAGAAAGCAAAAAAGGCCCAAGTTGAGGAGAGAGAATTCTTCTCCTATTTCAGAGCTTACTGAGAAGGTCCAAAGTGTTTCCGATTGAATTTTGTGAATCTATATCCTCTGAAACAACTTACAAGAATGGATGTTGTGTTTAAACTCAGGTGAAGCAACAGGACTAGGAGAACTTTCTCCATTTCTGCAGTACTATATCCAGTGAATCTTGAAGACTGGGTGGTTAAATGTGTCCTCAAGGAGAGTTTCACCTGGGTAGGTTAATTACACTGCCCACAATGTGTGTATGATACCCAGCACTTTTTGAAAGTACTCTTCCTCCAGAGTGAGCCATCAGCCCTTCGACACTTAGATTTGGATGTTGAATCCATAAAGACTAATGAGTCATGCAGGTTGGAACTTAAGTCTGTTATTCCTCTTGAATAGCTCTTGGGCATTTTGTTTTCATTGCAGGTGAACTTAGGCAACAAGCATGTTTCTATTTGCCTAGCAAGGAAAATGCATCTGCTAAAGACATGTGCATCTTTTTTAAGTATGTCAATTTATATGCAAAATAGGTTTAGCACTTGTGCCCATGGGCAGCTGCCAACAGAGCCCTTAGCATCTCAGATCTGGACAGCCAGACCCCAGACTCTTCTTCCTTCTTCTTTATTTCTTTCTGTTTCTTTCTTTTTTTTTTTTCCCCTCAATCTCTTCTGAAATTATTTGGAAAATAATGCTCCCAGTTTTATCCAGCAATATTTAAAACATTTTCTGTGCAGTTGGTTTTATAAAGGTCTGACTAGAAATGGGTTGTGACAGTTCAGAACAGCCATAGTCTATCATAAAGAGCAGCGGAAGATACCTAAGATTTCGTATAACACAGCACACGTGTCGTTCTTAGTGAAAAAGAAGCCAAGTCTTGTCTCAGCACAGAGAAATTCTTTCTCTTAATGTGATAGACTGGCTCCTTAGGGTCAAGGTAGTGGTACTTAAAGTGGGAAAGTGTAAAACCTACCTTCTGCCCATCTATATTTAACCTGTCCTACAAATGATAAGAAGATTTCATTCCTCTGTGTTCTCATTCTTTTCTCCTTTCTTCTTGAACATTGAATTTGTCATTTAAATGTTAAAAAGAAAAACCAGATGTTATAGTTATTAACTTTTGGAATCAACTATAATCTTCCTATTAAATCCTTCCATCCAGGTACAGGCAATTATTTGCTTGATCTAAAGGTGCAGAAACTGTAGACACACAGGGTTTCAGAAAGTCCAGTTTAATAAGACAGGTGGGTAACTAATAATGTGGAAAATTACCTGCAGATTGAGGATATTGGGAATGACTAATGGCCAAAACTAAGCGAGTAAATTAGTTGCAAAATGATACCATTTGCAGTAGTTGTGCGAATAGGGGACTGGATGGCACAGTGGCATGTGGCAGTGATCTGAGCTTGAATATGGCCCAAATTCAGGAAAACATGCCATCAAGTTATGGCTTTTTTTTGGCTTTTTTTTTTTCTGTTTTTTAAAATTATTATTATTCTTTCCATGTACTCTCTGCTATTTATGTAAGGTTTGATAGCACAGGCACAGGAGCCTAGTTAGCTTTGCAAAGTTTAACAACAAAGTCGTCATCAAGGTCAAATACGTTGAAACTGAGACTTCAGTTTGCTTCACAAACCAAACAGAGTTTGCCTAAGAAAAACACTCAATTCATTGGGGAAGATACTGAAATGCAGAGAAGGGACAATCTGAAAGAGTCTTTTCCCCCTCTAATTTAAGATGTTCCATAAGTTTTTGGTTCCATAAGGCACTGAAATGTTGGCTTCAATGGGACCACTTATGTACTCAGAATTAGCCACATACTTAATTACTTGGGGTTTTAATTACCTACCCCAAAATATATGATTTGACAGTCTGGTCATGAGCAATATCCAAATGATTTTAGCAAGAGATTAGCCCATAAAGGGACAGCTGGACTGATTCCCTTGCAGACAAAATTATCTTCAGAAATCTAAGTACTTCCCTACTTCTCATCACTTGGAGACATAAACACATCCCAGATCTTTATTAATGTATTTTCAAAATTATTTGTAAAGAAAGAAAAATTACCACTTGGCTGTAAAGGGACAATTACAGTAGAGGGGGTGAGCAACATATTTAAGACCACAAGGGAAGCTAGTGACAGAAGTGAGAACTGAATCTGAATACCTGTCTATCCAATCTTAGATTTGCTTACCTGTCAGAGGTACAGATTACACATTATTTCTGATGGAGCTAGTAACTTGATGAATTATTTTATCGTACCAGCTGTGATAGTAATTATTCTCAGAAAGCATTTTAAAATGTGATATAGTGATCTAATAATCACTGCTTTCATTTTTTCCAATATGACCATCCCATGTTACCTTTACTGACAGGTAGGAGTATTCAGAATACATAAATAATACATATGAGAATTGAAAGCACTGAAATATGTATCCAAATCATTTAAGTTTCCAAAAATATTTTCTTTAATATTTTTGGAAATGGACCCAGGTTGATTTTAGAGATTTATTTTTTTTTTTTAGTACTATTACAGTTTTTATGAAAGGTCTGTTTTGATAAAGCTGAAGGGCAGAAAAAAAAAGCACTCCGAAATTTATTTTCATCTTTTAGAAAAACCCACCCTCTGGAATTTGAGCAAAACAAGAAATGAACACACACACATCAACTTACACATACTTGCACATTCTTGTGTAGCCATGTATATCACAGGAAAGCAAGACGAATCTTAGCTTATGTAACTAACTTCTAAAAAAGCTATATTATAAGAAAAGTTAAGGTAACAAAATATAATTGCTTGTAGTTATGTAGGAAATGATATACCAATATTGACATTAGTAATAAAAACAGTAGTTTCAGTTATCCCCTCTATCAGTTGAAGTTATGCTCCAGGTATTTCTCACCTTTTCCGATTGCTGAAAATCACCTCCCTCTTTGATTTACCCTCTGTGTTCCTGATGTGGATGTTCCCTAAGGAATCACTCCAAGTTAGCAGAGATCCACTCTTTTTAAACTGTTTAATATTTAAATGCAGCTTAAGTGATTTCTCCAGGGCCTAAACTGTATTCTGCAAAGCCTTACTGTTAGCTTCGAAAGACTGAGATAATTTCTCAGGAACTCTCAGAGTAAGGGCTGCATACAATAACATTAAAATACAATTCTCAGGGGCTGAACTTCCCTTACAGACTCTTATCTGTCTTCGAGTGGTGATTGTCTCTGTGTTCTTACCTTTCTCTCTAATCCTCTGCCTTTCTTTTTATCACAAAATGTCATTGAGACTGACCTCTTATTCACTGTAAGATTATTTTTTCCTACAGAACATGTGGGTTTTGTTTTTTTTTTTTTCCCAATATATATACAGGTGCCATAAGAAAAGAGAACAACCTGATTTCATAACTAGTGATAAGGGAAACAAACTCCTATACCTTTCAGCTTCCCAGGACTCAAAAGATGATTTAAATCTTTTGACTAAGTAACACATATAAAAAGCAGGAATAACCTATCCAAAGAACAAGACAAGTTATAAAACCTCAAAGAAGGAATTATTAATTATACTAAGGTCTGGTCTTCCGGTGAGTAATACCTATAAAACACAAAACTATAACTCTACTGTTCCTATAAAAATATGGCCTTCATGTTTTGAACTTATAAATATATTGGGGCACAATTACAATAAATTATTGTCACAAAAAGAGTCAGATTTCCATAGGAACACTTTTCATTGGAGTAAATTGTCATTGATCTAGTGACTATATATTGACTATAAAAATTTACACTGGCATAGTCTAATCAGTTGTATGTGGTAACACAGGTCGCATCTGCCTGGCTCATATATTTTTCTTGTAATTTTTGTTGTTGTTTTGGTTTGGGTTGGTTTGTTTGTTTGTTTAAAAAAAAGGCATTCAAGTTGTAAATACAAGCAAATCAACCACCCTAATTTTAACCTGCCACTGCCCAACATAGGTAACCCAATTAAAATGGGTAAAAATGGGAAGAAATTGTCTTTTTGTGCTGAAAAGGCATGGGTGCTGAGATCAATATGCCCTGTCTGTAGGAGAAAGCAGGACCAAATTTGTGTGCTCCACAAGAAACAAATGCTGTAGCTGCAGCAGAGGGGGTAGCAGCTCTAAAACCTATAGAGAGCTAGCATATGGGTCAGAGATTCCCGAAAGTTTGGAAGAACAGTTAAAACTGGTCCAACTGAATAATGAGTGAGCTGGTAGTTGCCAAAATTATTGCTGTAATTTCCCACAATAATGGTAAATATTGCATTTTAAGCTGGTTTGGTTGTAGGGATTTCTATCTTGTACATGTTTGGATGACAATTAAACCACCCAGGCAATTTTTTTCTGCAGCCACTGAAAAGAACATGCTCCTATTTATGCCTGAGCTTTCCTGGGACCAAAGTTTTCCAGTGGCGGGTGGGCTCCACTCTTCAGGTCAGTTCTGTAGCTCTGGGGTAGAAAAAAAAGAGAAATGGCCATTGTCTCCTTCAAGGACATAAAACAGGGACAGAGACACTTCTAATACATATATTTTGCGAAAGTCATTGCTTCTATCCCCTCACCTCCCATAACCTTTCTTGACATCAGCAAAAATTATTATTTTTGCTCTTCAGTGTCATGCCTTTTGGTTACCTCTAATTGAAATGGAAGTGTTCTGAGTGGCAAAATCAGTAACAAATCTCTTCAAGCACTCTTTTTGTATAATTTATCATGGGATTTAGAGCTTCTGAGCTTGGCTCATTTAGTTCTCAGGAGTCTTTAATACTTGATCACAATTTGTGGTGGGACAGTACTTGGTATACTTGGTGGAATATGAAGATAACTGAAAATTTATTTACTGTATCAAATGCTGATGTTACCAGAAGAGTGGTTTTAGATGAGGATTATCTTTCACAGAAAATTAACTGTAAGCAACAACTTCAGTTGAAGGAACTATAGGGAAGGAAGGAGGGAAGGAGGGAAGGAAGGAGGGAAGGAAAGGAAAGGAAAGGAAAGGAAAGAAAAGGAAAGGGAAAGGGAAAAGGAAAAGGAAAAGGAAAGGAAAGGAAAGGAAAGGAAAGGAAAGGAAAGGAAAGGAAAGAAAAGAAAAGAAAAGAAAAGAAAAGAAAAGAAAAGAAAAGAAAAGAAAAGAAAAGAAAAGAAAAGAAAAGAAAAGAAAAGAAAGGAAAAGAAAGGAAAAGAAAAGAAAAGAAAAGAAAAGAAAGAAAAGACAAAACACGCTGTAGATATTGAATAAAAATGTACTTGAGCTTTCCTGTTTAAATGAGTTCTTTCAAAATGAACAAGGAAAATAGATGCTTTAATAAAAATAAGGTTATTAAAATCTTTTGATCAGGATAGATAATGTCACAGGGAAACTTTTCTTTGTGAGAGGTCACCTTTTTGATCAGACAGTCATGCAATTTACATCTCTTGGAAATGGTACGTAACTGCATGTCTGTGATCCATACCGAATGGTTAGTGTGGATACTCTTTAAAGCCAGTGCAACTAGCCACGGCAGGATTTTGTCTTTATTAGTCATGTTCCTCTATGAAATGTTAATTTATCTACTTATCTACAATTTCTGTGCCATTATTCCTCACATTTTTTTTCAGTTACTAGTATTAGAGGCAAATTTTCCTGAGAACTGGGAACATCAGGGTGAATTAAAAGGACTATTTCTGGTTTAGTCTATATGTAAAAAAACTTGGCATAATAACTCTTTTGTCATGAATTCTCTGTACAGATTTGATCAGGTCGCTTAGGTACATCACTTGCTCATCACATGGTGATTTCGGTAGGAACTGGGCATATCTATATATCCTAAGGATCTAGGGCTCTAGGCTTTACTGTCTAATAGAAATTAAGGTCTTATTTCCTTTTGCTGCCATCAAGGGCATGGTGATATATTTTAAAAATACAGAGAAAGTTTCAGATATGTACATAACTCTGTGATAAAAAACAAAAACAAAAACAAAACAAAACAAAAAAAACAAAAAAAAAAAAACAAAAACAAAAACAAAAAACCCTGATCTGTAAATGAAAGTATCAAGTTTAGCATTTGGTTTTTTGTTTGTTTCTGTTCCATGAATTGTCCACGAGTAATAAAGTAATGGCTATGCCATTATTTAACAGAGCACAGAATAATTAAATAAGCTTAAGAAATGTAAATAGCTTCTTTCCTCCCACTTCCTCACCTAGCTTCGTATTTTTTTATCCTGCTATAAGTGTTTATCAAATTCCCAAGCAATAGTTGAGCAAGAAACATGAGGACAGGCAGCACTGTTGGTTTTGTTTGTTAACTTAAGTATCTTTTTGAATTCACAGTGTGTAAACACAGTTCAAACATTTTCCAGAAAGCATTACAGTGTGAAAGGCCAAGGGAGGAAAAACAGGCAGACACATCACCCAGATAGCAGAGAATAACTAGGAAAAAGCCATCTTCTTTATGATAAGACTTGCAAAGTAACTACATGAAAAAAAAAAAAAAAAAAGAGGCAAATATTTGCTCTGAGTTTTCTTGGAAGCTACAAGAGTCTAAAACTATAAGTTTTTACAACTGTAGTATTTATTTATTTGCTTTGTAGCTTTTTTAATTGCTCATTATATACATATATATATATATAAAGGCACATTATTCCTCAAAGCTAAGATTGCAGCCCAAGTTTAACTTTGGATCTAAAATAAAATCTCACTGGGAGGAGAAAAAAAAAAAATACACCAATCTATGAGGGAAGAAAATTCTTTCTCCTCTATATTTTCAGTAACTAGTAGCAGGCAGGATGTGAAAACCAAGAACACTCTTGGGAGTGTGCACTGGAAATTGGGTAAAGATGTTGGACTCAAGACGAATGAGTTGTATACCTTATGCCAATCCACCCTAAAATCTCACCCTCAAGCATGGTTCAAACTTCTCTGATCCTATTGACACACAGAATGACATAAAAATGTTCTGAAGAAAATACAAATTAGTCACATTTTCCAATAACCTTTCCAAAGGCAAAAGCAAATATATTGCTCATTCTTATAGAATCGTAGTATCATAGAATGTCCTGAGTTGGAAGGGACCCATGAGGATCATGGAGTCCAGCTCCTGTCCCTGCACAGGACAACCCCACAGTTCACACCATGTGTCATTAAGGACATTGTCCAGTTTCTTCTTGAACACTGTCAGGCTTGGGGCTGTGACTCCTCCCTAGGAAGCCTGTTCCAGGGTCTAGCACCCCATGGGTGAAGAACCTTTTCCTAATGTCCAACCTAAACCTCCCCTGGCACATCTTCCTGACATTCCCTCAGTTTCTGTCATTCATCACTACAGAGAAGAGTTTGGCGTCTGTCCCTCTTCCTCCCCTTGTGAGGAAGCTGTAACTGCATGAGGTCTCCTCTCAGTCTTCTCTTTTCCAGGCTAACCAAACCAAGTGATTCTAGCCACTCCTAATATGGCTTCCTCTGCAAACCCTTTACCAACTTCATAGCCCTCTTCTGGACACTCTCCAGTAGCTTTATATCTTTTTTATCCTCTGTTGCCCAGAACTGCACACAGTGCTCCAGGTGAGGCCGCACCAGTGCAGAGCAAAGCAGGACAACCACCTCCCTCACCCGGCTGGCAATGCTGTGCTGGATGCACTCAGGACATGGTTCCCCTCTTGATTGCCAGAGCACAATGTTGGCTCATGTTCAACGTGTTGTCAACCAGAACCCTCACATCCCATTTCTGCAGAGCTGCTTTCCAGCATCTGGTCCCCCAGTCTGTATGTATAAGCAGGGTTGCTGTGTCCCAGGTACAAAATCTGGCACTTGCCCTTGTCGAACTTTACGTGGTTGGTGATTGTCCAGTTCTTCAGTTTGTCCAGATCCCTCTGTAGGGCCTCTCTACCCTCAAGAGTATCAACAGCTCCCCCCAGTTTTTTGTCATCAGCATATCAACAGCTCCCCCCAGTTTTTTGTCGTCAGCAAAGTTACTAGGCAATTCCCTCAGGTCCTGAGTCTAAGGCGTTTATAAAGACATGGAAGAGTGCTGTCCCTAGGATGGAAGATCCCTGTGGAACCCACTAGTGACTGGCTGCCAGCCCAACATAACCCCATTTACTAGAACCCTTTGAGCCCAGTCTGTCAACCAATTGCTCACCCATTGGCATTGTGTGTTTATGCAGCTGTGTGCTGGACATCTCCTCTAGGAGGATACTGTGAGAGACAGTATCAAAGGCTTTACTGAAATCCAAAAATATTACATCAACAGGCTTCCCTTGGTCAACTAGGTGGGTAATCTTGTTGTAGAATTAAATTAAGTTTGTCAGGCAGGACTTTCCCTTCATGAACCTGTGCTGGCTGGGACCAATGACTCTGTTGTCATTCAGATGTTTTTCAAGAACTCCCAGCACAATCTTCTTCATGATTTTGGTGGGCACAGAAGTGAGGCTGATAGGCCTGTAGTTGCCAGGGTCATCCCTGTTGCCCTTCTTGTATACTGGGACAATGTTTGCACGCTTCCAGTCTTCTGGGACCTCTCCAGATTCTTAAGAGCATTGAAAAATCACAGAGAGAGTGGTCTCGCTATGATGTCAGCCAGTTTTTTAGACACCCTTGGACGAACCCCATCAGGCCCCATCGACTTGTAGGTATCAATCTGGAGTAGCTGTCCTGACAGTTATATGTGTAACATTTATAAAATTTCAGCAGTGAAGCCCTGACACTGCAGAAGAAATGTAATGTAAACTATCTTCTTCTTTCAAAAGGCTTTCTTAGTTTATTTCATATGTTTTCTTCTGTTATGTCTGGCTATATCTAGTGGATATTAAGAGAGAAAATTATTCACTTCTTGTTTGCATATTTAAAACATTTGAAGGGTTTTATCAGGTTCCACATCAGTCTTTTCTTTAGCATAAACTTTGCTCTTCTCTCCCTGATCATGCTTCCTAGACATTTGATCATCCTTGTTGCTTTTGAATCCTCAGCAGGTGCCTTAAGGCAGTTTTATACGCACTTTGATGCAATAGAAGTGCAACTTAAAAGGAGCTCAGGCTCTCCAATATATCTTTATATCTTTTAGGATAATAAATAATAATGATCCATATTCACATTGCTCTTTGCATTTGCAAGATACTCTACAAACATTAATTAATTAGTTCTTATGGCTCTCCTGTGTGATAGCAGTAATAAAGCTTTACATGACTATGGCACCTTTGAGCCGTGGTTCTTAGATAACTAAAAATATTAATGAATATCCAATCTATTTATATGTTACTGCTCACAGCAATGTAAAATAGGAGGCAAATAGTGTTATATACACTTTACATTTCTCACAACTGAGAACAGGATTTTTTGGATAAGCATTCCAGAATCGACATCCATCTCAGGCCTGTTCAAAACAGCACTGTTGGATGTTGGCATGCATCTTAAGAGATTAGGCTGTACACAGTTTTTTCTAACCAGTTTACCATACTTTGCCTGGAAAGGATGATAATTTACAGAAAGGTTTTCCTCCTTCAAAAAGTAGTCTGCAGATGTGTAGGCTTTAGGAACAGCTTCAACCATCTAGATCACCCAGCAGACTAGCTTAACCAGGTTCACTAAGTCCATAATATACCAAACTAGGAAAAAATCCTGCTAATAACACATATTTATATAACAATAAAATAAAAATAAAAAGTTTTTTCTGTGTATAAAAAGTAATCGAGATGCCTATATGTAATATAACCAAAGCTTTAAAAAGACAAACACAAATTTTAGAATAAAGGAATTGTATATATCCATTAAAAATCACTGGTTTAGACCTATACTTCATGTACTTCTTTCCTACCTATTATCTGGATGTGGCAAGCAACTGCATGGCTAAGTATATAAGGTTTCTTTGCATAGGCGGAGGCTGCAGGGAAAAATAAAAAAAAAAAAAAAGAAGACTAAAAGTACCTTCAGTATCTAAATACATAACACAATATGTTCTTTTTAGGTCTTTGTAAGGAAAAATGAAATATTTGCAGAATTGAGAAGAAAGCATAAAAAAGCCATTACAATTTTCACAATGAACTCATGTAAAATAGTTCAGAAGATCTGTGGAAAATTTCTCACAGCTACTCGAAGATTTTTCAGACAGCATAATACTGACAGTAGTTGGAAATATATAAATATTCATTCCAAATATTTCTTATATGACAGTGAGATCTTAACTGAAGGGACAGTACTGTTAAACACACTCAAAAATGCATGGACATTCTATAAAAACTTTTTTTGTTGTTGTTGATTATTTTAATACTTATTTAGAGAAAATGTTCACTTTCCTTTATCTTGTATGATTTTATTACTGTCACTTCTGACTCTTTTTTAATAATAAATTAATTCATCCTCCAATGTCATGTATTAATCTACAAAAATGAACATGCAGAAGTAGCTCCTGGAGAACAAGATGTGTTGATAAGTGTTGTTTATATGCAGTAATATTTGTTGTTGTTCATGTATCTTTCAGTATAATGAATGAGAGATGGAGGGAAAAAGCAAGAGAAACTCAGCAAAGACAATAGTCTAGATGGATCTTTTCTGGTCTGAATCTGTAAGATATTTGTCATTTCTTACAGAGCATGCAGGAAGGTTTTGCTCTGATTCAAGATCAGCTACAAAAGAAAAAAAGAAGAAAAGTAAAAAATAAAAAGTTGGGAGTAAGTTACAATAAACCAAACCTACTCCTCAAAATAAAATCCTTGTAGTTCTTCAGAACTAAGTTAAGATTAAACAAGAACAACTCCTATGGTATTATTCGTCTGTCATTTCCTGGTAAATCAGTGTCATTAGCATTGATTTTTTTTAGAGGCGAGATTAAAAGGGTTTAGTTAGGAGAGTGAGGCAGGAGTATATATTATCCAAGTCAATGTATCTCTGGGTCTCAAAGATGACATTTCCCTCTATGCTTCATTAACTTGCATAGCTTGTTGAGCTTTAGCTGTTTCTAATTAATTTTTTTACTGGCTTTTTTTGATTGTGTATCATCTCTGGCAAACCACATAAAATGAAGAAATCTCTCTAAGGTTTTACCCTTTTAATTATTATTTTTATTGCTTAAATGAAGCTCCGGAATTGCAAATGTTGACATTTTAGTTGATTTTAGTCATTAGAGTCTTCAAGGAGGAAAAAGGGGTAAAAGGCTAAAGAGACAAGGGAGCAGGAATGATAAAATAATAAATAAATAAATAAATAAATAAAAATCACAAACTGAACAGGATGCACAGCAAATGCTGTAGAAAATGGAAAATAAACACGTTTGTCAAAAGTGACCTCCATGGTTTTTTGCCCTTTTAAATACTAACAAGGAAGGAAGAATCATTAGAGGCAATTCTTCTATGTCTTATACACAGGCTGACAAGTAAATGAATGGGATTTTGCACTCCTGCTTGTCATTTCGTTTTATTTGGGTACAGCTTAGCTAGCAAATTTGATAAGTACACGCATACACATACATACACCTTCACACACAGTGATTCATAATTTTTTAAAAATAATAAGCATGAAAACTCACAGTAGAACATGTCTGGCTTTTTTTGGGGAAAAAAAAAATGAAACTAAAAAAGGAAAGGAAAGGAAAGGAAAGGAAAGGAAAGGAAAGGAAAGGAAAGGAAAGGAAAGGAAAGGAAAGGAAAGGAAAGGAAAGGAAAGGAAAGGAAAGGAAAGGAAAGGAAAGGAAAGGAAAGGAAACACAAAACACCCACTAACACCACCAAAACTAAAAACTAAGCAAAGTTTATAAAGTTTATCTGTTAGAATGAATCTAATGCAATGCTCTGTCAACAAGTCCATTTGCTTGCCAGATAATCAAGCTGATTTCTAAGTTGATACTCTAACATGGACATTCAGCTTTGTTGCAAGAAGAAAACTATATCAGAGTAAGCTGAATCATGATAAGCTAGGGAGTGTACTTGGGCTGTGTCAGCTATTACCTGACTGCCAGTTCTACTGCTTATCCCATCACTCATGGAAGGTGTTTTCCCCAACTCCTTTATTGTTAATAAAACAAACAAAAATAAAGTCTTCTCTAAAAGGAACTGTCAGTATTTAAAGCAGTTCTATCACTGTCTTGGACTGTCTCATTACTGCCATAGTGATGACCATGAAGTCTTGATAAAATCTCTCCATGAGACTCATCCACCAGAAGGACAGGAAGAAAAAGCAGGAGGCTAGATACGCCCAGCAGTAGATTTGCTGGCAGCCAAGGGAGAAGCTATAGGGACAAGGTAATAATTTTCTTATCCTATGACCACATTATACAACATTACTGCATTTATTTTGCTTTCATGTTCTTCCAAAGATCAGTGAGAACTTCTTGCAAGTAATCAACTCAGTAAAGCCTGGCTGGAGGTAAAAGGAATTTGTTCACAAAGCCATTAGTCATTAGTAAGCTGAAAACTTGGAATGACTTTCTATTACATATAGGACAACTGGTATTTTTCAAATAAATTTGATCCTGAAACCAAGCAAAAGTGAATAGATTCCTACTGGAAAACTATTAATTTGAAATTTTGCACAACTATTACAATTAGGGAAAACTGGGCTTCTTATGAATACCTCAAGTGGCCATGTTTGACTATTAGTGGAATAGAATCTCAAAGCCATATTGATATATATTTGTAATAATATTTACACTCATACTAATTTTGAGGTCAAATTTTTGGCATGCTTATCCAAACAGGGAAGGGAATAAAAAAACCATGATTTTGACTAATCTAAATTGATGACTGTGCATTCAAATGGATGCTTTATTAAAGGACTGCACACAATTATGAAGAAATGTAGCTATATTATCTTTCTATTGTAAAGATAAGTAGCACAATAAAAATAATTTTATTTTTAACAATAAAATTCACCTGAGAAAATAATATATGGCTAATGCAGCCTTCAAAAATAGAAATGGCTCCACTGCTTATTACTTTATTAGCATTTCAAATGCTTGAGGAATCTGGTTCTTGAACTGGAGCGCCACTGAGCACCATGCTTTGGACAAACAAAGCTCTGAAGAAACCTTCTTAAAAGACAGTTGTTTTGGTGGGATCGCCTGAGTTAAATTTATCCACCTGATAGTAATCTGAGTAATTTGGCTAACATCAAGGCTCTCTTCATAGAGGGATTAGACACATCCAGAATAGAATTCACCCCAGCTTTCTTAACTGTTTGTTGTTTTTTTTTTTTTTTTTTGTTTAGGATGGTTACCTACATTTTGGGAATGGTGTCTCATTCTGTGTAGCAGAAAGGGAATGTGAAAGTATGAGAGCATGTGTTACTGCGAACAGCAGTGAAGCTGGAGGTTGTCTACAAGCAAACAAGTGACCGTGTCTTTGAGACAATGGCAGTGGGTGGATCAGATTGTGACTGAGTGTAAATGTGAAAAAAGCAACAACAACAACAACAACAACAACAACAACAACAATAAAAAAGGAAAGGAATCCTTCGATGACTGAGCATAGATGGGCTTCTGTTATTTACCACAGATGTACATGGCATGTCCTCTAACTCCATGTGGGCACACATTGCTGCTATGTATAAATTAAAATATTTTTTAAAATTTTGTTAACAACAACACATACTTAAACTGTTTTCTGAATTTGTTTTAATTACCTTAAAACTCACAACAGTCTTGGAACTCAAACAGAACTGGTGTTTATGTCAGAAACTAAAAAAATATGGATCTGTTTCTTAATCCACAACAAGATTAGGGGTGGAAAATTACGTGGGGTTCTTTTGAGGATACATAAAATTGTAAATTTCAAGAAAAATCAAATCCTAAATCATTTTGGTCAGTTTAAGTCTTGCTCCAGGTCCCCAGTCTGGGGAAATTAAAGCATTTTTCTTTCCCTTGAGGTGCTGGCATAGTACAGGATGACTAGATACTCTGAAAGGATTAAAATGGGAAGTATGTAACATTCCTGGTCCTGAAAGTTTTAAACATCTTTTGGTTTAAGTGGTTCATTTTAATCTGTTCTCAAGCCATCTTTTCTGAAATCATGACTACGTGCACCAGTTGTGCAGATTTGGAGGAGTTTGCATTCCTGTGATACCCAGAAAAATGTACAATACTACACATGCAGAACTAAACAAGAACAGCTGTTTATATAGTATTTTACAGCAAATTTCCACAGATCAAAGAAAATGTAGGAAGATCATGGTAATGCAACTACAATAATATTGCACTGGGTCAAAATGAAATTCCATTTACACTACACCTTGCCTCTGATTTTGGCCAGAAATGATACCTTTAAAATTATGGTAAAAATATTTTTAAAAGAACAAACATGGAATAGTTTTTCATCAGAACAGTTCATCCTGCAAAAGGAATGTGGGAACCTCCTGTGCCAGAGATTGAAACTGATCATCAGGTTCAATAGCAAGATGGTAAACTAAACCTCTGACTTCACAGAAGTCAGGATTCTAGTTTGAGTTAGAAAACCTATGGGTCAAATACTACTTCTGTCTAGAGCAACATGACTCTAGAGTAACTTACGATTCAAGTGTGTATGTAGTCAAACACATTTTTGGCCTTATGAAAAGAGAAAACAAGAATTAAATTTGCCACTAAGTAAATAAAAGATCCTAAACAAACCAGGTGAATTCTGAAGTAAATTTTCATTTTGCTTCTACCTCTTTCTTTTAAATGGATTAGGCCAACATACCTTCCAAGCGTGTTTCCTATCTCTCACTTTTACAGCAGTATTTTATTTTTACTCTGATCACTTGTCTGGTTTTGTAAATTTGAACTATAATGTGTGTAGTTGACCTTTCTTCATTTAAATGCTAATAGAGATCTTAGGAAAGGTGCTGCCATGCAAAAGGCCAACTAATTGTAATAAACTTACAACCTTTTGTTTGTTGAGCTGGTCAAATAAAGAAAGGGTTAATTAAAACTTATACAAAATGTTTACAGCACAGAGGAAAAGGTCTGTGAGCTACATGGGACTGCTTGAGAGAGTCCAGTACAGAGCAATAAAGATGATTAAGGGAGTAGAGCATTTCTTTTATGAGGAAAGGCTGAGGGAGCTGGGGCTCTTTAGCTTGGAGGAGACTGAGGGCTGACCTCATTAATGTTTATAAATATGTAAAGGGTGAGTGTCAGGAGGATGAAGCCAAGCTCTTCTGAGTGACAACCAATGATAAAACAAGGGACACTGGGTGCAAACTGGAACATAGGAGGTTCCAGTTAAATATGAGAAGAAACTTCTTCTCAGTGAGGGTGACAGAGCCTGGAACAGGCTGCCCAGGGGGGCTGTGGAGTCTCTTTCTCTGGAGACATTCAAAACCCAACAGGACACATTCTTGTGCAACATCATCTAAGTGTTCCTGCTCCAGCAGGGGGATTGAACTAGATGATCTTATGAGGTCCCTTCCAATTCCTAACATTATATGATTCTATGATGTTAGGCTATGAAGAAAAGTCGTATTGCAGAAGTAACTATCCACAATGCACTTCCAACCATAAAAAAAAGTCATCTTCTCTATATGAATTAATTTTTGTTTAAAAGATTTAAGTATCAGTTACAAGAATAGAACGTTCATGACACTCATTTAGCCTTGCTCATTTTCTGTGGGCCCACAGGTACCAGAAAACTCTTTACCCAGTAAAGTGGCAGATGGTAAAGGAAAGGGGCAGAAAATATATCCACAAATTTAAGCATCAAAGAGTTGTTGGGTTTTTGCTGTTGTTGTTGTTTTTCATTTGGTTTGGTTTGGTTTTTCTTTTCATTACTTAGGTTTTATTTTGCACTGAGTCTATAGGGCAATGTTTTGGCAACAGAAGGACTGCAGGGTGGCCTCTGTGAGAAGAGGTGAAGGGCTGTCCTGTGTTGGGCACAGCCTTTTCCAGCTGGCTCTGCAGAGAGCCTATTAGCCACATTTGTGGTGCCTGTATGAAAGCATGTTTAAGAAAGGGCATAAAATGCAACACAGATAGAGGAGGAAGGTGAAATGATTGAGAAACAATGAGGAGAGAAACAAGATCAGAGGAGGAAGTGCTTCATGGTGGAGCAGATATGTCCTGTACCTCTTGAAGAAGCTTCCCTGAAGGAGCAGAGGAAAATCATGAGAATTAGGACCAATAGAAATAAATTACTATGTACTGACTATTCACCCCCCTGCATCACTTCTGTCCTCTCTTAAGGGACTAAATGTAATCTGCTGTGATGTCAGAGTAGGAGAACAGAGGTCTGGTGGGAAAGAGTGAAAGTGAGTCTGAGAAAGGAGAAGAAAAATGTTTTTCCTAAGTGTTTTAATGTTTCCTTCTTGTTATTGTTTTTGTTTCCCAATACCCAAATCAATAATTAAATATTTATATTAACTGGCAACAAATTATGTTAATTCCCTCAAGTCGAGTCTTGTTTTGCTTCTTACAGTAATTGGTAAGTGATCTCCTTGCCTTTTTACTGACCCATGGGTTTTCTCACTCTGTTTCTACCTATTTTTGACCATGTAGGAAATGAGGGAGCAGCTGTGTGGGTACTTGGCTGCCAGCCTGGGCCAACTCACAACACCTTTATGAATTATAGAGAGAAATAGGCAGCTCCAGAGTGCAAGAAAACTGATTATTAAAAAAAGCTTTTTAGATCATATGAGTCAATCTCTTCAAGAAGTTTACCATTTGGAGGTCTTCTGGTAATGTTGATCAACCTATCCTCCAATTCCACCAGTTAGCTACTTTGTATTGACTCATTGTTTTGTGGACAAACACAGCAGGAAAAGTAATCAAAAAGTGTATCATGTCCAATATTCTCTGGAGTTTCTGTGGTTACTGTCATCTGTTACAGTTAAGAAACTGAACAACTCCATGCACAAACTCCACGTCTTGCTGTGCTGTTGTATAGGTTATTTAAATCTTTATTTGAGCTTAATTTTTATTCCATTGTGTTGAAAAACAGTGATAACATCTGTGTTAAGGAAGAAGAAGATGGGGAGAAGTGGGATTGCAAAACTAATTTCACTGGGGTTTATGGTCAGCCTCTATCAAAGTTTGTATATTTCTTTCGATGTGTTGAGGATATATGTATATGTAAATGTATCTAGACAAGTTATCTAGTCTTCTGATAACAAAGGCTGATAAGTATCAGGTTCATTAGTTTAATCCTCATGAATAATTACCTTTCCTCCAGAATACAGACTTCCACTGGCTTTGCCTAATATGTCTATCCTGAATCTCAGCAAAGGAATTATTGGAAATCATTGCCTTCTGGTCACAAATAATAATACAATACTTGGGAGAGAAGAATAGCATTAGCTATGTTTAAAGTGGGATATTGTACAGGCAGTTCTACCTGGTGCTTGAAAAGAAGTTTCTGGTCTCTGGGGCACTGTGGGTCTCTAGTAACAGGTCTTTCTCAGGCTATAAGTTCTCTTTTAAAGATATATTTACAAAGAAAGTGTGGAGAATCATAACACTGACTTGGCATTTCAGGAATTTGAGTTGTGAACACAGAAAATTTCATGACCTGATTTTTTGGAAGCAGATGAGTCACACACACTATGAGGCTTAAACAGTTCAGGTCATTTGCAATTCACAGTGCCTGTACTTTAAAATTAGTGTGGGTTTTGGAGAGCCTTTAATATTCATAATCTGACCCAATATTGAAATGTTCTTTGGAAACATAGAGATTTAGGGGAAGTGATATCAGGAGAATTTGCAAAGTAGCTTTAATAGACTAACTCCAAGTACATTAACTGCATTTCTGATCACAAAATATAGAAATGTATCAAGCTTACCTTGAGATTGTAGACTAGTTATTCTATTTCTATAATTACAAACAGTGATTCAGCATGTATTTCAAGTCCTCAAGGTTTTGGATAAATTTACTTCACCATGCTTTCAAAATTGTACAGACAAAAGGAGAAAACCAGCATGAGGGAGAAAAGTTAGATTATTTTTTCAATGCCAGGTGTGTGTTTAAAGAAAGAGTGATTTTTTTTTTTTTTTTTTAACCAGTTAAGATGCACTATTATAGACATAATAAATACTAAATTCTCATAACAAATCCTGTGTCCAAGTTGTTTGTCTAGAACATGGGACTTCTGAATAAGAGTCGTGCTGTGATTGACTCCTCAGAAGTGGACTGAGATTGTCAAACTAATTTTCCTTTAGGTTCTGTTAAATTGATTAAAAAAAAAAAAAAAATAATAAAAAAATACACACGTTCACTTTGGAATACAGACTTCTTTTTCAACAAGATAGGACAAGAAATCTCTACATGTGAAAGTCTTCTCCATCAGAAGTCCCTTGTGCTATGCAGACATCTGCAAACACACTCTTACATTGAAAACGGTCAAAGAATTTGAGTGAAAGATATCACTGCTTACTACAGACTTTTCCAGAGGGCAGTGTTCGGGATTTCAAAATAATAGGAAGATAAATGGCCTTTATGATTGTTTGGTGACACAGAGATTGCAGGTATTGGGTTATCAGACACAAATGGCGGAATGACTTCATGATTCACTGAAGACTTCTGCTTTTTAGGGAGCTTTATTCTTGAATAGATAATCTGTTGGTTTAGACTTTCACTCAAAGGAAAATAAGTTTATGACATGAGTCCACAAGTCAGAATGAGTCTTCTTTGGACTTCTGTAAAAGCAGAAGACTCATTAGGAAACTAGAAGTTCCCTAATATGATGTGCTTGACTCTCACACGTTAACATTCATTTGGCTGGTACTTGAAGCACCTTTGTGGGTACTCAGGGTCAGAAAAATACTTGACAAACTTTAACTATTCCTATCTTATATTCATTTTTTCTTAATAAACACATGAGCTGTGCTTCTGCATAGAAGCTTTCATCTAAAGATCTCACAGTTCTTTACTTTCTGCAGTTGAGAGCAACTTCTTGGGAAACAGGCGTGATCCTTTTGGTTGTTCAGTAAATAAAATGTAGCCAGCATGATCAGATACTTGCCTTTCAAGAAACATTGTGTCATAGAAGGTCAAACTAAATGATCATAGCAGTCTTGAACATGCACACTATGCTTCTTGCAGCCAGTTTTTATTGTGAGGGATAAGAAAGCTTTGAGAGACACAAATAAAAAATAAATTGCTGTGCATTATAAACCAATAACTGTGCTAACTTTAGTGAAAGTGTGCTGAAATATCACTTCAGGAGTCAGACCAACAGTAAGTTACCTTCTTAAATTGCAGGTATGCTTAAGAGATTAGAAGCTTCTGTTAACTGTTTTTAGTTGTGTTTGTTTATTTTTCTTTGTCTCATTTTTTAATATAGAAATGTAAGGTTGTTCTGTTTAAAAGTCCTGCGAAATCAAACAAAACATGCTGATTCTTTCACTTGGAATGAATTCTTATGCTTTTATCTGAGAAGACAGATTTTTTTCCACTGACATGAAAAACAAAGCTGGGTTCCAGAATGTCACTGGGTTACCTTTGATCATCCTTCCTCCAAAATGTCAGGTACTTCTTGTACTTCTTTAGGGTCACAAGATAACTTTTGAGCCAATTTAGAGACATTCGGGGCACATATTTGTGTGCTGTCAGAAAAGTCAGTAGCGGTTAGTTACTCACCAGGAACTTCCTTGATTGTGTTTCAGGAGTCATATTCTTTATGATGCATGGCCACATAGAGATTAAAGCACCAGTGACCTGATGGCCTGTAACAAGCACTTTTATAATGGTTTGGTCCTCAGGCTTTTTTTTTTTTTGTCTGGAAGAACCATGAGGAAATCAGGAAATTGTAACTAACCAATAATTTCCTGTTAATGATGTGGTCCATTCTATGTACATTTTACATGGAAATAGCTTTTATTCTGATAATAACCATCAATCATCGCTGCAAGAAAATGCACATAAAGCTTAAAAAGGCACTGACTTATACTAGCCACCTAGTATAAGTGCCTGCTGATTCCCATCATGAGCTTGTGACTATGCCCATGAACACCAGATATTTATCTGATCCATCTGTTTTCCTTTCTGAGAAAAAGAAGTGTGAGGATTTTGTTTCGTGATTTACTTCCATGAGTTCCCAAGGGTATTAGTATTTATGGATATTTAATACCAATTGTTTGCACTACCCACAGGGAATAGGTATCATTGTCCTTTTTCAGCTTGGTTAGCTGCTATTTTGACCACACAATCAACCAGTGCTCAGAGAAATTACAACAAAGATCAGAAATGATGCTGATTTCATGTTATTAGGAATTCAAAATGAACTAAAAGTTTTCCAAAAGATGGGAAAAGACTTTGGATTAATTGTTCAGGACCACAGGAGAGTCACATATAAGAAAATTTGAACTCTGTGGCCAGAGTTCCAAGTAAGTTTTATATATATGTATATATACATATATATAGATATAGATATATGCTCTATATTGTGAAATAACACTCTAAAACTAATGGGTAAATATGGATCTCAGTAACATTAAGAAACATCCTACTTATTTGTTATCAATGATATGGCACTCTGTGACACTCCTGCTGACAGATATATTTCCAAGCATGTATGATTTTAATGCACAGATTTAAAATGCAAAACAATTAGATATAAGGCAAAAAGCTCTTTACAGTAACAATGATGTAGGGCTGACAAAGGTGATCTTTTAATTTCAAGAGGAATTTGATATTGAAGTTTTCTTCAAATCTAATTTATCCTGTGTTTAATTTACTAGAATAGATGTAGCAATAAACCCCTCCATGCAGAGAAGGTCTTCTCTATTCTTTATTACAGCTTTCAAGGAAAGCAAGAGGAAGTTGTCCTGTTCATTCACCAGATCCTTTCTCTACTCCCTTCTAGGGCTGAGCAGACAAATTTCCTTCTGCTCTGGCAAAAAGAAACACAATGAGGCTGAGGAGATTTCCACACATATGTTGGTTATTTTTCGAGGACATTTGCATGGGATTTTTTTTTTTTATTATTTTTTTTTTTTTTTTTATGAGCAGAAGACAACTGTGGCCAGACAGATGATTCTTATAAGAAATTAACCCTGATAAAATCCCTTATTACAGATATATCTAAAAAAAAATCTAGGAATCTTGGTACATCTTGGTACAATCTAGGTTACAATGTAACCAGCATTTGCAGAGAGTTGCTATCAGGTCTTTTGTGCAATTATCTTTCTCATCTGCTTCCACAGTGAATTGCTTTGTTTGAAAAAACCTTAGCAAGGCTCCTGGTTAATGGAAATGAAGAAAGTAAAAAAATATATGTGTGCTTCTGTGATGGTTGGTATGGGAAGAAGAAAGTGTCTCACTTCAGTCTGTATTCACACAACGAATCCCAAGAGTAAGGGAGCAGAATGGAAAACAGTGCCGTGCTTGATTTTTCCATTAGCATTCTCCAAATACACAATTGAGACTGTAGGCTTGGAAATGCAATTGTGTATGTAAAAATGTTCAAAGAATTAGTAGCATTGATTGTAGACAGCAATAAAGCTTTCAGTTCAGTATTTCAATGGGTTTTTAGATCACAGACCAGTAATTTTCTTTAAATCACTGCAATTAATTTATAACCTAGTTAAAGAAATGGCAAGATCTGCATATCACTGCATTGTTTTGGTAAATGCTTTACTCTTTCAAATAAAATAATGTCTTTGTATGGTTTGTACTGCAGTTAAGTGACATTCTTATATCTTTTTATAGAATCTTCTAACTGTAGATGTCAAAGTAGTACAGAAAATAATGGTTTTTTTTCATCAATATATCCACAACCGTGACCACAAGCAGAACTATTTAATGTTTAACATGGATATTTTTTGTTCATGGAATCATAGAATAACTAAGGCTAGATGGGATTTCTGGAGGTCATCTTATCCAAACCCTTCGTCAAGTGAGACCAATTTCAAAGTTATATTAGGTTGTTCAGGGTTTTTTTGTTTGTTAGTTTATTTTTTTTTTATTTTCTTTTTTCTTTTTTTTTTTTTTTTTTAATTTCAGTCTTAGATCCTAGTCTTCAAATACTTGTCTTTCTTTTCTCACAGCTCTAATTTATATTTTACATTTTTTCTCGTATTTTCTACTACTTTTTGTTTCCTCATTTTTCAAATGGTCCTTCATCTCTCCCTTCCTTCACCACTATTTCCTTTCTACTGTCTTCCTTGATATCTTGTCTAATCTTTCTGCCTCTTTTTCCTTCCTCAATGTCTCTTCTTCTGATTTTTCACTGTCTTTAAGTCCCACATTCTATACTAGTTCTCCGACAGTCTTGTTCCCTAATCATCTCTTCTTCAAATATTTTAAAGGATCTGTAAGATAATAAGTATTTTTAATAACCATAGCTCTCTTAGAAGTTGGTAAAAGACAAATATTTTACCCCAAATCTGCATATCTGCTTCATAATCTTTCTTCTTTTGTATTTGTTATTAGACTATCACAGTGACTACGTTCCCTTGCCACTTCTATAAATGTTGTGAGGGAATTTCAGCGTTGGTGAGATCATATATCTACAATCTCTATAGGAGAACAGGAGACATTGGAATTGTGCCTTGAAACTGTCTGGTGGCAGATTTATAAATGCTTGTATATATGCAAGGAATTTGTATAATGGGACATATTTTATGTCTAGTCTTCTGATAATGACTGGTCCTCCAGAGCTGAAAATTATATTCAAATCAACACCAATTAATAGCCATAGTGAGATGCATCCATTACATCAGCATGTGTTTGAGTCTGTTGTTACTCCCAGTTTCCACAATGTACAGCAGAAACCAACTCCTCAGTACCTTGTTTGAACAACTAGTTCTTTTGCTTTTAACCTTTGTCTAATAATTTCTCTTGTTCTTGTATTCTGAGAAATAATGAATGATCACTCTCTGTTCAGTTTTTCTGAATTAATTAAGACATGAAACTCCATGCCACAGGATCTCGTCAAATCTGAATGTCTATATGATTTCAAGGGGAGACTGGACAAGGTCATTCAGGATAATTACATCTGTAGAACCCATCCCCAGATCAAAAAACCCTGAGCTACAATTATTGCAGGCTCAGGAAGTAGTGAGAAAAATATCACATACATTAACTCTGATCTTACATTCATTACTGGACATCTATTTTTAGTCTGTTTCAAAGACAGAATACTGTTTTAGATAAGCCTTTGGTATGATACACCATAGCTGATCTCACATTCTTATCCAGGTTTTCATCTCTCCCTTATCACTCATCAAACAAAAACTACTCAAATTTATAAGCTAAGTTTTTGACAGGGCATCATTTTGACATCCCCTTCTGCATCAGAGAAGACATCTTCATGAAAAGAGTCTTCTCTAAGCTTGTGGAAAGGGGAGAATGTGCTAATTACCAAATGGCAATCTATGGGATCACCTGGCCTAATTGAGATATACAGTCCTTTGTTAAGTGGGTAGGCCACGGGTCAAGAGAACAGGTGGTTGAGCACAATTTCATAACTGCCTGTTTAATATTTGGCTCTGAAATTTCCCTTAAGTTGTCGGAGAGGAGGGACGGGATCATTATGAAAGATTGTTTGGAGAGACACAATCTATACTGGTGGGGAAACTGCTAATTACCGTCTAATCTTTCCAATTTGGGCAGCAATAAAATTTAAATAAGATTGGCAAGTAGCAGGATGGTTTTCAGAGGCTGCCCCCACCACTGTTTCTGTCCCCATAGCCTGACATCAGATGCAGAGCTTCAGCCTGGATGTTCTTCTGCTGCTTCATAAATTATGACTGTTTAGTTGTGCATAATTACAAGGCAGTGGATTGAATAAGATTAAGACTGAAATTGTCAGTTTTCTAAACACATTAGCAGATCTCTGAATTTGGATCAAAATACATAGCTATTTTTTTTTAATTCACAAACAGTTCTGTCCATTCCCAAAGTATTTGTGTTATCACATTGTACTTTATAAATGATGTAAGATTTATGAAAAGCCCCTAAATTGGCCACTGAAAACTGTCAGCAGTATAAATTATAAATAACAGCATGCAATATGGGCAACACACATTTTACAATTAGCCACTCCTTCAACATGCAGCCATTTCAAATATACCCTCTGTTTTGTGCCACACCATTCAAGCCCAGATAATATGTTAGGTACTGTGTATGTGCAAATGAATGCAGCTAAAAGTGTGTGTAAGATATCCTAAAGATGTTATTACCCATGTCGACATATTCCTTAATTAATTTTATTTTTAAATACAATAAAAACCGTTCTCACCAGCAATGATTATGTCATGTTAGATTCTGCAATGTGATAAGAACAGAATATGCAAAAGGTTTGGCAGAAGATTATCGTAGCCATATATATCCAAACCATGTACAAAATCAAAAGAGTAGAAAATATGCTTTATCTATCTAACAATAGTGGAAATCTAACCAAAAACTGAGTTTCGGGTTTCTTTGAATTAGAAAGCAATAAGGATTGATTTTGTTTGTTTGTTTGTTTGTTTTCTAATTTAATTTAGAGAAATATATTAGAACACTTGACAGAATGGTGGCTTATTATTCCATATTTAGTTCTAATAGAATTTATGACCTCACATGTGACTAAGAATTCTACACTTCTCTGTCTACACAAAGACTGCTAGTTAGGTGGTAGTAAGTGATTTGAACTATCATAGTTCAAACAAGAGGCAAAAACCCTTCCTTCCTTCCTTCCTTCCTTCCTTCCTTCCTTCCTTCCTTCCTTCCTTCCTTCCCTCCCTCCCTCCCTCCCTCCCTCCCTCCCTCCCTCCCTCCCTCCCTTTCTTCCTCCCTTCCTCCCTTCTTCCCTTCCCTCCCTTCCCTCCTTTCTCCTTTCCTTCCTCCCTTCCCTCCGTCCCTCCCTCCTTCCCTCTTTGCTTCCTTCCCTCCTTCCCTCCTTCCCTTCTTCCCTCCTTCCCTCCTACCCTCCTACCCTCCTACCCTCTTTTCTTCCTTCTCTCCTTCCCTCCTCCCTTCGCCCCTTCCCTTCTTTCCTTATTTTGTGTGTTTGTTTTTTTTCTTATTGAGTTTAGAACCAGACATAGGAAGGTAACAAGCCTTGCCAAAACTCTTAAACCAACCTTATATTTTTTTCAGTTTTACTACTTTACTTTAAACTTCATTTTTCTATATTAATCTTGCACCAGTAAGTTACAGTAATGTATTTATTCATGTTTTGTTTGTGTGATTGTAGTGAGTTTTCACAGGATATATGTATCAATAATCTTATTTTTATATTCCTGACAAACACATCTTCTCTTACAGGCATCCCAAAATATTCAAGTCCTTAAATAAATCCTCCATTTTTGTTTCCACCAAGAAGCTCCAGTGTCATTCCTAATCGGGTTTCACGGAATGATTTTATAGGTGATTCCTTATTCAATGATAACAGCAGAAAAAAGAGCTGAAGCGGTTGTATTCTATTAGAGAAGAGTCCTGCTACGAGTCAGCAAGTGAAAGAATCACGGCATTCATTAATGGAGTTGTCATGTTAAAGGATGATTATCTGCCAAATTTCTGGCAAGGCCAAGGAAGTCTTTTAAAAGAAAGTCACAGGACAGGTAGCCATTCATTTTCCCTGTGGTTCTAGTGCACTGTGTGGTTGGGTTTATCATTTTGAGCTTTATCTCTTGAAAAACTAAGTACAATTGCTGCTCTCCTGTGGGGAAAAGAAATAAAATTAAACAAAATAAATGTTAACAAGTGTATAGGGTAAACAAACAAACAAACAAACAAAAAACCCAAAAAGAACGACACCCACATGCAAAAACCAAAAATTACAGTATCATGAAGAATAAAATGACTTCCACTTCCTCTGTCTTGAATTTAATATCTGATGGAGATCAAGCCTCCATGGGAAATAATGAAGGAAAAATCAGTGATGTGTTACAAAATATTTCAGCTTTTTTTAATTGAAATAATATTACAGATCAATGAGACAGGATTTTAAAACAAGAACTTTTTTTTTTTTTTCTTTCAGTTACCCGTATTTCTTTTGGTCTATTAGGAACATACAATTCAAATGGAGCTTCCTGAAAACATTCTGAAATGTGATATTCAAAGTCTGAACTGCTAGATTGGTTGAGTGAGATCACTGCAAAGTTTCAAAAATGTTATATATCCAATTATTATTAGTCTTTATAGATATATACAAAATAAAGAATGAAAGGCCAAAAGAAAGAAAAAAACTGAACTGTCACTGACTTCTCTTAAACATCTCTTACTAAACAGAATATAATGAAAACAAACTGATATTTTTATTAAATAGATATCACTAATGCAGCATTTTGAGATGTGAACTCAGAGTTTAATTATCTCATTAAGAACAAAGGAAAATTGTTAAGATCAACGGAATCAATTCATTTTAGGGGAGAAAAGAGGAAAAAGGTAGTCTCCTTAATTGCAAAACATCATTGCCATGTAGCACCTAAGAGTAAATCTTGCTGCAGGATGTCATACCTAGCTACATTATAGAGCAGGTGGTGGATGAATCATACCAGCTTCTTGAAGCATTGCTGAGGAAAGGAGCGTCATTAACAGGTAGAGCTCCAGACTGAGGATAAGGTCTCCTGAGTCCTATGAACTATTCTCTGTCTGACATTTGGCAAATCACTCAGCATCAGTTTGTTTAACTGTAGAAGAATAACATGCTGTTCCAGCCAGATAAGGGCAAAGAACTTCCCTAAAGTCATCGCAGACTGGATGAAATCAAAGAACATGACACATTCACTGTCACTTGCCCATATACAAGCATAATGTAGTCTGGGATCACTTTACATGGATTTATAAGATACCAAGGAGTCACATTCAGTTCAGGTATGTTTTTGTAAAAAGAAAAGTAGATTTTTGTTGTAAGAAATCTCTTAAGTATGCCTAAATAGACCACCTTATGAATGCACTTCCCTTTTATCTATGGAGTCATACATAATCTTTATTCTTTCTGTGGAAAGAGATGCACTAGAGGGAGGTGAAATGATTGTATGTTAAGGTATGACTGGATTAAATCATATCCTGAGAATGGCTGCGGGGAGTTTTTGATGATGTTTACAAGAGGCAGGCAGATAATGATGTCACTGCGGATTTCCCCCATAAGTTCATTGATTAAGAAAGATGCCCAAAACTTCATGGTGGCCATAATGAGAAGGATTGGGACATTAAATCAATGTGATTATTTTGCTTTTAAGAATCCTAGGGAAAAACAAACAAACAAGTTATTTTATTGATCGCTTATTTTGAGGACACAAATAAGAAGAATCAAATTATAAAGTTCAGTAACATAGAGAGAACATCACTGTTCCTAATGCCTCCACAATACAAGAGATAGGTCCATATTTCAAATTGAGATCTAGTTTCCTGTTAAGAACATAACTTACTTTTCTGAATACTGATGTGTATGTATTCACTGCCATCTCCCATTATTCTGTGCACAAACATGGAATTCTGATGATGAACAAGGAAACCCACAGTACAGGGAAATTTGACCACATCTATACAATGTAGAGCCAAAAAATTGGTTTTGTGGTTATTCGCTGTTTTCTAGTTGCTCCTAATGTATAGTTTAAATATAACTACTAAATTTATCATGTCAAGTGCTATGAAGGGAACCAGAGTAAACAGAACATATCATGCAGAGCTGTCAAATAATGGGTAAGACAAAATAAAAATGTAAAACTTGATTCAGAAGATGACAGGTCTAATGAATTAAGATAAGAGAATGGAGAATAACTTTTTAAAATAGTAGCTCAACAAGAGACCACTGAAGTGAAAACAGCTGCTGGAACTATTACCTAGAAAACAGCTTGAAAAAAATGCAGCTACATATATTGGTTGCAAGGAAAGGATTTCAAACGTATGGAAAGGTCCATCCAGAGAACAGCTGGGGACAGATGTAGCCAAGGCAAAGCTGGATCTGCAGAGGGAATTGGAGAGTCTAGTTTGTTTCAGAAACTGAGATTTAAATAGCAGAACTTTGTATGAATGGTCCATTATCTGGACTGAATAATGAGCCATGGCTTTGGGGGCAGGGAATTTGCTGCCTGAATATCTGAAACCAGGTGTTGCTCTTTTTTTCTGTGGCTAGTACCATCTGTTCTGTGCCCAACAGAACACTTCAGCCCAAATAATTTATTTTATGGCTGAGGATGCGAAGGTGAGTGATGCCCCATGGAAGGCAATTGTAACAGGGTGTGGAGGGAGTACAATGCATTACTGTGGATGAATATTCAGACAGATCTGGAGTGGGGAGACCTATTATAAAACCACCAGACTTCATGGACCACTTTTTCTCTATATGAAATGTCTGCAGGTGAGTGGACCCTGCACTAAGTTCTGTTTGTTGACTAGTGCGCTGGCAAATGCAAACTGAGAAAGCTTGTGCCAGGTCTTTGCAGATGTTTGTGTGCTGATGATGATTCATCTTCAGGATGCACCACCTGCCTGTCACAGTGGCTTACAGCATGGCTTTATGAGGAAGGAAGAATATATAGCACAGGGAGATTATTTTATTTTTCACCTAGTCCTTAGCATCCTTATTCCCATAATTCTCTGTCATATTTGCCAGAAATATGGAATAAAAAGAGGTATTTTCTATGCAATGAATGATTTTGCTTATATGACAATTTCCTTGAATTTTCAAGGAGTTTGTCTGGTTTGGTTGGTCGGTTGGTTGGTTAGCTTGTTTGTTTGTTTGTTTTTCATTAGGCCACAAAAGTACTCATTGCAGTTTTATGCACTATACCCAACAGGAATGTTGTACAGCTGGTCTAGCATATAACTTCCCAACTTCTCACTGCTGACAACCTCATTTCCTCATCCTCAGTCAGGTTAGTTCCTCCAAATTCTCTCCAAGCAGTACCAACTATAATGGAACATTAGAACAAAAGGAGTTTTTATAAGTAACTAACTAACCAGAGTTATATCCAAACTTTGCCATTTTTTGACATTTTAAAAATTTTCCCAAGGTAGGAAATCCTTCATTTAAACAAGTAAGCCTTCTCATATAAGGTACTCTTACAATGGGTATTCTGAAATTAAACATAGTCTTAAGATTTTATAGCTGCCAGAATGGATATTGGAGGTAAACACATTAAATTAAATGTATGAGTGGTGTGGAAGTGTCTGGCCACATAAAGAACCAAGATACTCTCAAGACATCAAGGTAGAAGTACTGAATTTCCAAGGTTTTGGTTCAGTTTGATTTGGAATGTTTTTTGTTGTTGTTTTTTGGTTGGTTGGTTGGGGTATTTTTTGTTGTTTGTTTGTTTGTTTTGTTTTGTTTGTTTTTAAGTTTTATTATATACAGAGTTGCCATGTATATAATAATATTTTGAATGGGAACCTTTGAGGTGTAGGTTTTCAAGGTTCCCAGCAGCAGAAATTTAAACTGACATAGAAAAGAACATAGATCTCACAGCTTATAAAAACTCTGTTTTTCAGAGAAGAGTTTGTAAGTCTGGAAAACCTTTCAGGATCACAGACTTCTTTATACATATCTGCAAGTTCAAGATTAAATTCTTTTGGAGCTATTGTCTTGCAGAACTTGTGAACTACCAAGGTCCTGATCCTGTAGAAATAATATTAGGAATTTAAAGGACCAAATTCTTGAGGCTTTCTTACTACTCATTAAGCAGTATAGTTAGGAATAAGTTTCTGTGGATTCAAGACTCTCTCTAAGACACAGAAATTAGAAGCATCAAGCACTCAGACTTTCAGACACACATAGGTAAAAGTTTAGAGAAACACAAACGCTGCCTCCAGGGAAGAAATCATTGACCTTGAGGTCTCAGGTTATTCAGTATCCACTTATCATGAATCAACCAAAGTCCATGTTATCTGCTGCCTGCTATTAATTCTCACTGTATTTCTTCATTTCCCAGAAGATTCAGTCCTAAAAACATAATTAATAATGTTAGTATTTTCCAATTTGGATCACTATTGGATTCAAAGCAAATAACTACCATTTCAACTCTAAATGAAGAAATAGAAATCCTGGAATAGTAAAGTGTATTTAGGTTTAAAATTCTGTCTGAAGACTCTCAGTTGTAAGCTGTAGACATAGATTTTTCCTATTCCAGGCAAGTCTTAGGAATTTTTTAAAGGAATATTTCAGTAATCAGGATGAAACAGAGCATACTTAAGTGCAATTTTAAGTGCAAATTCTTTCCTTTACACACTTCTCCACACACATGTAAAAAAATCATTAGTTACACTCTAATTCCCAAATCTTGAATTCTGTTAACATAAGTATTTCCATCTCTTGTTTCATTTTCTAATTGAGATATTTACATTACATCATTGTTGTTGTTGACATTATTCTGTTTGATGTCTGCTTAAGAAGTACAGAAACTTACCCTTCACTAGATTCTAAATTTGGATCATGAAAACTCTTGATGCTGATATATTTGGTCTTGAAACAACTTAAAAGTCTGCTATCTGTGGAACCGAAAAAGGGAGGCAATTTTTATATGAAGAAACATAGATAAATACTTTAATAACTGATTGTTTTCCATGGATTTGGGAGGAGGGCAAGAAACAATCAGCTGATTCTGCAACCAGAGAAATTGCCCTGTATAATGCAGATGGCAATGGGAATCTGTTGGAAGTGTCTTTTTTTTTTGTAAGAATAAACAAAGAAAGAAGCTGTTGATTTATAGAGGCTGCGGAATCCCATCCTGGAAGATTTTTTACAACAGGTTTAATAAACATCCCTTAAGGGTTACCAGGCCGTATGATTCAACCTTAGACGTGAATGAGCAACCAGGTAAGATCTGGAGGTCAGTTCCAATGCTGAATTTCTATGGTTCTATGCAAATAAGACACTAATAGGACACACTGACTGTTCTGAATTTATTTGGGTATCTATGGTCCTGTCAACCACCAGCTTATAGATGCCCTTATACTGACACAACATTATACATTTTGAAAATTGTGTTTATTCCGTTAAGTTGTACAGAGTGAAAGAAAATAAACAAACTCAACAAACTTTCAACATAGTCTGCTCACACGCAAAGTAGAAATCATGGTGTCATTATTAAGAAATACAGAAAACACATCATCTTGGGTTGCTGAATCACTCCACATTTTATTGTGCAAATTTTTTTCATTGGCTTTTTGTTGAAAGGATCAAACCGTTTGGCATTTTGTCTGAGACATAAATGCATTAGGAAGATGCAGTATAATTTATTAAAATGTAAAAAGGGAACAAAGAACAGGATTAATTTTCTTCTCTTTTAATTCGAGGGGCACCACTAGGGCATTTAATATGGGGTTAAACCAGATTCAAAAAGCTTTTCATTAGACATTTAACATAAGTGACTAAGAGCTTAATCAGCACATACCATTTAAATGCTTTGAATGGAGGAATTGAACTGTACATTGCATTATAATTTACAGAGTTTTGTTTTTGATTACATAAGGGAAATATATTTTTTATGCCTTAAAAGCATTCTTTTGTGATGTCAAAAAAAAAGCGCATAGTATTATTGTTCAGAAAATGGTGTTTCAATTTGGTAGTGAAGCCTAAAGTCACCCAAGTGGAAAAGATAACTAGCAAATTCCTCAAAGTCCTGTAGTTTGTGGGTTTTCTCTTCAAAATGTCCTTTTCTTCTGTGCTTGATAATGAACATTGCCTCTGCTTTCCACCCTGTGTTGCTTATACATTCTTTTTAATGGTTTTAAAGAAAATGACTTGTGAATACTTCTGGAATGCAGTTTAAACAGAACTGGAGAGAACATCACTATGCTGGGCTTACAGCATGGAAGCAAAGCAACGCTGAAAACGTGTTTTGCTTCCTTTTTTCAATCATTTAGTGATAGTATAAAAGTAATTCAGTCCCCACTTAAACAATACCTGGGGTAACTCTCTGCGTATCATCTGTTCCATCAGAGATGATTATAGGAAATTAAAGTGCTGCAGAGGCAAAAGTGGTTCCCATTTTCAGGAACTTTATCAAAATGTTAAGGAAGGATAATATTCTAAAGAGCTTACTTTTTAGTTTCTGTTTGCCTTCAGCAATACTGTCTATTACAATTGCTCTTCAAATTGCAGTTAGTTTCCTTTCTAACAAAAGGCATTGTTTTTTTCCCCCTCTCTTCTCTTATATCTTTGCAGGAGACAATAAAGTATCTCTTCTTATCCAGAAACACTGAGAGCTCTTATCAGCAGAAAGGTAAGAAAAAGGAAATATCTCAGCAATGGAGATTTTTTTTTTGTAGTGTGTTTTATTTTTTCTTTGTAGGTCAGCAAAAGAAAAAAGAGGTCCCATTTTCTGAGATGCTATCCTTTATTGTTAGAAGGAGAGCTTGAAATCAAGATAAAGCTCTTATTCTCTGAGAATGCAGTCACCCTGAAATGCATACCTCTGTCTCACACTTACTGTTTCTCTTTTTTCCCCTCTTTTTTTATCTTTTTTTTTTTTTTCCTTATCCTGTCTTATTATTTGTGTGTGTGTGTGTTCTTTTCTTTCCTAACAAAATATTTGTAATGTAAATTTTATTATGGTGGGTTTTTTTCCCTCCTGACATGTCCTATTTACAGCATTGGAAGAACAGGAGAAAAACCAAACTTTGAGAAATTAAAGATATATTTATGCATACACACACATATACACAAATATATAGATATATAAAATTCTACATCTGTGTATTTATATATATTTTTAAATATATACACATATGCATATGTGTAAGTATGTATATGTAGGTATATATATTTGCATATGTTTCTTTATATGTATGTATATAAAGATATAAAGGAGCTCTTAGATGCTGGAATCCAGCTTTCATTATGGGGGCAGGTTGCATAATGCTCTCAGTGTCACCCATTTACTTATATTTAAGACAATAATGTATTAAATAACATGATTAACATCCACCTGGTGTGGTTCCTTCTTTCTTTCATCCTCCATCCAATCAGAGATCTACATGACCAGAATATTACTTCATTTTGGTAGTCTTTTCTTTAAATCTTATGAAACATTTTCCCAAACTAAGGTATATGTGAGAAACAGGGGGGTAAAATCCATTAGACTGACTTGAGTGCTGAACACAGTAAAATCTGTGCAGGTCCTTAAATCCTTAAATCCTGTTTCATTCTCACAAACTGTTCCCTAAGAAATCTTCGTCTTTTGCATAGGTGCCACAGTGGACAAAGTGTGCATTTCCACATCCTGCTAAGTCCCATCAAAGTGTGGGGTGATGCTGAGATGGACAGCTGTATACTTTTTCCCCATCCCCAGTAAATATTCCTGTTCTTGCTTTGCATTGGGACTGGGAATACCAGGGAAGGGGGTGAGTCAGGTCAGTTCTGCTGAAACAATGGAAAATTTCTGCCTTGTTGGCTTCTCCAGCTCCCAGGTAACCATTACGTATCAGTTAAAGACTATGCTAAACTGCTAAGTGATGTCTAAAAATTAGCTATCTATATATGAATCAATTATGATAAGGACTCTTTAATCAGTAGAAAGAAGTACTTCTAGATGAAGCTACTTTGAACTTATTTTAGATGCTTATCTTGGAATGAGATAATTGCTCTTTGGAGGTACCCATTTTCCTCCGTTATTTCTAAGGGATGACTCCCTCGGAGTTAGTCTTGCAAGCCAGATGTCTAAGCTAAGAATCACACATGTTGTCTTTCTTTATAGCTACTACTCAACAACTGAATCATCCTCACTGACATTATCAGGAAAATATTTAAATCTGTTCACAGAATCCCAGCTATCACTTTGCTAAGGAACAACTAAGAAGGGAAAATATGAAAATAAAACACATAGTTTTCAATACCAAAATAGAAACGCCCTCTCCTAGAACACCCTGAAAAGCCAGGAATCTAATTAAACCACTAATACTTTCTTTCTAGATTTCAGCTTAGACTGGGTCTAAACTGAACGACTGCATAGGTGTCCTGCCAAAATGGGTAGGACCCAGACTCATGTCTGCTGAGAGTATGAAGCCAGGCAAATGCCTGAGGTCTTTTTGGGAAAGGCTGATGTGTTCATCTGTCTACATCTACTTCTCTTGCCTTCATTGATGGCAAGAGAAGATGTAGTAGAAGATAGATAACAGAAGTAAAGTCCCCTGCTGAGATACCTCGAGTAAGATTTACTTGTAACCCTTTGCTAGCTGCTCTGGTTCCCTTCCAGCATACAAATATACACGCCTTCACCTTACAGATAGTCAGTAGACAGAGGCTGACTCCCAAAATCAGTTCTCGGAAATCTGTTGACCTTCAAAAGGGTCCAATTTCTCCACTGGCAACAACTGAGGGCTTTAACAAGTTACCTGGATTATCTGAATCACATATAAATCAAAGGCATTTCATTTAAAAATAACATCAAGCGTAATCCAATTACCTAATTCTGATTGTATGAATATTCACATAAGCATATTAAAAAAACTCATTACGCAAGTGAATGCTTGTATGATCAGGTGAATTCTTCAAAAAGAAGAAAAAATAAAGACAAGTTATGGCCAAATCTGACTATACTGGTTTACCAATTGGAAGGTGTTTGCTGGAGAGATTTGATCCAGAGTCGTTTGAAGTTACCAGAACTCATGTAAGTGGTATTGACAGTCACACCTCATGATGAACATGAACATCATTTGTGTCCGTCAACTAGTCCTAGAGAGTAGACTTACCAGACCTGATCAGGTCTTTACCATGACACTCATCAAGGACAATCCTGCCATGGATTTCATCGTAAGAAAGGCAAACCTCCTTCTCAACAGTGTGGTTTCCATATGGCTTTTGTGATCCTCTCCCACCACACGAAATTGTAGACTGTCTCCACAGGATACTACCTATATAACCACTTGTGCATGTATACACACAGACCAGCACACTTAGGCAGAGATATATACACAGAGGCTGCAAGGGTGGCCTCTGCAAGGAGAGGTTGAGGCTGCCTTGTGCCAGACACAGTCAGGTCCAGCTGGTTCTGCAACAGCCTGACTGCAAAGAGGAACTGAGCCTTTGAGTGAGGGTAATGGTACCTATGGGATAAAAAAAAATGCCTGCCAGGGTTATGGAGCAGATCATCCTGAATGGAATCACACAGCACCTTCAGGATGGACAAGGGATCAGACCCAGCCAGCATGGGTTTAGGAGGGGCAGGTCCTGTCTGACCAACCTGATCTCCTTTTATGATCAGGTGACTCACCTGGTGGATGAGGGGAAAGCCGTGGATGTGGTCTATCTGGACTTCAGCAAGGCCTTTGACACTGTCTCCCATAATATACTCCTGCAAAAGCTGGTAGCCCGTGGCTTGGACAAGTGCACTCTACGCTGGGTTAAGAACTGGCTGGAGGGCCGGGCCCAGAGAGTGCTGGTGAATGGGGCTGCATCCAGCTGGCGGCCAGTCACTAGTGATGTTCCCCAGGGGTCAGTGTTGGGTCCAGTCCTGTTCAACATCTTTATTGACGACCTAGATGAGGGGATTGAGACCATCATCAGCAAATTTGCTGATGACACCAAGTTGGGAGGGAGTGTCAACCTGCTGGAAGGCAGGAGGGCTCTGCAGAGGGATCTGGATAGACTGGAAAAATGGGCTTATTCCAATGGGATGAAGTTCAATAAGGCCAAGTGCCGGATGCTGCACTTTGGTCACAACAACCCCCTGCAGCACTACAGGCTGGGCGCAGAGTGGCTGGAGAGCAGTCAGGCAGAAAGTGACCTGGGGGTACTAATTGACAGGAAACTCAACAGGAGCCAACAGTGTGCCCAGGTGGCCAAGAAGGCCAATGGAATCCTGTCCTGTATCAAAAATAGCGTGGTCAGCAGGACAAGGGCAGTGATCCTTCCCCTGTACTCTGCATTAGTGAGGCCACACCTGGAGTATTGTGTTCAGTTCTGGGCCCCTCAGTTCAGAAAAGACATTGAAGTGCTGGAGCGGGTCCAGAGAAGGGCAACACGAATGGTGAAGAGACTTGAGCACAAGACCTATGGGGAGAGGCTGAGGGAGCTGGGGTTGTTTAGTCTGGAGAAGAGGAGGCTCAGAGGTGAGCTCATCACTCTCTATAACTATCTGAAGGGAAGTTATAGCCAGGTGGGGATTGGTCTCTTCTCCCAGGCAGTCAGCAATAGGACAAGGGGGCATGGGCTTAAACTCTGCCAGGGGAAATTTAGACTGGATATTAGGAAGAAATTCTTTACAGAGAGAGTGGTCAGGCATTGGAATGGCTGCCCAGGGAGGTGCTGGACTCGCCGTCCCTGGAGGTTTTTAAAGTGAGGTTGGACATGGCACTTAGTGCCATGATCTAGTAAATAGAGTTGGACCAAGGGTTGGACTCGATGATCTCTGAGGTCTTTTCCAACCCAGTCAATTCTGTGATTCTGTGATTCTGTGATTTAAGAGAGGATAAAAACACCAGATGAGCAGAGAACTGAAAGGAGAGAAAGTAAAAAAAAAAAAAAAAGGTGAAAACCAGTGAAAAAAAATATATTACAAATACCAAGAACAGAGCAGGAGGTGACAGAGGAGATGCACCAGCCCCCAGGGCAGAGACTCTCCTGCAGCCTATGGAACACGACCACACTGGAGCAGATATTGCACTGTACCCAGTGGAGGTTGGATGTACCCATGCTGGAGCAGATGGATATTCCTGAAGGAAACTGCAGCCTGTGGACAGGATCCACTCTGGAGCAGGAAACAAGTGTGAGAAGGAAGGAGCAGCAGTGAGAAACTGCTCTGTAAGGACCGGGACCATCCTCCCCTCACTGCACCACTTGAAGGAGGTAGGGAGAGAGGTTTACGGGTAAGGAATGAAGCTAAACCTGGAGAGAGGCCCAGTGGGAAAAGAAGAATTGTTTTAATTTTTTGCCTTAGTTTCTCACTAAGTCTATTCTAATTGGCAACAGATTTTTTTATTATTATTATTTTCCACAGGTAGAACCTGTTTTACCTGTGATGGTGATTGATAAAAGATATTTATGTTGACTCATAAGTTGTTCATCCTATTTTCCCCCATGTCTCACTGAGGAGGGGAGTGAGAGAACAGCTGAGTGAGTCCTTGGCAGCTGGCCTAGGTCAGCTCACTACAAAGATGTACCTAAGTTTGTCTATTACCTATTGAAATGTATCAGACTGCTGAAGATTAGATGACCAGCTACACATGGACTTCAGCATTTAGTGCCTCTTGGGTGCTTATACCAGTTTGCAAGAGGGTTCTGAGCACCCACAGCTGGTATTCACTTCAGGGACGTTTGAAGTTGTGGAATAATTCTGAAAATAACACTATTTCTGATAGTTTCCTTGAGAATTTGAGCAGAAATTTAATTCCAGGCAAACGTGTTCCAAATTTGACCTTTTGGTATTAAAGGGTGCTTGGTCATTGAAGCACAATAACAGATTTTCGAAGAATAAAAATAATTAGATAAAAATATTGTGCGAATGAGCCTGGGAATATTTATTTTAAACTCACCAATAAATGAAAAATTGTCAAAACTATTCATCTTGTAGCTGATTATTATGCTGCTCATCATTGTTTCATACAATTTATGGTTGGGTCTGTTTGTTTCTTTGGTTGGTTTTAGTGTGCATGCATGCACATTTTTTTCTTTTTTTGGTGCATAGTTGATTTTTACACTTGTCTTGATAAATTATCAAGGGATCTCTTTATAAATATCTTCTTTGTTTCTCCTAAGCACAACATTAGTAAGAGTTTTTTTCATTAAGTTCAGTTTTATGCATTAAAAGAGGGAGGGGGAAGCCACCACATTTTGTGATTTCGAAATTATTTTTGCCTTTTCTGCATATTTTTTTCTTGCTCATCATTTAGATATTTTCACTCCCATGTTGCTTTTTTGTCAGTGATGACAATATGGAAATCCATACATATTGGTATTCCAATAGAGATTTGCCTAGCCAAACATAAGCAAAAAATTATGTGAATACAAATGTATTAACTGCAAAGATAAATCACAACCTGCAGGCAACTTGAATAAGCTGAGGAAAGGAAGGAAAAGATATGGAGTGGAGAGTGCAGCTTGAAACCAGCTCGGGTCGGAAGATGGAACATCACACACAGAAAACAGGAAACATTTATAAGCATAACTTTTTAGTATCACACAAGCAGAAAATGCAGCAATTGGAAAGCAAGCACGCCCACAACCACACTGCAATGGAGAAGTTTTATCATCTTTGGAAATCATCTGTGCTCATTGTCAGTCTTTTTACAACTCTACCTTGGTTTGGGGGTCTTTTTCTTTCTTCTCCTTCTTCTTCTTCTTCTTCTTCTAAAAAAAGTTTAAAAAATATGAACTTAGGAAAAGCCAATTTCATGTGTTGTTAATTTAATTCCCAACATAAAACCTTACTTCTTCTGATGGAAAATGAAATTACCCTTTCTACATCCGTTTTATCTGTCAATTAAATTCTTCTTTCCCCCTTTCTTCCCCTCAAAGAAAAAAGAACATGCACATTATTGGTTATATTTTCTGTGCTTGCAACAAAATGAAAATGGGAAGAGGTTGCATTAACTACAGTAAGTACACAAAACCTGCTTGATTATCATGTAAAAATGCTGGAATGACAACCCCGGAGACTTTGAATCTCCTTTGTGAGGCTGTAGATGTCTAGGCTAATTTTCATTTTCCATTTGTCCTGGTATTGCATGGAAAAGCAGTTTTAATAATGGAACTCTTAGCAGCGTTAACTATTAACCTTTCTATTTTGTGGTATCTTAAAGAAATGGCTTATGGAGACAGTTTTCTCTGCCTGAATCTGTGTGTGAATAAAGATAGGAAAATGAAATGTGTCTTTTGGGCAGAAAAAAAGGATTTTCACTGTGACCCATTCTGTATGATTAATTTCAGGATGATCTTTGTCTCTACTTCATGTTGTCATTATTTGACAGTTATGAAAAAAAAAAAAAAATCACCTTCTTTACTCTGACTTAGTTATTATTTGTATTACCTTAGTCCTGATTGGAAAACAGTATTAAAAAAAAAAAAAATAAAATAAAAAAAAAAAAATCAGCTATTCAAAATTGAAAAGAAAAAGAAAATGAAGACAGCTTTGTTTATTCACTTTTTGAATAAAGAAAAATAACTCCTTCTAGTACCAAAATGAAACAAAACTGATCATTTTAATTTTTCAACAGCAGCACTCCGAAGAAAGAAGATGCCATTTACTGAGTAATAGAAAACTCTGAGACTCAACCACAACAGTTTGTCTTATCTATGAAGATCTGAAATCTTCTAATCTTTATCTGGCCCAATGATACCTTAAGTAAACTAACTATAAGACACTTTTGCTTGGCAGATGTTTAACAGGGATGATGGGGACAAGCTGCTAGTGCTGAGGGGCATCTCTTGGTGAACTTTTTCATTGCAGCTTAAGGAGTCACCACAAACCAACCCACCCAACAGTGCCATCTGCTTACCCGTAAGGAATGGGTGCTAGAAGCACCCACTTTCAAGCAGTATCAATTGGAAATTAATTGCACTAAATTACGCAAGTGGACTTAACTGTGAGCTGAAATGACGAGGTGCAGCTAGATTTTCCTTTTCTGTTATGTTTTTAGAGGGATAATAGCTTAGAGACTTTGAGCCAGAGGACTGAGCAAATGTATTTCTTCAAACTTCTGCAACCAGATTTGCCAGAGGACAACTACTATCTGCTCTCTCAGAACAATTTACTAGGAGAAGATTCGAACCCACTGTCCTTTACCTTCACTGACCTTGAGAAGAGTAAGTGACATTTAACTAATTCCTGCTCACACCTGTAAGAGATGGAGAAGTTTAGTACTAAGTGCTGTAAATTGCCCAGGGATGCAGTGAGGGGCATTTCCTGGGTGAGCTTCCTCCTACTCGGAGAGTCTTTGCATTGCTTTATGTATCTCAGGGTCTCAATAAATAATACAGAATTTTATGTCCAATGGTATAAACGTATCCAAAGAGAACTGGTTCAATTCTGCCACAGCAGAGACATTTGAAGCATGATTCTCCTTTCACTTACATCTGTAAAAATCAAGTACAACTCTGTTAAAGTCAAAAGCAGAATTATACCAGAGGAAAGTCAGAGTGATCAAGAGAAAAATCAGGCCAGCAGCCTATAAAGTGCAAGTATAAACAGCATCACTTTTTTTGAACTTGACTACATAAACCTGGAAGGCATTCAATGCATGCACTTGTGGTTATTTGTTACTCCAGGAATGATTAAAGTAAATCACATTGTTTGATATGAAAAATATGTTGTACACACACTTCTATTTTTCTCACTACTCTGCCCTCTATGCTGCATTTTGTAGCGTAATCAAAATGCAAAATACGTTTTGAAAAATTAAAAGAGAGACACATGTGTGAATCATAAGGTTTATTTGCATGTTTGGCCCTTCAATTCATTAGGGATTTTAGTTTTTCCAGGAGGGAAACTGTCACATTTACATATTCTTAGACAGGCATGCAAATATTAATCAGAAACCATGGTTTATTCAATGTATTACAAGCTCCTGGGCTGCCAAACAGTAATTTCAGTTCTTGAGTAATATAGGTTTTTGGAAACCTGGAATAATAACACTGTATTATAGTATTGCCCACTAGGACCACTTATGATTTTGTCAGATTTTCCATTATCAAACCTTACATTCTGGGCCTGGTACATTGTATGCCAGCCATATAAATTTGTTATCTGACTTTCATGGTCTCAGTCCCAGAGCAAATTTCTTTTGCAAATTTCAGAAAGCAAAATCACAGAAGCTGATTCACAAGTTCCAGCTGGACTAAAGGAGACAAAACACAAAAAGAAAGAAAACCCACTAGTATAAACTGTTGATGTCCATTTTTTTTTGTTTCTGTGATCTAATGTGTTGCAGGGGTTTACTACTGCGGATGCAAATATGCATCTCAAAGAATTTACACAATGAAAATACACTGTCAGTAATGCTTGTCAACTTGAAGGGAAGTGTCTGTAATCTGTGAAGTAAGCTGTAGTGTCTTATATACCCTTGTTTGGCATAAATTCATAAACTGCTGTAACTGAAATGAGGTTACTCCAGTGTGTACTGAAGAAAATAGTTCACATCAGCTGAGTTCCCTTCTGCCTCTCTCCCATCTCAAGTGAAGGCTACTATAGCTGTTAAAAATTCCCATGGGTAAGTTCAGGCCTGGTTAGTTACAAGGTTATTGCTGAGGTCAAGAATCCACTGGAGCAAAAATAGCTTACCAGATTGATATAATTCCCAAAGGTTTCTTTAACCAGTGTCAGGAGAAGAGTGTGATTAGTATCACATGAGGCCACCTTTGACTTTCAGTCTGGATGGACCAGGGCATATTTACTTTTACTTAGGCTCACCTTAATTCTGAGTGAGACTTAAACTCATGTTTCTAGCTTTTTCAGCACGCAAAGAAAGTGTAAGTTTTATAATGAAAAACTGAACTCACAGGTGCTTAAGATCGATATTCTTATAGAAATTCATTGAGGAAACACGAATTGAGTCATAGGGACTGAACTGACCAATGAACTCTCCTAATTAATACTTAAATATAAGAAAAGTTGACCTACATGTAAATTTTTCTTATTCTTTGGACTAAATACTAAAGACTACGATATTTGGTACAAATCACCAAACAAGCTTTGTGCTCCATGCAGCTATTCTAATCCCATTTTCACTACATTTGGGGAACTGAGACCTGACAGATCCCATTCACAACATTTATGCAATATATTGATATAAAAACAACTCTGTAGATTTTGAACTCTATTTAAGTTATCAGGAAGTCTGCGTAGAACCTTTTGTCATGGCTAAAGGAGGCAAAATTGATAGTTAATGGACATCTGATACATGTTTGAAAAAAGGTGTTTTTTTTCCTGGCAGAAGAATTACAAAATGTCCATCCATTAAGACTACATCAGGTTTCTTAGGATGCAGAAGGGCTATGCATGTAGAAATCTGCAGTTTTCTAAATTTGCATTGACAGGATAGATTGTAAACTCTTTTAAGGGGACTGTTACAGTCTATCATGTTCATGATCCATGGATTTAGGACTTCTGAATACACAGTGGCAGAGTACTTTAATGATGCATTATACTGTATCAACGATACGTGGATTATGAGCTGATTGCAGATAGTTGAACTGTGCCTTACAATCCACAGTATGTTTCTTTCAGGATTTGTTAAAGGCACTGAGGATGAGTGCACTTTGACATGAGTCCAAGTTGAAACTAAGAATTAGACCATGTCAAAATTTTACTACAATAAAGGCATCATCATGCCAACATGATTTCAACATAGTCTAAACCTCACTTACTTGGAATGAGCTTACTTGGGAAATTATCTTACCCAAGCATAACGTAAGAAATTTCAGCATAAAGTAATGGCTCAGGGATTTTCCTGAATCTTGAGAGGATCTTACAGCTCACACTGATTTCTGTGTTGAGATGGCTATGCAGATACTGAAGCCACATTTAGCCAGTATCTGTCAGTGTTACATCATGTACTTTTGTCAGGGATCAAGAAGGGCATCTGAAAGAATCTAGATCTAAGGATTTAACTTTTCTTTATTTTATATAATTAGTGTAGCAATACTTCATAATACAGTTCTCTGAAATTCATTTGTTGCCTGAATTTACATAAATCACAGTAGTACAAATTTTAGATGGTCCATTCAATATTACTGCATCATTGTATTTTGGTTACAGTGATGATTCTGCTCTTCACCTGCAGGATGACCATAGGCTACTCATTGTTTCCCCATCCATTTCTGCCTTGTCTTTTTATACCTGTATGTTGCTTATGAAGAGCTAGTCACAGCTTGGTTTGTCACTAACTACTGTGCAGAGACAGTGTCTTCCAGAAAGGCATCTTGGATGAAACACTTAAATCCCATTGTAATAGAAATAAAAGTAAGACAGAATATTTTATATATTTACCAGAAGATAATTGTCTATTCAGACAAGCAGAAAATGTGACTCATGATCCCAAATCCCATCTTTTCTCAAGGTAAATTACTAGCAGAATGTTGCTGTCAAATACATTCTCCCCCTCCTCGCTCTTCTGTGGTGGATTTATTCTGATCACATGTGCAAGTTGAAAAATATACAAGAAAACGGCCCTTTCATTAAGATTAGAAAGCTGCAGCCCTTAAATCATGCGTTTATACAATTTTTAACTGTTTTTAACTAGCACAAAATGGCTCGTTGGAATTATGCAAGTATAGATCATTTTAATTTGAATCATTGTGGAATCATAAAGGACTCTGTTCTTTAATTTTTTTGCCTTTAAGTCAGCTACTTTGATTAAAAAATAATAAAGCATGAGAGCTGGAGGGTCCTTGTAGGTTCTTCCAGCTATCATGGATCCCTGATCTTTGATACTAATTCTTCTCATTAATATTAATAAAGGGCTGATAGGCCATCTCAAAGCATAGTAGAAAAACCATGCAATTAATTACTTGTAGTGTTTTTATGCTTATTTTGCACAATGAGAAGCGATGCCTCAGGAGTCTAAATATCAGTTAATCAATAATATCAAATCCGCTGAAAACGAGCCCTTCAAGTGCCTTTTTCATAAATCTTCCCCAATTTTCAGCAGGATTAAAACCAATTACATGTTATTTGTTTTTAAATTAAAAAAAAAAAAAGGGGGGGGGTGGGAAGAAGAAGGTATTTGCATATGCCCCCCTGCTTCTCCTTTCAGCACTGTAGTTTCTAAGAGGTAAAATGCTGGAGCTTAGATACCTTTTGTTCTCCACTTCCAGATAACAGCCAAGGTGATCGCAGGAAATCAGACTTGAACACTATCAAGAAAGTCTTCTCAACAGGTTCCTGCAAATGTGGATGACATAACTATATTGATCTGTATGGCAACCCTTAACTGAACAAGATCACACATGGTATTTTGGCCAGCAAAACTTTTCAGAAAATTGAGATCTACCTTCTCATCCTGAGCTGACCTACAGGGGTATTTGATCAGATTGAGAACAAGAGCCAAGATCACATACTCTTTCTCCTTGTCCTCAGACCAGATGTGTAGTAGGGCCAAAGACCAAGTCCATGTCACCCCACCACTTCTCAGCCCTGTTGTTACTCACAAAGGACAATTGCTGACACTGCAGAACTAAAAGGGGAAATTGTTAGGGCTCGCTTTGTTTGTTAGTTTTTTAAATACAGGTATGATATTGTACTAAGGTTTCATAATGGGGATAGCCCAGATCATTAAAGTAATAAAATTTTACCTTGTAAGGCTGCACATTCAAGAAGTTCCCTCTCTTTCTTGTAAATTGTATTAAAGTGGGCATTTATGCTCTGGTGTGTCTACTGGCATAGATGGAGTGCAAAATACAATTTCCTGGGACAAAGACTGAACCCATAAAAGAAATTGGTTGTTGTTGTTTTGTTATTGACTTGCTTTTACATTATAGTATAGAAAACGGATTTGGTAGTGGGCAGGGCTGTGGTTATTTCAGATTGCAACACTGAACCTACAGCAAAGGGTTGTTCTGCTTCAAATGGTCCACAATAATTGGTTAATTCCTGCAGCTATTCCTCTGGGCTTTTTACAACTTCTGAAATATTTTTAGCAAGAGAAAAAGTACATTTTTATGCACACCTCTACCTGTATTGTTCCATCAACAAGTATGAATTTATAAGGTCAAGTCTCATCCTTCAAGTAGTCCTCATATACACATGAACACGTGAAAGAAAATGGTTTTAGGAAATGTCAGAATGCTTTATATCAACATTTTCAGAATGAACTAGAATGTTTCATTCAAAATGTCATTTCCATTTTGAAATTGATCTTTTTAAAGGGTAAGAAAAGAAAAAGAGAGAAAAAAAAATAAAAGGCTTAAATAACTTGAAAATGTAACACAACATTTTCCAATTTGAATGAAACTTCCTTGTGTACAAACCCACACTCATTGATTTATATCTTTTACTTTTGATATCGAACTCCAAAGTCTAGTATTCTCACAGGTCAAGTCTTTTTCTCAGATTTCAAACCAGTGGTCAACTAAAAGTATACTTTCTATTTTCCTCTGTGCTTGTACACCAGATGCCAGGTCTAACCTGAATATCTGAATGATGCAGACATGACTATGTGGCTGTGTAGTTCCAGCCTCTGCTCTGTTCAGAGGCATGGTAGGTATCACAAATTAATACAAAAAGCAATTTTGGACAAGGAAGGCCTATGTAAGTGGAAAGAGTACAATTTTTGCCTCAGCAAGGAGAATCCACAGCAAAGCAGAAAATTTCAGGGATTTCAACATGTAGAATCATATGGAATTTATTTTTATTTTTTTTATTTTTTTTATTTTTAGATCTAAAATGCTTGGATTCCAACTGATTCATAAAGGGATCAGACATCTCCATCCCGGGCATCCTTTCTATCAGCAGGTTTACAACAGCCAAGAGCTAACTACACGTTACTATCTCCTTCCAATTCACCGTGCATTCTGATGAGGTCACTAGTATAACATTCTTGGTTTTACAATTGTTAATATGTAAAGATTTTTTAAGGAGGTGGTGTAAGGAAAAAAAGGCAGATCAGTCTGACATCAATTTTAATTTAAAATAAAGCAAGATTTAGTTTAGAAACTAACTGTAAGCATTTCACCTTGTGAATCTACTTACCCTTTAAAAGTCATGGGCTGAAATGCAACATCTGAGAAAAATTCTGATTAAGACCATTGTTGTTTGATGGAGCTGACTTTAACAGCCCAAGCAAGACAGACAAAGAGTTGCATCTCTTTCTCTCTCTCCCTCTCTCATACTTGCTCACTAACTCTTTTCTGCTATGTCATTAACGTACCTGGTTATTATAAAGGACTATCCCTCATTTGTTGTGTAGACTTTGCACAAATTCAGACATTCAGTTCACTTATGTTGTAGTAAAAATATTCAGTTTATTGACAAATGTTTCAAATGAGTGATAGTCAAAGAGACAAAGTCATCTCCCTTTTAGCAGCAGTGAGTTATTTCGTTAGCTTTATGTCATAACATAGAACTTCAACATCTTTTCTTTTTTTTCATTCCTGTTGTTTGAATTCAAGAGGATAATCTGGCCTTCAAAGAAGTGTCTCTGTTTACTTCAGCTAAAATCAATGGCTGTAATACAATATACATTAGTAAAAACAAACAAAAACAAACAAACAAACAAACAAAAAGTTTTTTTGAGTACAGAAGGTCAGACTATAGGTGCAAATAACCCCAACCCAACTGAATCCTTATGAAACTCTGAAATCAAGTCCCAGAAGCCTCCAGAGGCAGTTCATTGTTGAGTAGGGATATATCCATTTGTTTTCCAAATAGGTAGAAAGTGCATAAGATAATGAAAAAACCCACCCACCATAATAAAAAAAAAAATATTTACAGAAAAAATCTGATTAATCCCCCCAACATGACATTTCCAAAGCTTTCGTCAAATCATTGGTCAAAAAAATATTTATTTAACCTTCCATGTTTCACAAAATCTTTTACAACAAAGATTTATCATAAGAGTAGACTTCAGAAAGCTCAGATGTGTTTCATCCCCTCATGAGGCTAAGGTCAGAAACCCGTTGTGTTAATATTTGTACAAACAAGTCCTTTCAACAAAGGACTTGCAATTTAAACAGGTAGGAACACAGGGATAAGAAAATTTTTGAAAGGGATTCTTGAAACAATGGATGATTATGCAGTTCACTTTCTGTGACACAAGTGCTCAGAAGTGGTAGATATTTACCTGATATTTATTATGAAATTACACTATATAAGCATCTGCCCCACACTAGGTGAAGAATTTTGCCCATCCTTAGCAGTAACATCAGACAGGGAGATGTGGCCATCATTCCCAGTCCAATGTATTAACAGAAAGTGAAGTTGTGTGTGGTCTTAGTTAATATTCAGTGTTGGGATGTGCAACGACAGATGTTTGAAAACACCACCCATTCTTCTGTTCCCAGCACAAAGACACCTATGGCTAAGCAGTTCTCTTCAGATCCTGCAATCAAATATCCACATACCATTAAGTTAAAGTCCACAAAAATGCAGTGCTGAATGAAGAAAACTCCCCTAAGTCCCAAGAAACAGCTTCAACAGCAAGAAAAAACAAACAAACAAACAAACCAAAAAACCCCTTATTTGCCACTAGCAGGTTTGAACCACCTAATTTCAGTGATTTTCCTATCATTAATTTAAAAGTATTAAATGAACAGAGATCAGCAGAATTAGCAATAAAATGTACTGGCAGTTACTGAAGCTGTAATTCACAGTCTGACACACTAGTTGAACAATGGGGATAATATTTTAAGGAAGGAATCACAACCTTTCTGTGATTTAAACCATGCTTCTCCCTTTTTTCAATAGTTATTTAAATACAAATGAATGATTAAACTCATATTTCTTGAGGATTAAAAGCATCTGTATCTATGCATATTTGTCAACATTAGCATAAAAACAGTTGGAGATCGTGAACAAAGTGCTGTTAAGTGACTGTATGAAACTGTACTGTGGAATTCCACTCACAGCTAACACCACTCACACTATTTCTGTTGGGTATCCCATCTGTTTTACACCTGTAAGTTGATAGGAAAGAACATGAAGCCTCTCAGTGGTCAGTGCTGATGGTCATACATATCTTGTATGTTTAGCTACTGAAATACCATGGGGTATGGAGAAGGTGTAAATTACCCAGAAGCTGCCTGATTGGTGGTGCATGCTTGAAACAGCTGTAAGGGGTCCTGAACAAAGCACAGCAGTTGTAGTGAGAAAACTATTAGCATATGCATGAATAAGTGGGTGTGAAAATGCTGGCTATCAACATGCAGTATCTACTGTATTCCAGCTGAGTAGGTGTAAAAAACATCCTCTTGACACAGAAGTGTGAATTTCAGGGAGACAAGTCTGATGAAAGCCAAAGATTTGTATTTGTTTCATTTGTTTAGATAAAGGGCCCTGTAATTTTCTGTGTTATTCTGCTGTCATTAGATGAATTTTTCTCCAGTTTAAGGCAAACAAAACAAGCTGGTGAACAGCATAAAATAATAGGATGGCAACTGGGTAAGACTGAGAATCACAACTGGTTTTGAAGCAGTTCTTTGAGGTCGTAGGTGCAACTTTGCCCCTGGTAATACTCAGTAGACCTTCAGTGCCTTCACCAGGCTAGACAGAGGTCATGGCCCAGACTTCTATATGGCTCTTTACTCTATGTGGCTGTTAAGACTACCACTAAAAAAACAAAAGAGAAACTGAGCCGTTCCTTTGCTGGAGAGCATAAAGCCCGTCCACTGAAAAAGGACACTTGAAAATCCTGCTCCTGGGCACTTGAGGGCATTTCACATTTCAGACATTCACAATTTATATTTATTTGAAAAATTGTGTTCCTCGGCAGTCTTTTCTAATAGCAATATAATGGTATTGCAGCTAGAATTTAATGGTACACTATTACACTTCAGGGCAACCACAGCACAAGTGTATCAATTCTGGGATGAGTCAATGGTGAAAGAGCAATATTGAGGTCATATTTTTCCTCTTTCTGCACATCAGTGGGACAGAGGTATAGAACATTTTAGCAGAAATGTAAAAGATTATTTTTCAGTGATCTGGTTTTATTCCAGATAAATTTCTATATTTCTTATTTGAAGCTTTTCAATACGACATTGTTTTATTTTCTGACAGGATCTGTCACAGTGATATCAGAAGAGTTACCAACAAAATAATAAATGGCATGATCGTCTACCTCATTTGCCTTTCTTTTTAATATAACTTTTCAACATTTCTGGAAACTTATTTTGTGTCATAGATATAGTAAACACAAGGTTGAGACAAGAAGTTGTGGAAAGGAATATGACTTTAGTTAGTTCAAAAGCATACTTTCAATCCAGAATTTGAGAAAATGGCATCTATTTTTACTATTAAACCTTGGCTTTGCAGCTGATAGACGTGTCGGTTTAAAAATGAGATCACATCAGACAGATTCCATGTTTTGCTGTAGTGATTCTTAACTCATTTAAAGAGAGAAGGTGTCAAACTCCAAGGACATACTGGTTTAGACCCGAGGTTCACCTAGGCCGATGTTTCCTCTCCTTGCTGGCAGTTGATAACTGAAGTAAACCAAAATAACAGGCAGGTCTGCAATACATTATCCTAATGCACTTTTACAGCCTTCAAGGGTTTGTGCCTTGGAAACTTCTTGAGCTAAAGGCTACATATTTAGATTTAGCCACCTTAGGTGGATTTTCCTTTAATTTCTTTATCTAGTCATTTATTGAATCCAGGTAAACATTGAACTATCAGACTAAAGAAACAGGAATTATACTTTTCCTCCATTTTGCATCTATCAGTCTGTATATATAAACATTTGTATGGATAGATATAGACATCAATATCTAGAGGGAGACCTATTAAATAACAGTTATACATGAAACAGAACAGGGTTATAGAAAACAGAAGAACATAAGAACAGAATATTTCAGTTGGAAGGGACCTACAATGTTCATCTAGTCCAACTCCCAATCTGCCCATAAGTTATTGTCATTGTTGCATTAAGCATTGTCCTAGATAAATTAAAAATTATGGCAAAATCTCTAGTCAACTTCATGCCCATAAGAATCACAAATCTCTACAGTGCTGATAAATTACTTTTCACTGATCTGCATGTAGTTCTTCAGCTTGAGAAAGCAGTAATCATGGATTCAGAAATGCATGGGGAGGATGTATTTTTGCAGTCTAGAGATTTAAGTCCTCATCTAAGTTGTTGAAGATCTTGGGCTACTGTTAAGAAAATTTGTAATTAACTGAATTTTTAAAAGCTATCACTGGAAAACATAAATAAGCAATCTTATTAATAGAAAAGACAATTTAATTTTTTCTTTTACAACAGAATACTAAAGTGAAAATCTGTTTTCTCTCCTTTTTGCCCTGCAGAATTTTCTGCCTAATGGTTGTGCTTCAAAGATGAGGACGCATAAGTACCTGACTACAGACAATTATGGTTTTCTCTTGATTCTGCCCAGTAAATACTTCTTTTGTTTGTACAAGCCCACATCCAGCAGTGCAGTGTCTCTGAACTGTGTGCTTAAGTCACATCTATATAATGAAGAGCAGCTTTTTATTCTATTTGGGACCAGTGTAAGTATAGAGCACTTTTAAACTTCAGCTGGGAAACCATAAAGAGGAAGCAGACCATGCAAATAAAATGGATGGGTGGAAAAAAAGACCTGAGTGAACTGAAAACTGAGGAGGAGGAACCTGCAACCATTAATATCATACAGCTCTGCATCACGACACAGTTGATGTGTAACTCCATCTCATGCATTCTACTTCAGGGGGACTGAAGCTTTCAACATCATAGCTCAGCGGCACATTGGGAGGGTAAGCATAAAAGCAGAGAGATCTAGTAAGTTTTCTGAATAACAATTATAGCTGCAAAAGGCTTTTCTATGTTAATTTTCACCATGTGTATTGGACGAGGGAGAGGAACACAACTATGAAGTAGAACTTTTAAAACTCAGCACAAAACCTGCTAATGAGAAGAGAATCCAGGAGATACCATGAGATATGTCAACAATAACTAATCCTTTGATTTGTCACAAATCTCAGTTTTTAGTCCTGAAGAAATCTGTTATGTATAAAATAAAACAAAGCAAAGGAAAGCAAAGCAAAGAAAATTACATCACATTACAATAATGAAAAATAAAATAAAATGCATATGTATAGATAGTGAAATGTCTGGGAACTTCTAATTTTTGCTGTAATTATCACCTTCTTCCCTTTTTCACATGTCATCCCTAATTCTGTAGTGTATCATGCCATCACAAAGACATCCATTTAATCAGATGCCTTCTGCACCTGGGACACTGCTAGTCAATATGTAGTAAACAACCAATGTGTTCCAACCTAAAGTGGAGACACTATGTTTCAGAGAGATCCATTAATCTCAAATGGCAGAGTTAGTCTTCTTTTGTGAAAAGAATCTTTCAAATAAAGCTACTTGAGTGTTTGAAGGTATGAGCACTTTGATGTTTCAAAGCCTCAATTATTTAGGTACCGCAGAGCTGAGCATTGTGTATCTGCCAAAGTCTCGTTTAAAAAGCTCAGATGGCTAAGATGTCATGTTCTGTTCAAAGTCTTCTGGTGGCTGAAATTAAGAGAAAAGGCCTTTCATTTTAGTGACTCCTAAGGCTCTCTCAGCCTTCACGCTGCTGTGCTTCAGCATGACACTATTAAAGGCTTGCTTGCAATTTGAGTGCATTGTCAACAGAGCAGATGGATTCTAACTAAGGAAGTGGTATTTATGCTGATAGGCTGTGGTAAAAGTAAAACAAACAAACATCCCACCTCCCCTTTCCCCCCACCTTCTGGTAGCTGTTATTAAAGGGATAGGATTCAAGCGTCTGGTTGAAAAGCAGTTGTAGTGACACTGTAATCTTTAATAATGAATTCAGTTTTTGTCTCCGGGATTGTGTAAAGGCAAATGTTCACCTACCCTCAGTTTACTAGAGTTAAGGAGAGAGTAATTCCATCAATGATGCATCATGCTGCTTTCTCTTATTATCGATCTATTATTATTTCCACATAAACATCTAAGCTAAGTTGCCCTACAATAGTTCAGCAAGACAGTATGATCCGTCCCACAGAGGAAAATGTGGTGTCCAGACAGCAATGAGATCATCCTTTAAACAAAATTGTTGGATAGAAATCAATGTTTGAGAGAATTTAGAGGTGGCACTGTGGATTCAAAAACAAACGCTGAGCCCAACTTTACCTTCATAACTGAAGTATTTAGGCTAGAATACTTTAGATAAATTACTCTTTGCTCCCTCTGTAGCTACTGGAAAGCTACAGAAACCTCCAGGGTGATTCAGCTCTAAGCATAGTAAATTGCCACCTCAGGAAGTATATTTTTCAATTTTGATTATATAAATAGACTAAGCTACTAAGAAAATGGTCTTTGTAAAGATTCTAAAATTCAATGGAATCAATCTTTGCCTTTCTTCCTGTTCATGAATAAGATGTGTTCCCTTATTAAAAAGGGGAAATAACATGAAGAAAGGAGTAAAAGACAAGTGGAAGAGGTAAAGGTATAACAAGTGAAGAGCTAACAGATACAGGTCCTTTATATACCAGTGTAATTTGCAGTTGCTTAGGGCTGAGTCCGAGTCTTGGATAGAAGATGGAAGCAGCTCTGAAAAGAGATTATTCAGTCACTGTTACAGAATTTTTAGTATTTCTTTGAGGTATCTTGTGAACAGCCACTAGATGGCCCACCAGCTTGAAACAACACAGCAGTTCCTGCAGTGCAGTGTAGTGAAGTAGGACAGCAAGTTGTCCTCTCCTGCTGTAACATCACCACTCCTTTTTCACACACAGGGCCCTTCACGTTCATTCTCAGTGCGTGTGGACATGTGAGTGGAGAACCAAGGCTTACGGCATGAAATGGTAGAGTATTTCATCCTGAAAACTAGACCCAGATCATCAAATGAGAAGTCTGGTTGAGAGTCTTCTACAAACGAATTTGCCACCAGTGATGCTAAGATGAATGCTAAGTGATGCTAAGGCTTTTGTTTCATTTGCTTACATGTTGATATTCTTTGCTACAAAACCACTACCTGTTGGCATTTTGTAAAGTACTTATCCACCATTCTACTACGTAAATAGAAACTCAGAGAAGAGTAATATCTACAGACACAGAATTAAGCCCCAAAACTGTCATTGTACTGTCATTATATCTCATTTCTTCGCAACAAAGAGCTGTGAGCTTCATGTGGGTTAGGACATGGATACACAAGAACTGCGTGTGGAGGTTGTTAATGGAAGTGATTTAAGTCAATTGAGAGTTGCAGGATTCACTATAGGAACCTTAGGAATTAGGAACCTTAGGAATTAGGAACCTGACATTAGGGACTGTGAATTTCCTGCAACTAAAAAACAAACTGTATTTTCTTCATCATTTCACTATCATTCTCATCTAAAAGACATCTCCCATGTAAAATGCAAACTTTTATCCATGTTGGAGTTTCTCAGTTCAACTAGCTGCAAAGAATGCACTCCTGCTGTAACACAAAAGCTTGAGAGTTTAATTAACTTGATTTCTTCCTGATATGGTGTTGTGGTTTAACCCCGGATGGCAACTAGACCTGCACAGCCACTCACTCATTCCTCACCCCCCAAAAGAGATAAGAGAGAGATTCAGAAAGTAAAATAAAACAAAACAAAACACAAACACCAACCAACCAAACAAAACCAACCAAACAAACAAAAACCTCATGGGTTGAGATACGAACAGTTTAGTACCATAGCAAAGGAAGACAAATAATAATAATAATAATAATAATAGACTATGCAAAACAATGATGCACAATACAATTGCTAACCACCTGTATCACTGATAACCCGTTCACTCCTCAGCAACAGTATTTGCCACCCAGCCCAGTGCCAGTTTATATCCTGAGCATTATGTCTTATGGTAAGGTATACTACTGCAGCCATTTTCAGGTCAACTATCCTGGCTTTGCTCTCGCCCAACTTCTTGTGTATCTGGTAGAACATGAGAAGTCAAAAAGGTCCTTGACTACACGGCAACAACCAAGACATCAGTGTATTAACATTTTTCTCATACTAAATCCAAAACAGGACATGTGGAAGGAAGGGAGAGATATGAACATGATTTCAACTTACTTGAGATCTCAGCTATTATGCAGTGGATCCCAATTAGAAAGACAGATGGCCACGGCAAGTTCCTCCAAGCCCTTACACTGAGCCACCTTACTAGTTTTGTATAGCACAGACAGGCAGTTAGTCACATTATTATAAAGGGAGTTAGATGCCTTATCTAAACTGGGTGCATCAAATGCCTCTTTTCACTGTACCTCCCTATAACAATATCAAATTGAGAACAACTGTTCTCAATACAACTGTTGTTTTTAAGTAGAAAATGAAAACCTATGTATTTGTTAATGAGATAAAGCTGCAGGTCAGTACAGTTTTTGCTGTTTTTTTAGCTGCAGTTTTAAAATATTATTGAAAGAGAAACAAAACAAGAAGATAAAAGAAAGAGGGAAAACATACGAAAAATAATAATTTTAAAAATCTGAAACCAGCTAGTAAGCTAAAACGACTAATTTTTCTGGTTTACTAAAACATATGCAAGTATTTGATGGTCTATGAAATCTGGTATCCCATCAATTATGATCTCAAAAGATTTCTAAAACATTTTTTAAGTGAGTAGTAAGTAAATTATGGGTTTGTCTTTTAAAATATGTTTTATTATATAATTACTTCAAATAATGTCAGTAATTCGATACCAGTTTGAATGGTTATGGAACATTTGTAATTCAAGGGGGTGTGATTATCAGTGTATATTCTGGTATAAAAAAGACTTTAGCCAGATTACTTTTTATCGGCTCATGAATTTAGATGCAGTTCCTTTAGCGCCATAATGCAGCTGTCTGGTGGTAGATATATGCAATCCTCCAGATTGGCTGGCATTGAGAACTCATAGTGTTAAACTTGATAGTTTGTATTGGGAGGAGCTCTACTGGTTCATGAGTAAAGACACTTTGAAGTTAAAACCAAACCAAACCAAACCAAAACTGAAAGCCAGCCAGCCATTTCACAGTCTGTTTCTGCAACTCATCCTGTGGACAAACATGCTGGTCAATCACCTGAAGCTACTCAGTAGATTTAAGGCGTATTTTAGTGTCTTCCCCCAACAAATAAAACCTGTACTGTCTCTGATATGAAAACATTAATTTACATGACAAATTCATTCTCTTTACTTAATGTTTTTGCATTTAGATTCTAAAACCATTTGCAAAGTGGGGAGGGAGTAGCAGAACCAAAGGTTGGCAACATTCATAGTTCTAGCAATTTTCCTTCCATTTGAGATTAAATGCACCAAATTCTGTATACACCTACATGACTATCACACACAGCAAATAATTCAGCAACTTGAAATTAATTAATTAGCAAGCTGCATGTCCCTGAAATCAATCAATCAATCAAACAAACAAACAAATAAACAAACATCTTCAGTGTAATAGCGCAGAAGTTACTCATATGAACTTGGACAAATAGTTTGAAATGATGACAAAAAAACTTTCTTATGAAGGAAGACACAAGTCACACTTCTGGTTAGTGCAGATTAGCCTGTGGCTAATATAATGTGCACATTTCTTTCAGGACACAGCTGCATATAGTCACAGCTTACTGATTGATCTTTTGGAGTTGGACTTTACCAGCTGAAACTTCTTGTAAGCAAGAAGAACCTTATTATGAACCCACAGAAATACTAATTGAGATGAAGACCTTAGACAGTGTGGTGACTGCAAGGGAGCTTTGTCCCTATTCCTTGTCCTCTAAAATCCATTCTGTAAAGCAGTAAAAGGAATAATACAAACCAGGGTGTAGTTTATGTGTTGTTGGTACAGCACTTTGTGAACATAAAGTGCTACGCAAGTACCATTATTAGTATTATCAGGTGAGTTTCTCCCTGCATAAAAGAGAAAAATTGCATCAATATAGTTGTTGTGTTCTGACTCTCTGGGAGTTTTTAATTAATACAGTAAGACTGAAGCTTAAGATATTACTGGGATCTGCATTGACTACAGTTACTTTTACTGGTAGTCTATCCACATTTCTTGACATGTTTATAATCTGTTACTGTATGTATATGAGGTCTGATGTACCTCAACACTTCCTTTTTTTTTTTTTTTAATTTTTATTTTATTTTGAGTAGTTTTCCTGTTCAAAATGTATTTGAGTAAAGTTTAAATGTAATCATATGCTGATATCCCACTTCTACCAGTGAGTTTTAGACATTTTCCTAAAATTTAGTAGATTGATGGAGAGGAGTGATCCATAAAAAAAAATAAATTCTCATTACCATAAAAATTAAGCAAAACAGTGTCAAAATATAATTCCTTGTCCATTAATTATATTCACTTCCTAGTGACAATAAAAAAAAAAACAAACAATAAATAGTGACAATAAAAAAAAAAAAACAAAGAAAAAAACAAATGTAAAATAAAGTAGTATAAAATCAAACAGTCTGCTTTTTTTTTCTGCAAAGATACATTGATGCCATCTGTGGAATAATGCACAATCTTTGAAACTAAGGACCACTTAGGTGAGAAACTAGAAGATGATCAGTGCATATATGATTTCCCCAGTAAATACCAGCTCAAATGCTGACTGTTTTTCAGGTGAGATTGTTTGATTTATTGTGTATTTGTTTGGTTGGGTTTTGCGTGTTGGGGGGGTGGGGGAGTGTTTGTTGTGTTTTTTGGTTTGTTTTAGTTTGGTTTGGCTTTATTATTATTATTATTGTTGTTGTTATTATTATTATCATTATTATTATTATTATTATTATTTGTTCTGATTCAGTTTGATTTGGTTAGTTTGTTTGCATTTTTTGTGTGTATGATTTGCTTGTTTGTTTGTTTTATTGTTACTCCAGTGATGGATTGACTGAAGCACAGGAAAGTCAAGTGATTTTCCTGGCCTTGCCTTCTGGTGAACAAAGGTGTGCACCTATTAAATGAGCAACTGTAGGTAGCCTTATTCATTAAACATCAAATATGCCCCTTCATTTTGTTAAATGCTCTATGTAGCCCTAGTTAAATGACAAGAAGCCACTGAGTCTCAGCACTGATTGGCAATGGGCATCAATCATTATTCTGGCAAGGATCTTCAGGAACATATCACTTTATAGCAAATCTGCCAGGTTTGAATGGGATTATTTCAGATTGGTTTACCAATAACTGTCATGCCTAAAATCTTGACTCAGTAAGAATTCATCAGTGGTGCCAATCACACACTTTATGCCAACCTCAATTCACATCCTCCCCTGGATAGTCTTAACCACACTAACACTCCAAACAGAATTACAAGGCTTCAGAGGTAAGGATAAAAAAATTGTGCAAAATACCAAGAAAAAGATTGGACATTGCCCTGTCATTTAGAGAAAGAACAAAGTGTTTTGTACTAGAGATCCACCATTTCACTGGATCATGCATCCACAGTACTGAAAATAGCTGAATACACCAAGGAAAAGCAACCATTCCAGATGACAATTAGTGCAAAGCTTCCTGCTGATTGAGAGGACAAGAACTTATACACATCAATCTCTGGTAATAGCAGGGTCCAGAGTCTTGTTATCAACATATTTGAGCACTGGTGAGAGCTAGGAAAATATAAGAGATTTAGTCACAGACGCAATAAATATAACTTCTGAGGTCACATAGAAGGTTTTTGTTAAAACAGAATTTGAAATATCTTTGCTGCTGACATGCTAGAGCAGCAGTAAACAGTAAATGCATTCCAAAAAAGGGAAGACCTTATATGCAGACATTCAGTACAACTTTCAGGGCCAGGTTAGATAGCCACCGAAGATGTAGGAATAGCGTCTATTCATCCAGAAAGTAGCTGGTGTATAAATTAACTTGAGAGAAAGTTTGTTTTACATCAACCCTACATACCACAGTAAATATAGAAACTAAGAATTTGATCTACAGAAAAAAGAAAGGGAACATGCAAAACAGATGTTATAGATATTGGGGAGACACTATTTCCAAGACAAACTGTCTGAATCAGGACATCATCAAGATCCTGGGGGAATAAAAGATTCATGCTACTTCATTTCTACCAGACTTGTCTAAACATATTAACTGATCCTCCAGTAGCTTTACCTTGTGAATGAGACCACAGAGGTTCTTCTCTTACAGGTCCTAAAATAACATATCAGCCCTAAGATAGAACACTCTGTGGGCTGATTAAACTGTAGCAAAAGAGCTTTTTTTTCCTATGTGCTGAAAGCATTTTAAATACAATTTGTGAAAGAAGACATGTGACATAAAAGGAAAAAATGACAATGCTAAGGATAAATATGCTCCATTAATGATATACAGCATTTAAATATATATATGTATATATATATATAATTTTTAAAAAATAATCTGACATCTTCAAATGAGTATGCAAGTATATCCACAAACATCTATATCATGGACCAACTGATATACAGAATGGATTGTGGTAGTCGACAGGACTTCTTCTGAGTCCTGTAAACTCCAGACCTCCTAGTATGTTTGTATTTTACCTTGAGAGGTGGTACAAAAGGATACATATATCATTAGGAAGCATCAAGAGCAGAGTACTGGGATAGGGAAGGTGAGCCAGGAGCCAACGGTGACAGTGAGAAGAGCGAGTCCAGTGATTGCCCCCAGGGTCAGCCACAAGCAGTGATTCCCAGAGAAGTTCATAGTGATGAAACAGGTCTAAGGCCAAGTCAAGCAGTGCAATCAGCAGGTCAGGGTCAGCGTGATCATGGAATGTGCCACAGGCATGCCTGTAGTGTAGCTCAGACAGGGACCAAGGGTTCGAGCAACAACAGTAGCTCCTGAGCCAGGAGACAGATATCCCAAATTAATCTCCTTGCAGCTTCTTCTCGTACAGCTCTTTTCCCAGCAGGATGATCCAAGGTTACACAACTGCATAAAGAGCAGATCTTAAGTATATGCAGCTGGACTCCTAGGTGCATGGGCTGGGGAAAAAATGTTTGAGAGTCTGTTGATGCAGTCAGTGTCCATATTATGAGGAATCTTCAAGTAGGATTTTATAGTCATGCTGCTTTCAAACCACATATTTTCCTGTAGTGAAGTGCTCAGTTTAAGAGAGCACCCTGGAAGTTCTTCATGGAGAATTCTTGTACAGCTCTCTTACTTTGTGGTGACATGTGTCTCCACTGTGGTGATGAAGTGGAAGTGCAGCTGTGCACCAAAGCAAAAGAAAATCCCACTTAAGAAAGCCCTCGGGAGCCCTTCAGATCAGAGGATATATATAAAGTTGTTCTCTTCAGGGTTATTCTTAATCAGTCTCATAAACTGAAAGAAAATTGTGCTGAGAAAAATTACTTTGATCTTGAACCCATATTGGAGCAGTTTTTGGAATGCAATCTCTTTACTACACCTCTCAATCAGTTGAACTTTCATAGCTACAACACAAGAGCCTCTGCTGTTGCTTTGTAGGTGGGTCAGATGGAAGATTAGCTGGAGAGGTATTCCCAGTACCACTTTGCCCCCTAATCACTGTCTAAGATTGGTGGTATTTTTCATTACATTCTGTTGACATTACACACTTAATTTATATCATACTTACATTCTAGAATTTTCACAATCCCTTAAATATGGGCAACAGGGTGTTGTCAGGTAGTTTTATATGTCCATTCCTGAAGGCCAGCTTAGTTAGTAACTTGATGGTACAAACCCAGTTACAAATGTGGCTCATCACAGTCATCTTCATTGTAACAGAGATGGATCTAAACATACTTTCCAAGTTCAAACTCCCTTCAAGTTTGGCCACTGTCCAAGTCCAGTTTCACAGTTCATAGTCTGGCTCTACCATCTGGCACTCAAAAGTCAGTACCTGTCAAGTCTGTGCTCCCTAATAAAAGTTTGTGCATGAATAGATACTTCCCACCCTTTTTTTTAAATGTATGCATCCCACATTAGCATGTATCGCAGTAAATCATAAATTCTTTGTCAGATGGCAATGGAAAGTGCAATAGTGTCTACAGAAAAGGAAAAAAAGAAAACAAAATAGAGTTCTGCATATCTCAGATAAACAGAGGCTTTCTCCAGTTGTTTCATTTCCTATTGCATTGATTGGCAGGTGTCACATCAGCTCATATAGATCTCAGAGATAAAGTAGTTGAAAGGAAAAAGAGTTAGGTCCTGTGACACATATCCAAATTAATTTCACAGTTTTGGGATGTGGACACCAGGCCACAGAAACTTGCTTTACTTAACACCTGGGTATCTGGTTACAAACATGAACAATCCTCCATTTTGAAATTGATTGCAACTCCCATCAAATGAAACCCTTGCCTGAGACTGTGAAAAAATTCAAGCAATCTGAGCAAATGCATACAGTAGCAATGAGCCACAGAACTGAGAAAAGGATTCCTCAGAAAGGTTTCGGGTATCATCTCCTAACTTAGGCTTCCTCATGATTCATTTTTCTGCTGTTCTATTTTCTCTTTTAACAACAAACAATAAAGATTTATTAATGAATGAGAAAACTGTTCTCTAGCTTCTTATATTTTAAATATAATTATTAAAAATTACATGGAAAAATACTCTTATTTTTACTATAGCAGTGATTTTCCTGAGACAATAAAAGGAAAAAAAACATAGAACTTTTCTCTTTGAAATTATACCAGCCTTAAATAGACTAAATCAGACAAAATTACAATATTTTAAAAATCTGTTTCAGTTCTTCTGTTGCAGTTCTTCTTTTACTAGCTGAGGTTGACAACCTTCTTCATTCACTGGAATGAATAATCATTTACGAGATCAATTTCCATGAAATTATAAGGAAGTTATAGGAGACAACTGATACATCTTTTCTGTTTTACCAGAAACTTTTGGATAGTTTTAACAGAATTATTCCCCCCAGACCTAAATAATAGTAAAGTTTAATTGGCTGCAGATAGCCTGATTAGTCTAGAGATTTGGAGATGAAAGAACATGAGCATGTCTGGAGCACAAGATGGTTTGAAATCAGAGGACATTATCTTTCTGGTTGAATCTAGGATAACCATGCAGTCAAGTAGTGTTCATAGTGATGATGTGTATATGGATATTATATGACAAGGTTCGCTAAATCAGATCATGATAACTAAGGGAGGGATGGGGCAACCTCCTCTAAAATTCCAGAGTTTATTTTGGCATGTTGTTGGAAGGCAGTCACAAACATGAGGCCCTAACATGAGAAGAAATGACAAAGTGAAGCTCTTGTTTTGCATCATTACGTTGTGCAGAAATGAAAAATTACTACTGGAGTTGTTCTCCTCATCTGATGAAATGACAACAATGGGAGTTCTCAGTGAGCATTCTGTCAGCTCACTGTGTAGGACACAACTAACAGTACCTGCACAAAGAAATTCCAACCAGTAGTAGCGATGATTAAAATACAGATTGGTCTTAAACCCAGATCTCCCTTAAATAACACTCTGAGCCACACTAACCAACATTTCATTGTTCTCTTTCTGGGTCCAAGGTTCTTGCTGAATAATGCCTTCACGTCAAATGGAGAGGCATATAGCATAGTCACATGTGTTGTGTTTATACATTTGAATGACTTTCCTCACAGACACGGAATTTAATCCATGCAAGTTGAGATCTGGACTAAACCAATATGCTCCAGTTTCTGGACATGTGCTGTAGTGGCCAGATGTTATGTTAAATGCTTGCTGCATCATCTTGCTCTCTTATTCCCCAAATAATAGTAAAGGTCAGTCCACAGGAATTCTATAGATTGCCACTGTCAGCTAGCTAGGTTATAATCTGGAGACTGTGGCCCGGGAGATGGCTTATTCAAAAAGTGCTCAGAAACTGAAAAAGAGGAGTATTTTCAAACATGCTGCTGTCCTCAGCATCTCTTCCCTTTTTCCTGTTGTAACTCTCACTAAGTACCCAGCTTTCTTAATACAATAGAAAGAGAAATGCCATGTCCAATGTCCAGTTGTGCTCAGACTGTTTTGAGGTCTAATCTCCATGCTACCTGCTTCACTTCTGGGAAACATCCCTCAAGAGTTTTTAAAGAACAGAAAGAAAATGAAATGTTTACAGGCAGTTACACAGTCAAAGCTCCTTCTTATACAGTGAGGTTACACATTTACAGAAGATTTAGTATCAAATTCCTCCTTTTCCTTAGGGTATACTGAGACCTAAAACTGCCACCATTAAGACAAGAATGTGTAATGTTATTAAAGTGTTTTTCTTTTTAGTGTTTGTTATTGGAATTATTCTAGTTTATGCGGGAACTGAATAAGAAGAGAAATAGAGAAAAAAAAATGAATAGTCAGAAGATGCAGCTGTGCACTGAGGCACATTTCCATGGCCTAGAAACTTTTCTGTGGGACATGGGGGTTCCAGTCTGTTTTGCAATAAATTATAATTATGTGTAGGCTGCTTTCCTGTGGGAACGAGGCAACATGATCAATTGGTTTGTAGGCATATCTGGGTCTCCCATAATATCCTTCTGAACTTCTTTGCTGTTTTAAACTCAGTGGGGCTGAGGAGTGATGCTCTCTAGATAATTGGGTACTCACAGATTTGAAAATTAATAATAAGAGAGAAAGCAGATAAGATATTTGAAGTAGCTAGATAGAACACAAACATTTTTTGTGAAGTCTTCATTGTAGAAGTTGAATACAAATCTTCTGACAACCAAAGCAATGTAAAGTCCTGTTTTTTCTCAAATGCCAATCAGCCATCAAGACAGCTGGCTTCAACATCAGCTGAAAAAAAAAAGAAATTAACATGATTCAGTACAAATTAAATCCACAAAAAGCTAATAAATCTATTGGAAATAAGACTGTCTCTAGTGCTTGCCACTGTCACTGGTGGATCCTTAATGTTTTCCTTTCCTGATGCTATTCTTAACTTTTGATCCATTTCTCTTAATAATTTGTTTTCAACATTTTTTGTGCTTTTGTAACACACAAAGCTACAAAACCTGTGAAACAGCCAATTATGGAATTACATATAAGTTGATGTTGTTTCTTCCTAATTAAAGTCATGATCCTGATAGCTTGACATAATGCATAAGTCATGATGCTTTTCGAGAGTGGAAATGTAAATGCTATTATCTGGTCCATAGTATACTTTGAATACTTTGCATTTGCATCTTGAAACTGGGAAAGGCAACCAAAATAAAATTCAGTTCAAAATAAATTTCAGTTCTGGATGATATCTATAGAATAAGACAATGCTTAGTTGATTTTCTACATTAAAAAAAAAAAAAAAAAAGAAAAAGAAAAAGAAAGAAAAAAAAAAGAGGGCTTTGTATGTGAAAGGTATAATTTGTATTTTTGTATGTTTATGTGCATGTGCATATAGACATTTCTGTTGAGAAATGTCTAAGTAATAAAGAACTCCAAAGTGTAAGATTAAGATTTCTTATGAAACCGGTAGTTTGTCTCATTATGCAGCAGGAGTCTGACTGCAGTCAGTATGAAAAAAATATTTCCAGTTCCTGAGATAAGACTTTTCACAGGGTAAAAAAAATAATTTTACCTCCTTAAAACAGCCCAATACACATTCAGATATGTTATCACCTCAAACTCACAGTGAGAAAGTATCCTTCAGAATTATCATATATCTTTTGTGTATGGAAGAATCCCATTCCTGTTTTTACCAGTAATTCCACACTTTTGTTTGTTTGTTTGTTTAATTAGTATGTAAGGAACTGCTTTTTTTTTTTTTGCTTTTTTTTTTGTTGTTGTTGTTATTGTTGGGTTTGTTGTTGTTGGTTGATTGTGAGGTTTTTTGTTGTTTTTGTTTTGTTTTGTTTTCTTTTGTTTTGTTTTTTAATAATCAACTCTATATTAAAATTTAAAAAAAAGTTGTCAGAAAATATTTTCTCTCCAGTAGGTCAGTATCATCTGATGCAGCTAGCTTTACTGTTATATCTATATAACATATATATACATACATACAAATACATACAAACATAATGCCAAACACACACATATCACAGACATACACATTTTCCATATAAGCATCCCCATACATGCATTAAGATTACATCTCTAAAAATTAGAATCTTCATTCTTTTCTGAAAATTTGCTTTTAAATTTCAGGTTGTTTTCTACTGTGAAGGAGAATGGGAACATACAAAACACAGAACTGAATTTTAAAGATGGAGAAAGAAAAACAACTGGTTAATGTTTAGGAAAAAAAACATAATACAACAAATTAATCTTTTTACCTCTCTAGATTTGAGAGACTGCTGGTTAGACTGATAGAGGGAAGAGTTCATTATACAGGAAACACATATGGTGCCCTTAAAATATAGCTCCTGAAATACATAATTTTAAGAACCATTATTTACTGTGTATGTATTATGCTTTTATTATTTATGGTCAGGTAGTTTTTAATTGGAAGTGGGCTGGATGCCTTCCAAGGAGGTTGGTACCATTTGCAATGAGTCTTTGACTGATAATCAAAGAACATATATTTAATTACATGCTAGTATTTTGTGTGACTTTAAATGGAGATCTGGGGAGGAATTAATCAGCATTCTGTTGGGTACCCTCCTGATATGTTCCTGCAGAACATTTCACTTTTGCAGTAGAATAAATGATTTATATTGTTTGAATTCCTCTTTTTTAAGGCTGCCAAACCATGTAGGTTAGAGACTATTGCTAAGAATAATACTAATACTTGAATCAAGTTCCTAACATAGTTTTGAACTTTAATGACAGAATTTTCTTTGTATACTGGATTTTTTCTCTCTCTTCTTTTCTACAACACACAACAAAGAGTACTCTTTTAATTCACTTACTGCTCAGAAAAATCTTCCTGCCTCTATTAAGAGTCCAGCCTTATTTCTTCTTCAGTGACTGATTTCTTTCTTATTTTTTTATTTTTTAATTAGTTGTGTACTTTCTCTCAGTCACGTTTTTCTGCCACAGACTCAAAGGCTTCTATTCAAAGGGGAGTTATGTACATTGCAATAAGGGAAGGTAGTAAAAAAATGTAAAGTTAATAAAAAAATTAAAAAAATTAAAAAAGGTAGTAAAAGAAAATATAAAGGAGGAGAGAGACAGACAGCGAATTTGAGAGGTGCATGTCAAAAGGGTGTTAAGCCAGATCAGTGTGTAGTCTCTAAATTTTGCTCTGCTCTGCTTTACCTTGATCTAAAATATTTGCACATCATAACCCATCAGACTTAGAACAGAGACCTTCAGAGAACTGGTGCTCCTGTGGTATGGCATTCAGGAGGAACTGCAATCCTCTACTCATGGTATTTAGAGACCGCATATTTGGAATGAACTTGAGGCCTGTCACCGAGAAGGACCATGGAAAGTTATTTAAACTCTCTAAACATTCCTCAAAATCAAGGGGAAGAAGAAATGTTTGGAATAAGGTACCCTTTCTTCATACAGATAGACTTATCCAGCCTTTTTCTCATCCCACTGTTGCTACTTTCCAGGCTGAATAGATTTGTCATAAATAATTATCAGTGTTCTAATTTTTAACATATTAAAAAGAAATTTCTGAAATCTCACATTAGACCCTAATCCAATAAATCTCACTGCCCCGTCTCCACAAAATACATGTCTTTTGTGTCCTTTCCTTTTTGCATAAAACTGGGTGTCTGAGTTCATTGTTTAACCACATAGAGTGTCTTATATTCTGTGCTACATTCTGCCATGACTTACTCTGTGCAGCTGGCACAGAAAATTCTGTTTCAGGGCCAAGAGAGATTACAACTTTATAGCTTCAACAATTTAGTTTAAGACTAGAGACACTAAGAGTTTTAAAGTACTAAAAATCCTACCTGACAGCAAGAAAGTTTAACACAGACACTCACATGCGTGCACGAACACAATATATATATAGAGACGGTCAGAGCTTTATGGTGATCCCCTGCGGAGCAGATTAGAAAGAATTCTTTTTGTTTGCCGCAGTGAAAAGGCAATAATAGGCTGTTTGCCTTATGCCAGCATTTCCCCTCTCCCTCTGTCTCTTCACCCTCAAACCTAATGTGTCGTTCAGTAATGCCCATCAGTCCTGTAAGAACATAACAGAATTATTCATTACTTCGCTTGATGCCCCAAAGATTGAAAAATAGTTGTTACATACCAAGAGATGATTTGTGCACTGAAAGATTAATAGGCATAAGGATTTACCAGCTGTCCACTGTATTGAGAGAGAAGAGAAAAAAAAAAAAGTGAATCGCTTTGGCTGCTGGCACAGTATGTTGTACAATATTTACCCAGTGCTAGGGTCACCAAAATAAAAAAAGCTCAGCTTCATTTAGGACTTAGTACCTTCCTACCTAAGGCTGTGCTGCGATGGACGGTATCATTAGCACCTGAACACCAAGAGGTGACTTGCTCAGGGGTTCACAACTCTAGCCCTTCATGCAAATTGACTTCTCTTTATGCAACTGAGCCTCTGTGTGGAAAAGTTTAGATAGAAATGCTTTTAAACCATAACTTATAGCAAGCCTCCCTCCATCCTAGTCTGCTATTACTCTCTTTCTGTCTCCCTTCATGGAATGGAGGAAATGGAAACTTTTAATTACTCAGTATATATTTGTTTTTTACATCCTTTATATTATAGCACAATACAGCTTTCTTTGCAATATCATTGTGTAGGTGTTTTCGGTGTTGGTTGGTTGATTGGATTGGGTTTTTTTTATCAGCGACATAAAGTGTGTTCAGAGCTTCAAAACCAGTATTAGATATACTACTGACAAAGTAATAGAAAAAAGTATGGAGAGATACATGAGCAGAGAACAATGGGGACTTCGGAGGACAGAAAAGAAACAGATTATCAACGAGGTAAATGTACAAATTTTTTATTTGGTTGTTACGGATAATAAATATTTTCATCGTATTTCCAAAATCCATATGTTGTTGTGCCCCCTTTTGGACTAATTTCTTTACATAAACACCGAAGACACTTTGTATACAGTTAAAACTTCATGGATTCACCACACATAAAGTGTTCCCTACATGACATACAGGAGATAAGACTGTAATTTTGCATGCCATATGATCAGTAAAGAGAAAAATAGGTGCTTCTAGAGTGCTCCAATGGGAATACCTCTTCTTCCTTTCCTACACAGTCAGATTAATACTCAGTTTACTACATGGCTGAATATTAATTTTAAAAGATACTTCAGTTGTGGTACCAACAGTTAGGAAGAAAGATACATGTCACACACATACAAGTTATTATACTAGAGGAACTGAGAAAAGAATACCAGAATCCTTATTTTCCACAGTGGTAGCTTACATTGTAACAGACTTTTTGTACAGCGACAGAAAAAGGGCAACTGATAAAATACTAGAGAAAAGGTTGGGAGTTCAGGTTGTTGGAACTTCAGGTTCTATATAAAAAGCTCTTCTTTTCTGTAAATGGTAATCTTGCTTTGGAGGAGGATTCACTGGATAAAGTATGTGTTCACATCTAGAAATGCATTATTCATAGTTAGCAAGTATGAAAGTTTTAAATCGGTAATCTTGGCGAAAGAAGGGGAGTCAAAACAAGCATTTGATATCTTTAATGACTCTTCAAGCTGATTATCTAACCTATTCTGGGAAAGATTAGAAGAAGATTTGCCCAGAGGTGGGATTTCTAATACACCAAAATGTTTTCTGAAGAATAGACTTCTCTGCAAACATGACCCATATTGTGTTTATATGTTTGTTAAACAAAAAAAGGTAACCAAAGTTAAGTCTGCTGTTGGTCTTATTGTTCCCGAACATGACGGCTTGTAAATCAGAGGACAATACATATGGGTTAAACACACCTGGAAGATGTGCATTGTTGTAGCTGAGTTTAATGCATTTCAGTCTTTAAAGTCCACTGTAGAAACATGGCCTCACTCTGGGTTGTCTAATTGGGACAGTAACCTGCCTATTTATAGTGTATCTTCTTACCGAAAAGCTCTGTTAATGACTAAATAAAAATATTACTGTTCTAGTCAGGTGTGGCATATGGATATATTGAATTACAAAAACTAACCAATCAGTTCTTTTACCTCAGTTCAAAGGGGCTATAGTTCAAACTCAGTCCTATGAAACTCAATGGGAATTTTGTGATTACTATTTTGTGATTGACTGGGCTTTTTCTGAAATCGTAAGAACTCTCAGGCTTAAAATGACTGAAAGCAAAAAAACCCTACACTATTGTTGCCATTGCTATAGCAAGCACCTTATACATCAAAATTACAAAAACAGAACCAGGTGAGAGAGGTAACGGTGTTGAATAGAAAAGTATCCAGGAACTAACTGTAGATTAGAGCTGGAAACACACTCCTTCTTGGGCTTGTTTTTGTTGTTGTTCTTGGCTTTTTGTTTGGTTGGTTTGGTTTGGGTTTTGTTTTTGTTTTTGTTTTTTTTTCTTTTAAGACTTAATTTTGGGCAGTGAAAGGCTTTTGAGTTTTCTTCTGAGACAAAAGTATGTGTGGTGGGTATACCTACATACTCAGCATAGTTTCTCCTTTGGCCTGTTGCTATCCGTAATTCGGTCCAGCACAGTCTGAGAATAAATATCAGTCTAATTTTTGCCAGTCAGTTGATTATAGTCAGTAAAATGGATAGCCTTACCATTGAACTCTTATTCAACTTCAAGTCATACAGGACTCTCATAGACCTCAAATGGAGCTGTGGTTCTTCAGTGACCTCAGACTTTAGCTTCTAGATTACTTTAAGTGGACCATCTTTGATATTGTGCATCTAAAATTTGGCTTTTGGAAAATACTGGTTATATTGATATACCCTGGTAAGTGTAGCCTTTAAGAGCACCCTCCAAACCAGATGTGTCTGTCTCTCTAATTGCAGACATAGCCTGAAGCTTACATACCTTCTCACCCACACAAGCTCTCCCATGTCCAAGCCCACGTGCAGCATATCCATAACACCAGGTACATGGACTAGGCTCCTCATGGATAAATCATGATATAACAAACTTGGATTTCCTACACAAAGCCACTTCATGTCTCCTCAGCCATCCTTTTACCCAGCTCACGTGTTTTTCTCTTCTTCTTTTCAAATGAGTCTGAAGACCAGCCTGCACTCTTAAATTAGTGTGCCAGCACTGGTTTGAGAATATTTGTTACTGCTTATATCCATTAAGAAAGACACCATAAGTCAAGGTCTCCCCATACCTCCTCTCCTTCCACCTATTACAGGAAGCCGAAAGGATGTTCACCAGGCAGCTGTGGGGACAGAAATAAGAGGAAGAGTGAATATCATGAGCTTGCAGCCCCTTTGAAGGCTTCTCTCTAAGCTTAGTGTAGACACAGCAATAGCTCTGTGATTCTACTTCTCTGCTCACATAATGAGGAAATGATATTTCCTTCCTTGCAGGGGTTTCACAAAGCTTAATTCATCAGTGGTCTATGAGGAACCACTGTGAGGGAGTTTTTGCAGGGATAAGTACCTCAGAATGGCCTAAATATTTTATCCTTTGCTTTTTCTTTTACCCAGTAGGCTGCTTTTTAAAATGCTTCCAGCCCTTTAAAGTTTGGGAGCACACTGTACTTGCAGAAAGAAAAAAAAATACAAAGAAAAATGCATAATGTATGATAATGTTGAAAGTAGCAAGAATTAAAGTAAATGGTCTGATATAAAAAGGGTTTCAAACAGGATTAATAATTCTGCAATTTGTTATACAAAGTCAATTTTTCCACTTCCAAAGCTAAGTTGCCTGGTGGGGTTTATTGGCTCACTCATTATTAGATATATATCACTTTTATTGTTTCACACTTTTATGTGTGGTGGGGTTTTTTTTTTTATTTTGTTTTGGTTTAGTTTTTGTTTGTTTGTTTGTTTTAAAGACATCATTCATGAATAAAACATTTTTGCTCTAAGCTACCATATATGAAAGTGGGTCTGAGAGCCTATATCCTCTTTTATTGGAAAAGGGGAAAATATAGTATATTTATACAAAACGTATTTATATGTTTATGGGATGGCCTATGCTGGGAGGTTTTGTGTGTTTGTATGCATATGAACATATGTATGCATATGTATATATGGTAATATGATAGTACGCATATGCATCTATTGCGTATCTCTTTACCATATATATACACACCAGTCGTTGAAAAAAGACTTAGTTATACTAAGAAATTTTGTTTGATTTTTTTTGCTTTATCTTTCTGATAAACCTTCCAAAGGCTGTCCTCTTCTGCTTATCTGACCTACTCTGGATGGCATCTTTCATAAATGTCATTTTCCTTTCCCCTTTCCACTATCCATCAGGTCTCCCAGCTGATCACATCCACTCACAACCTAGTTCCTCTCCTAATCTGTGGCAGAATGGCTCCTATCCAGATGTCACCTTACGACACTAGACATGATTGAGCATCCAGGCGGCAGCCAATGTGCTGCTACAGATGATGTGAGGAAATGTTAGCTTGATAGATAATAGTTTTATTTTTGGTCTTCTTAATCACTCTGCACCTGGTAGGAGTTTTATATGAACAGATAAGTAGTATCAAGAGACAGATAGAAGTTGATGGGGAACATTTTTATGTATGAAAGCATTTATTTATTTATTTATTTGGAATATTTGAGTGAGAGGGTTTTTGTGAAGAGGTTTTTGAAGATTTTTTTTATAGTATTCTTTCAGCTCATGGAAGTTAATTTCCTGTCAGCAAATTTGTACACGAGTTTTAAAGCTGAGAAAAACAGAAATTAAAGAAAAGCCCAAGAAACTGCATTTCAGTTGATTTGAGGGAACTCCCTGTTATAAAAGCGGTTTTAAAAAATGGGTTTTCTAATGAGAGCTCAGCCTTTGACCTTAAGACTCTGTCCTCAATAGTGGTGAGAAGTAAATTACATTTGCTATCTTCATCTATGATATGACAGAAATAACTCCATAAATGCTCCATAATTGTGCTGTGATTATACGGTTATTGCTGCACATTGTCAACAAAATGATCACCCTGTGGCCCTATAGCTCCAGTGTACGGCACATGGTAATTAGCTAAGAAAGGATTAGGATCTAAGGAGTTCTGGAGTAACTACTTCAGCAAACACACAGGGCAATTAGCATGTTGAATGGACACCTCCAAAGACAGCAATAATGGAGACTGAATCAGGGAACACATTTTGAAAAATGTGGGGCACAAACTTAATACAGGACTAAAAGAATCACAAGTAAAGAGGGAGAAAAGCAGAGTAATGTCATGGTCCAGAATCTCACAGGAAAAAGCTTCCATGCTATCTTGTGCACATCAGATAAACACCACATCAAGGCCAAGGAAGACTTCACCCTGTTACGAATGGTATCTCATTTTATTTTTGAAATTAGTAGTTATTGTAGCTGTCAACAGAGTCAGACCCGAAGTAGAGCTCAGAAATTTTAAGGGAGCTGTGAGACAAAGACTGGACAGTATCTATTACATATGCTTCCAGTCTATTTGGAAATATCACGCTGTCCAGCCCTTGCACCAACCAGAAGAAGAGAGACTACAGTGTCTTAGTGGTTAAGCCCAGGACTGTAACTGTTTTTAAATTTGGGCATACTTCCCTCCTATATCTCCACTACAGACTGAAATTTGGGGCCATCTATGATCTGTATTATTATTTTAATGCAGCTTAGGTGGAGTGATTAGGAGAGCAAATAAAACACGTTCTACTCCATCATTTGCTATCACTACCTGGCTTCTTTTAGCACGGTGTATTTTGTCTGAGTCCCACCTGCAGCTAAACTGACCATGCAGATAGAAAACATGTGGACCATGGGCTTTGTTGTACTCTATCCTATTCTCAGCCCTGTTATCTTCAGAGTGAGTTTCCAGGGTTGTTTTGTAGTGGTTTGGTTTGGTTTTCTTCTGTTTCCTTCTGTTTTTTTCAAATGTTTGAATTGAGCTATGAGGTTACATAAGCTGAAAGCGGAAAAGCATTGGTATTATTCCTTACTGCAAAGAACAGGTTGGTATTTTGTCAAAAGTAGAAGAGTTTCTACACTTGGGAGAGCCCTATCTATCTTTAGGTATCCTATATATCTGGAGGTATGCAGATCAAATTATACCTTTCTCTTATTGATTAGTTCTCTTCTTGGGCTGCTAGTTTTTTCTCAGACTTCAAGCTCTTTGTATATAACCCAGAAATTTTGGACTCTTAATAGGTCTGAGTATTTCTTACCTTCCTGAAGTCAGATGTTACTTCTTCTAGGTCTTTTTGTAGATTTAACTAGAAATTATTTGATTAAGGTCATGTGGAAAGGCTATTGGAGAACAAGGCCCTGAACCCAGGTCTGCAGCGTCCCAAATTCCTGCCCTAACCACTGACTCATCCTTCCTCCCACACGCTGTCCCTCACCCCTTGCTGCTCTTGGCCTGGCTTCCTCCTGTCCTCATGCCAAGGGACAAGGGCACATGGAGGAGAGCCAAGTGTATCAGACCCATGCCACTCAGAAACACTCTTAAAATGGGGGAGCATTTACAGCTACCCCTTTCAAGCAGATTCCTAGTTGCTTTTCTTTACCTCATTAGCACAAAGCAGCTGGAGTTGAGGTCTTGGCTTGACCCCAAAGTATGGTCTGTGTGAGATAACTGCCAGCAGTGAACTGCTTGATTGCTCACTGCAGTGAATGATTACCTGGTTGTTGGACATTTTTGTTTGCCTGTTATTCAAATGAGTTGAAGTTAAATTTTGACTAGACAAACTACTCCCAGGCTATGAAAGTTTTCAACACTAGATTCATCAAGCTTTCCTAAAAGAATATTCTTCTGCACAACTGAAGTCTCCAATAGAATTGTAACTTGCACAACTTAAAATACTGAGAGCCAAATTCATCCCTATAGTGTACCCATTGATTTCAGCATTGAGCTAAAATAAAAACAAATTGGTCTGGAATGTATATGTTGAATATTTAATGCAAATACAACATGTCATAAGTGCATGTCCTGCAGGTAAAATGCAATTATTCTAATTACACTGCAATTACTGTACAGCTACAGAGTAAATTACGTTATTATTTGCATTCTGTGCTATAAAATGTTCTAATTCAGCCTCAAAACTCATGCAAACCTGTTTTCTTTGCATAAGACCCCATGTATTTTGGTTAGCAGGCATTCCTCTGTCATGACAAGACACAGTTCTAGGATACTGACCTAGTTTTTACCCCTTTTTCACATCTCAGTGTCCACTTCCATTTACCTGTTGGTGGCCATGTTAGATACAGAGAGAGATTTTCACAACCTTTGTCTCAGCAATGGGCAATAGTGGTGCTGTTGCAAACCAGTATGGCTGTAGCACACCGTGGTGCATATTGTAGATGTGGTTGCTCAGTGCTTGGAGATGCTAACTCAATTTTATCACACAGGTGGCTGATACAGGCACAAAGGAGAATGGAATAGCAACACAGCAGAAGCGAAAAGTGATGGAAAATAAATAAATAAATAGATAAAAACAGAGAGTCCCTCTGGGAAGAATGGAGAATCATAGAAAGGTCAATCAGAAGGAAACTCTGGAACTCATATCTTCTAACTGTCTGCTTAAAACCAACACTAGATGAGGTCTGACGTAGCTTTGTCTAGCCAAGTGCTGGGAACCTCCAAAGATGGAGATTTCATAAATTCCCTGTGTAACATGTTTCAGTGCTGTACTACCCTCCTCTGGGAAGAGCTTTCCCTAGTACCCAACCTGAACCTCCCAAAGTGCAGTGTTTCCCCACTGCCCGTCACTGTGTCACCTACCACTATTGAGACGATATTGTCTCTTCCATCTTTGAAACTATCCCGATAGTAATTGAAGGCAAAGCTAAGGAGCAGAGAATTAAACTGTGAGAGCACATCAGTAGAATGGAGAGTGTCAAGTTAACAACTATAAAAAAGATCGCTTCCTTGATTCCCTGTATGTATATAATGTCAAGCTACAGTACACATACGTAGATTTCACATACATATGTTTACTCAGGATACGGTGGTCTGGAAGATACAGTATAAGGTAAAGATCCTCCAGAGTCTAATTACTCCTCTCCCTATAGCTGAAGTGTGACATTGATCAAGTCACTTCTCCACATAACAGGGGTAGTGAGGGAAACTTTCTCTATAAGCTACTTTGAGACTAATGAGAAGAGCTAGGCAAGAATAAGGTCATGTAATAACTGTGGTTATTAAACACTATTATGTGTTATATAAAAGACATACCAAAATAACACATTTCTGAGAAATGTATCACTAGAGGTCAGTAAATTCCTCCTTTTATTTATTTTTTTTCTTTTTTTTGTATTCTCAGGTTGGAGTAAAATGATCGCTGTTTATTGAGCAGGTATCATGGATTCCCTTCACCCACCTCTTTCTCTCTGTCTGGAAAACTCTCTAAGGCTTTGTTTTCTACACTTTACAGCAAAGGCAATTCAATTAGGACATCAAGCCAGACTGAAACTGGGGTCTCTAAGGTGTACTGGAGACAATCTTTTAAGATGGCCAGTCCTGCTGAATTGAAAGTCTTTCTTATTAATTTGGGAACACAATGGTACTTCCTGACCCTTTGGACCCTGCTTTTTATTGATCAAAGTGGGTAAGCATTTTTTTCCTTGGGCAGCTTCTTGAAACAGGAAGGCTGTTTCTTAAGGCAGGCTTACTTTTCTTGGAAAGGTGATGTAAATTGTAAAATAATAATCAAAATGATAATTCACATACTAAAACCCCAAAAGTTATAGCTTGTTGCATTTTAATATTTGATATGCAATATGAACACTGTGTGTTTATCATATCGTCTATACTTAAAAATGAAATTAAATTCCCTTTTCAAAGTCAAATATTTTCTCAAAATATTACAAGGGGTTACAGTCCAAGATACAGTATTTCTGGTGAGTCTTCAGAGATTTTTGAAATCACTCATGCCATACAAATATAACTCTGACATTAAATTGTAGACAGTGTAGCTGACATTAGCATTGAATGAGGTTACCCATAACTTTTTTGTTACAAAAATGTTCTGTCTTCATGGTTTCAGTAGTAACTGTACTACATTATTTTTCACCAATTCAGATTTTCCTTTTCTTTTGTTTGCCTTTGGTAGCTACTTGTGTCTAGGTTATTAATAATTTTATTTATATTAAATGAAATTTTAGGTAAACTTATTTAGACATTTCTATTAATAAATTAGAAAACAAATAGGCTACTCTCATCTATATTAAAAAAGCAATAAACCAGTAACAAAATAATACTAATTTTACATGTGTGTATGGAAAGCCCTAGATCCTTTGTGATTGATAACATAGCACTACTTTTAAACTATAACTGTGATTGCATCAAGGTTCCTCTCTTCATATTCCTCCAAAGATGTTTCATATTCTTCCAAAGGTGTTGTCATACAATAAGTACATGTGATATGGCACACTTATGAAAGAGTAAAAAAATAGTCAGCTAATAACTCTACTGAGTAATTTATATTTTTTTAATGTTCTTTCAAAATACTTCTAAATGCACATTGTCATGTGTAAGCTGGAGTAAAAGTTTGTAATGGATGAAGAGAAAACTGCATGTGAGGTAACATATACTTATCAATTTTCTTTTCAAAGCACTTAAAAGAGGCTAGAAGAAGGAAATGTATTTTCTTATAACAATCTCATGTTGCTTTGAAATATATAGAGGTAAACACTTGAAGCTGCAGATGATCTGTCCCCTGTCAGACTATCCTATTATTATTCAGAAATTTTTTTTCAGAAAATACAGAATATGTGAAATATATATTTTATAGTTAAGGAAGCATTTAGAAAAGTTTCAAGTGAATTGCAGTAATCTGGAACTTGGTGTAAATATTGCACAAGTTTAGATTTAGTCCAAGCAAATAACTACACAATCTCAGCCTTACAACTTAACACACCTGGTTTTGAATATGACATTTTGAAATGTGAGACCTAACTCTTCAGTTTGCCATTTTACAATTCAAAGACTGATCTGTTTGCCAAATCTCATATCAAACTGTGTCTCTCCATAGACCTGAAAAATGTTAAACAGGGCCTTAAACAGGTGCACTTTTTTTTTTTTTCCTTTTTTTACACTAACATTTGTGTCCATAATGTAGTGATGGGAGGAGTTATCATAAATCTTTCCACACCCTTTTCAAGTTGATGCACAATTTATGTTCATTTGCTTCTAATGAGATGATTAGAACTGAATCAGATCACATTTAATCTGCAGTTAAACTGTGAAGTTATTTTTCCCCCAAAATGTGGTTGTAAAACCAACATCAAGCTTAAACTGCTATGTGTGATATTTTTCCTCCTTTTTTTTTCCTCCTTTTTTTTTTTTTTTTTTAACTTCAGTATTTCACAACTGAAAAAGAAGACATCCATTTGAGCATAGTAGATAGTCACATCTGGTTCACAGCTACTTGTAAACTACACCAGTTGAACTAGAACAGTGTGAATATACTATTCAGATATACAGAAAGGTTGTTCAAATATGAGTTAGATTTCTCAGAGATATTATTGAAATTTTATTTACTAACATTTCACAAACTTCTCAGTTTTGATAATAGAACACCTTTTGCCGAGTTAGATGAAAATTAATTTTTCTATTCCAGACAAGGTCACTAGAGGCCACATTCTTTCTATGTCCAAGACCTTGAGAATGTGTGCTAGTATTAGTACACTTTCTGTGGATACATAACATATTGCATTTTAGATATTCCTGCCTCTCAATGTATCAAATATGTGTTAGCCATATGCTTAGGCCAAGCACTCTAGTGGAAAGGCCCCACTACTGCTGTTCACTTCTCTTTTTTTCTCCTATTAATCAAAGGGTTCATGCCAGATTAATGCAACTGGGTCACACCAGCTCTTCCTGCCTGTAAACCCCAGCTTGAGAACAGAGAATATATTTTTCACTAATTTCACGTAGCAGTATCAAAGATATCAAATGCCTCTACCTTCAGGATGAGATTTTAATCACAGTATCACAGTATCACATTATGTTCTGGATTGGAAGGGACCTCAAAAGATCATCTAGTCCAATCCCCCTGCTGGAGCAGGAACGCCTAAGTGAGGTTGCACAGGAACATGTCCAGGTGGGTCTTGAATGTCTCTAGAGAAGGAGACTCCACAACCCCCCTGGGCAGCCTGTTCCAGTGCTCTGTCACCCTTACTGAGAAGAAGTTTCTTCTCAAATTTAAGTGGAACCTCTTGTGTTCCAGCTTGATCCCATTGCCCCTTGTCCTATCATTGTTTGCCAACGAGAAGAGCCTGGCTCCATCCTCATGGCATTCACCTTTTATATATTTATAAACATTAATAAGGTCACCCCTCAGTCTCCTCTTCTCCAAACTAAAGCGACCCAGCTCCCTCAGCCTTTCCTCATAAGGGAGGTGCTCCACTCCCTTAATCATCTTGGTTGCCCTACGCTGGACCCTCTCCAGCAGTTCCTTGTCCTTCTTGAACTGAGGGGCCCAGAACTGGACACAATATTCCAGATGGGGTCTCACCAGGGCAGAGTAGAGGGGAAGGAGGACCTCTCTTGATCTACTAACCACCCCCCTTCTGATACATCCCAGGATGCCATTGGCCTTCCTGGCCACAAGGGCCCAGTGCTGGCTCATGGTCATCCTGTTGTCCACCAGGATCCCCAGGTCCCTTTCCCCTACACTGCTCTCTAATATGTAATTTCCCAACCGATACTGGATCCTGGGGTTGTTCCTGCCCAGATGCAGGACTCTACACTTTTCCTTGTTAAATTTCATTAGGTTATTCCCCGCCCAACTCTCCAGCCTGTCTAGGTCTCGCTGGATGGCAGCACAGCCTTCTGGCGTGTCAGCCACTCCTCCCAGCTTAGTGTCATCAGTAAACTTGCTGATAGTACACTCTATTCCCTCGTCTAAGTCGTTAATGAATATATTGAATAATACTGGCCCCAGTACTGACCCCTGAGGTACTCCACTAGATACTGGTCTCCAACTAGACTCCGCACCATTGACTACCACTCTCTGGCTTCTCTCCTTAAGCCAGTTTGTAACCCACCTCACTACTCTATTGTCTAGACCACACCTCTAATCCATGACTTGTAAATGAAATAGCCAGGAACTATTGCAATAGTAAGAAAGCACACAAGCTGTTGTTAAAGTCTGTTTGAGCGGCAGGGAATCATGAGTGTCCTGTGCTTTATACACATAGGTTACTGTAGTCAACAATCCACAAAGGGAGGGTGTATATCAGAAACAGAACCCTTTCAGAGCAAGGGACAGATTTGAGCATCATTCTGAAGTGAGGCTTGCACTCACAATATGACACACTAATAGCTTTAAGAGCACAATGACTGTATTGTTCAGGCAACTCATAAAATCTGACCATCAAATCACAATCCCTTGAGTCCATGTGAATTCTCTATAGTATAAAATGCCAGCCTGTGACTTCTTGCTAGAACAACTGATTGCAAGGTCATAGCCTTAGAAATCAAGGTCTTCACAAATGAATGTCTAATCAAATAACCCCAAGTAACTATATTTAATGTTGTCCTTTTCACAGCATTTTTATCATGTTATATTTAGAAACCTATAGAAGTTGTATACTGTACAGTCTGCTTATCTATAGCTTACCCAGTGAAATGTTATTAGTTTTCATATCTATATCTTTTATTGTTTTATCTTTGACAAACTCTGAAATAATACACTAGTGACATTTTTAAAAATTAGCCTTCTCTGTTTAAAGACCACTCATCATTTTCATCTATCATTGTTCTGGAAATGTCACATTGATTTTATCCTCTTTGCAATAAATGGTAACATCCAAAAAAAAAACAAATAACAGTCTGACACTTCAAAATCAGCTGCCACTCTTGGATAGAGCAAAAATAAATAAAAGGACAATTTTCTTGAAGGACAGGAGAGAGAAAAAAAGAATAGCATATGAGTGAATGAGAGAAAGAACACTTTATCTCTTTCTGGCAATACTGACAACAACCAAAATAGCAGGAATTGTAACTGGTTTTTGTTTTTGCTTTTGTTTTTGTTTTTTTCCCCTGTCCCACCAGTGCTATATGAATACCAATTTTGTTGCTGATAAATGAAAATACTTGCAGATATGTCTCATGAATACTAGTCAAAAATCCTTCTATGTCTTAATTAATACATTGAATAAGGAAATGGGAAGCAAAGACAAAAAGTGAAGACTCTATTTCCCCTTCTCGCAGCTCCAGTAGTGTGACAAGTTAACAGGAACCTTAAACTGAAACTCTGACTTCCTGAATCTTGCAGGAATGTTGTCAGTAACCCCACCATCTATGGCACTTCACACACGATGATAGCAATGATGTGCTTGACAGTCTGAGAAGATGTTACTGAACCAAGCAGTTGTCCAGAAGATGAACTTGCCCAAAGCTTCAATGAAGTTACTGCAAGACTATCTTTGGTGACATTGAGTGGTGGATCATCTACCTGTATCCACATCCAGATGGGTTGAGGAACAGAAAAGTAGGGTGATGAGGGCCAAAAATGAACAGACAAAGAAAGATTTAGGTTTCCAGACCTATACAGATTATAACAGTAGGGTTTCAAAATATAGGAAGTCCAAGGCAAGTTAGGTAGGGAATTCCTGAATAAATATTATCTGAGGCCCTACAGAAGGGGACAGAATCACAGTATCACAGTATGTTTGGGATTGAAAGGGACCTCAAAAGATCATCTAGTCCAATCCCCCTGCTGGAGCAGAAACGCCTAGATGAGGTCACACAGGAACATGTCCAGGCGGGTTTTGCATGTCTCCAGTGAAGGAGACTCCACAACCCCCCTGAGCAGCCTGTTCCAGTGTCTGTCACCCTTACTGAGAAGAAGTTTCTTCTCAAATTTAAGTGGAACCTCTTGTGTTCCAGCTTGATCCCATTACCCATTGTCCTATCATTGTTTGCCACCGAGAAGAGCCTGGCTCCATCCTCGTGGCATTCACCCTTTATATATTTATAGACATTAATAAGGTCACCCCTCAGTCTCCTCTTCTCCAAACTAAAGAGACCCAGCTCCCTTAACCTTTCTTCATAAGGGAGGTGCTCCACTCCCTTGATCATCTTGGTTGCCTTACGCTGGGACCCTCTCCAGCAGTTCCCTGTCCTTCTTGAACTGAGGGGCCCAGAACTGGACACAATATTCCAGATGTGGTCTCACCAGGGCAGAGTAGAGGGGAAGGAGGACCTCTCTCGATCTACTAACCACCCCCCTTCTAATACACCCCAGGATGTCACTGGCCTTCCTGGCCACAAGGGCCCAGTGCTGGCTCATGGTCATCCTGTTGTCCACCAGGACCCCCAGGTCCCTTTCCCCTACACTACTCTCTAATATGTAATTTCCCAACCTATACTGGAACCTGGGGTTGTTCCTGCCCAGATGCAGGACTCTACACTTTCCCTTGTTAAATTTCATCAGGTTATTCCCCCCCCAACTCTCCAGCCTGTCCAGATCCTGCTGGCAGCACAGCCTTCTGGGTTTGTGGATCTTGATTGGTCCTCACAACCAATTATCTAGCAGAAAATAAAGGATTTTTATTTTAATATTTAAAAAAAAATTAAAGATTATGTCAATGGAGAACAAAGTCTACTGAGTTTCTAGTTTGCAGTTAGGACTTTTTAGATCTTTTAAAATTCTTCTCCATTATTATGACCGCAGCCCTTTCTCTCTCTGGAGACAGATCCTGATTTAGCATCAGCTTATGTCTTACCATGTCCATTTACACAATTGCAAAAAAAAAGCAAATAAGCATGTCCTGAATATCTACTTCAGCAGAAGCAACAAAAATGGTTTCCAATGGGTTCATGCCTTCAAGCTGATTGAGACTGGAAATGGAATTAGACTGAATCTGCTGTCTCTATGCCACTCACATGTCCCTTCATGTCATATCTGCTTCCTCGATACATGAAAAAGCTTTCTCTTGTTCCAAAAGGAACTCACAATACTATTTTCCTCAATGTCTTCTTGTGCTCTCACATAATATCACAGTGTTCACCATGACAATTTCACTCTTCAGCAAAAGAATCTCATTTTTCCATATCACTTATCTCCCGCCCAGTCTCCTGTTTCCCTCTGGTTGCCAATCAGACAAAGAACAGCTTAAGTGTTACTTAACTTTATATTCTAAATGCTAGCTGGCTATCAGGTCCAAAAGCATTTTTAGAAAGGAGAGAAGAGGAAGAGGAAATAGTTAAACATGCAGAAAACATAATCAAATCTGTTTTTTTTTTCCTAATAAACTTGGGAACAATTTCCTCTCAGACACAAATATGATTTCAATTTAGCACTTCATCCTTACTCAGCAAAGCATGTAAACACCCACTTAATTTTAAGCAAGTGCTTAAATCCTATTCCAGTGGCACTTAATCAGGCACTAAAGTTAAGTATGTGTTTAAATGCTTTGATGATTTGAAGCCTAAACAATGAGCAAAGTAATGACTTACTGAGATTGCACTGTGCCAGGAAATAATGCTTATTGAAGAAGGGACACTATGGTACACCTCAAGCCATTTCATGGTGATAGAAAAGACTTTAGATTGCTTCTGTGGTTTTCTACAGACTTTCTTCTTCATTAAAACAAAATAACACAAAATAAAGGAGGAATATCCTTGAGAAAAATTTAAAGATATATATAAATAGTGAGGCACACAATATTTCAATCTATAATCACAATTTATGGAGGTAAGGGACACTGTGGTAGAGATGAGTTCATCTGTCATGTACATGAACAACAAGGCCATGTCATGAACAATGAGCCTATAAAACAGGATCATAAGAGGAAGAAAGCTTTAATGTACATGATATTAACATTAGGATATAACACTGCAAGGTTCTTTTTTTTTTTTTTTTTTTTAATTTAAGATTGGATGTATAACAATGAGATGTTTTATCTCTTTCACCACTGATGGAATGAGTTTTTAACTGTTCTTATGTGGAAAGAATATTTTGGCAAGGTTTTAGAGGTAATAGTAATGGTTGTGTCTCCCAAAGAATTCTGTAGTCAAATAGTTAATTTTAAAATCCAAATATATTTTAAATTCATGAGAAAACACCTGCATGGGCATGCTTGTTTCTGCAGGACAGTAACACCTTGACTGATTTAGTATCAATCCTTATGGTATAGCTTGAGGATATTGAAGAAAAAAACATATTATACTGTTGAAAATGAGAATCTCAAAAGTACTGAAAAAAGTATAAGAACACTTATAAAACAGAACATAAACATTCAGGTTCAGGGCATAAGCTAGTCAGTAACTGGAAGGTTAGAATGAATTGATGCTGTTTGACTGTTCCACAAACTTTTATTACAGAATACTTTGCTCTCCTAAAGCCACCAGTGTTTGACACAGATGAGCTAGGTAAATGAGTGCTGCAGTTGCACACACGCTGATGAGGTCTGGAGCTTTCAATACGACAGTTTATGGCTCTTTAGCACCTTTTGTGCCCCACTGTGGCTGTCCTTATGAAGGCACCTTGGGCGATGGTGCACATCACAGGCACACCCACCTCAGGGGCACAGTGACTCCAGTCATATACATCCTTGGACTGAGGTAACAGGAGGAGAAAGACTATCAGTCAATAGACAGGGTCCTCAGCAACGAGCTGTCCTAGGGCCAGAAAAGCTTCTGGACCTTGGTTACAATGCCCACAGTGAGATCTCACCAGGTTGGAAAATGGGGCCTTCACCTAAGTCCTGCTTTGAGTTGTCTTCTAGATCTTCTAGGACTGTGATCAGAGCTCTCCCCTTAAATAGGGAAGCCATTTAAGGAGAGTTCATGGGATTAAGAGTGCTCACCTCCTCCTTGGTGAGTGATTACTTCTTCTGGATATATCCTCAAGTGTGTTCCTTTCCCATCCGTGGGCAAGCAACTATTTCTTCTGGGTACTCGAGTGAGAAAAGCTTCTTTAGAGTGAGTGCATTCACACTGTTGGCCATCGTTCTTGTGTGGTGCTATGGCAATAATGTCCCTACTGTTATATCTAACCTGAAGTTTGTTAAATGTTTCTGGGGCACTGACTTATTTCAAATTACCCCCCATTTGCATTGGTTTCTGTTGTTTGACTTCAGTCTGTCATTCAGTTTCAGTTTCAGTTCCAATTAAAATATGTTTAAGCTTACATATGCTTGGAGTCATTTTAAGGTGCCACCATCACAATGGGAATAATAATATTCTATTTCCCAGTCTAACTGATGTCTTCAGACCAGGAGTGTCAAAGTAATACTCTCCAGTCCAATCTGAATAGCCTGTACATTTTGCTATACCTATATAGACTTGTGCAATGCTGCCTGTATCATGTGAGAAAATGCAGGTTACCTATATGATAATATATATCCTATAGTTTTTTCCATTCAGGAAGAATGTGAAGCACAACCACTTTTGAACTCTGTGCAATTTGAGTAATCTTCTGAATGAGTGAGCCTTAAAAGGTTTCACATCAGCATTCAATTTATAAAGAAAAACAAAACAACAACAATAAAAAGCAAGCTAACAAAAAAAATCCTGGTATGGACAATATTACTGAGGCATATACTGTCTCTTCATTTAGTTTTATATTGTACTCACAAGAACAGAGGCTCCATATTTGAGGCCAGCAAATGCTACCATAATAATTAACATTAAAAAATTGAGAGCATTTGAAACTGACAGGCATCCTGTCTGTGTGTTTTTCCCCTTCATATGTTTCTGATATTCATAGGGGAAGAAACGCAGTTTCAGAACTATCAGGTTCCTTCTCGAATTTCTCACAGACTCTGAAACTTTCTAAAGAAATTATCATAATCATATAATCAAAGGAAAGGGCTTGAAATATGATCTCAGATGAAAATTCTGATGGAAAGAACTGTAGCATAAATTTCTCAGCATTCAAGCCTTGGAAATTATAGCCATGACTCCGTATCTCAGGCTCTGAAAGCAATAATAATTATTATTCAGTGATTTATCAAGGTGAGAGTTCCACTGGAAGGAACCTTGTATTTAATTTGGGAGCTGAAATTACACAACTAGTAGGATATTAAATAAAAACACAAAGAAGGAAGGGTATGCAAGGAAAAATATGGAACAAATCTGAAGTAAAGGTGAAGAACTCATAATGAGTTAGCAAGCCAACCTTCTTGATTTCCAGTTATTATCTTCAGGTTCTTCAGTAGAAAAGTCTTGATAGTATACTGACCCAGGCCAACAGCCAGTAGCAGAAGCATTTGCAGAAGACCCAACCTGGAAAAGTTCAAGTGTTCTGCTGGTCTTTCTCTTTCTAGACTGACAAACAGGTTTTCTGGGTACATCTATTGACTGAGCTGTCATTTGAAAGAGAAAAATAATATATATATTGCCTGTAACCTTCAGAATCTGTCTCCTCCCACAGACAATTTTCTTGCAAATTCATTAACTTATTTACACCTTATACCAGAAGAAAAAGAATCAGCGCCTTTAGAACCTTTTATGGAATGAGAGGAGCTCCAGAACAATCTATTCAAATTGAATGTGGACTTAGTAGGAAATTGAATTAAATGACCTCCTGAGGTCTTTTCCAACGTAAGCTGTTCAGTGATTCTATTCATCTGGTCTGCTCTAGATATCTACTTTAGGATATGGTGAATCTCTATATAGAAGTGTGCATTTCCATGGGTTATTGAAGGAGCCTCGTGTGCCCAGCTCGGATACAGACATCCTCACTAGTTAGGTGACTCAACAGGAATGCAACAATTTCTTTGGATATGCTGAGCCACTGTTTATGTGAACATAAAGAACACATAAACATGCATGTTCTTCAGTTTGCAAAACTATGCAGTGAAGATCAGACTACATTATATGTTGCCTATTGTGGTGCAAGTTGATAAAGGCAGGGGGTGTCTTCTTTAGCATGCCCAGAAACATGAGGTTTCAATGGTACAGATACCTTATGAAAGACCCGTGTTAATTAAGCCCATAATCAATTAAACAAATTTGAATTGTATGTTTTATATATGACATTGGATCATCTGGACAAAAATGCCTTAAAACTCAGCATTGGATATCTGAACCAGAGGCAGCAATGACATACTGAATTTATCTTTGCTTTACTACATTTAGTTCACAAATTTCCTGCATATTTGTTTACTCTCAAGGATATTCAATGCAATTCCCAGACTGATACATGAATTACTGCAAAAATGTTTAGGCAGTGTCATGCTTTACGAACCAGCCCCCTGGGCTGTTCAGTATGGGTTAAACCAAGGACAGACTGTTTTTCATGACAAAGATATTAAGGTATCTATTATGAACCCCTGACCATCAAATTACTCACTGTTTGTCATACCATTTTTAATTTACATGGTGCAAGGGGCTTAAATGTCAGCATCTCTGTTATAACTTAGACTCCAGTGTCTTTAATTAATGTTTCATGTTCATGTTATGGTTATTTAGAATTTGCTGAAACCCCAAGAGTCATAAATTTCTTTTACAGGTCTTTGTGGTATGAACTTTAACAAAACAGCTATAAAGAGGTAATAGGAATGAACAGTACATCACATAAAGCAGGGCAAAGAAGGAGGAAAAGTGGGAATTAACTCCAGACAGATTAAAAGATTTCATCTTTTTTAGGTTGGGGTTTGTGTTCATTTTGTTATTTTCTTCAGAAACAGGGAGGTGAAGGCTAAGTAAGAAGTAAATTGTGCCTTTTTTCATAATTTGTCTGGTTGGTTTTGTTCTTTTGTTTTGTTTTCTTGTTTGCACTGGAATTAAATTAGTATTTCTTACAAACATTTGTCTAACTAAATCTGAAAGGAGTCATCTCCTTGCATGTAATATTCCTGTGTTTATTAAATAACCTATTGCGTTTGATGAATGTCTGGACTCCTTCAGTTGGTCACGTGACCATTGATATAAATTTGGTCATGCAGCTATGAAGAACAAGATGATGGTGACCAAGGGGAAATACACTCTGCTGGTGTTCATCTGTGAATGTTGAGACACATTACAGAGCTAGAATAAACATGGGACCTGTAAAAAGTCAATGAAGCAATATAAGTGGTAGTAGAATACAGACTTATATTCCAAATGTGTCCTCCTCAGGTCAATAGTGACTTAGGTAATGATCTTATTTTCCTCTGAATCACACTGATAATTAGTAAAAGTTCAGGTGAGAAACTGTAGTAGTGAGTTAGTTGTATATCTAATGTATAGGAAAATGTAAATGGACTGAAGGGTACGAAAGAACAGTTATGAACATCATTTAGAGTGAATGGAAAAACATTACAGTATGAGTAAGAAATGTAATACCAAAGGTGCATCAGATTGGAAATGAGATTGATATATTGTCATATCAGTGAGGAAGATGTTTTCTTGCCAAGAGTATGTTAGAAAAACAAAAAAAAAAAGGAAATATTGGCAGAGCTATCTTGGGGCTAGTGCTTGATTAGGAGAACTATTTGAGAGACACCAGAAATGCTACATAGGTTTTCTGCTGACACAAAAAGCAGAGATGGAATTGTGGAACAGTGGAGTTGTCATATGCAGAGACAGGAGCTGGACTCAATGATCCTTGTGGGTCCCTTCCCACTCAGAACATTATACGATTCTATGATTATATTTGCCAAAAGGTGCAGAGACTTGTGTCTCCAATGAAACAGCAAAGTAGCTTTGAACCACCCTGTGGTTCAAGAGTGTGGTAAGCCTCAAACTGAATATGTTTGCATATGAGTGTTAATACAGAAAAAAAGAATGAATAAGCTGTATTATGTATTTGTCAAAAAAATATACATACTTTAAAAATCTCCAAGCTGTTTTAAGAATAAAGATGAAGAAATACTGTGCTACCCTAGACTAACCTGCTTTGATAAAACTTTGTGAGGAAATAAGAGAACAAACTGAACAAAGCAAAGGTTGTCCTGCCCATACACAGTCATTATTCACCATGTGATTGTGATTTCTAAGTATCTAGAATATACAGCATCTAGAATATACAGAAGTCAGCATCTAAGCATCTAGAATAAACAGAAGTCATTTGAAGAATGAGCAACAGTGCCCTCCATCTACCAGCTCTGTCCTTCCTGGCCTCACTGCAGCTCAAAGGCTGACAAACAATCTATAGCTTTAGCCTGCTTTGCATGCTTAACTGAAAATATGGCTTTCTGTGAAATATTACAGCTGTATAAATAGGGCCTCTTGTGGCTGTTATGCTGAAATTAAACATTTATGTCATAATTGAAATGATGCAATCTAGTAGGATAAAACACAACAGTCAAGAGGACTCCCTGAGCTCACTACTTGCTCTACAGAAAAGTACCAAGCACAAATGTGAATTAAGAAGGAGACTGACTTCTCACTTCTCCCAGGGAAACAACTGACCATCTGTATTGCAGATTTGACCTGGATTTGATACCAAGTTCTGCCTAGGTAAAGAAATTTACAGACTCTTGTTATATCCAAATCCATACACACTCTGAGCTCGTTTTCATACACTCTGAGACCACCACCACCACTTACGCAACATAAAGCATGGTAGGTCTCAGCTGAAATGACCAGGGCTTGGTGCCTCTCAGCTGAAGTGATTTCCTCTGTGTGATTTCACCCTCTGCTGACAGTTTAATGTCTCCAACCACTGTTTACAGGCACAAGACCAACTGCGTCAACTGGAGGTGCCACTGTTTATCTGGAACAACAGACCAACTATGCAGGTTTCCCTTCTCACTAGTATCTGTGTGCAACAGCAGATATTTGGAGAAGTGGAGTTAGAGATGAGATCAGAGAAGGAAGCACACCACAGGTTCTTGCCTCATCTAGGGGGAAGCCCCCTGCCTTCCACATGTCTAGTTTGGAAGGAAAAAGGTTGCAACCAGTAAAATGTTGTTAGTCGCCATTTTCCACGTAGGACCAGAAGCAACTTTTTTAGCTGCCTCATCCTCAGACTTGAAAAAAAGTGAAAACAGATATTGGAGAGATCATCTTCTGGTTTCAAACAGGAAATAAAGATTAAACATTCAGAATTTTGAAGACCAGGTTCTAAAACTTCATCACAGCTGAGAGAAGGAACATTAGAGATTTCAAATATCTCAGCAACTGGGGAGATGTAACCTTTGTCCTTTATCCTGTCTTTAGAATACCATACAGACAGAACTGAGTCAAATATGTATTATAGACATAATATGATGTAGCTGGTATTTGAGAAGATGAAACGTAAATTTAATTTCATAAAATCTAAAAAAAATCATTTTTCTTCCTGAATTTTAAGGTACAGTTTCAACAATGAAAAATACTTCCTCCTGCAGATGCAAGCACTTACCTATTTTTTAGTCTTATTATAATTATCGTAATATTTTGGTGTCTTTATAATATGAAGGTCATACCTGAAAGCTGAGAAAGGAGCTGAAGACACTGTGTGTTGTGTCTTTTTATAAGGATAAGCAGCTAGAAATGTGTTTGGTACTCTTTTGGTATTTCTTGAAATTTTTGTTTTGAAGAGAAGCAGAAGGTGATATTGTCATTGCTGTTTCTTTGGCACAATTACCTACACATGATGAACATGACAAATACGATGGAATCTGGTGTATTGTTTATCATTACATTTTCTTTTCTACTCAGTGCCTTTAATTCTAAAAGGTATTTGTAAGATTGAAGATTTGTTAATTTTTTCTTTCTTTTAGGTCCTGTAAGTCTTTGAAGTCCTCAAAAATTTTGGTGGATCACACCGCAAGCCATATGGAACAGTCAGAAATGGAACAGTCAGAAATGGAACTTTCAGAGGGCAGGCTTTGATAAACAACCAGCTGAAGTCTATATGCACAGCTTCAAACATGCCAGTGCAGCTACATCAATATACACCAATAAGGAATACACCTCATACAAGTCAACATTGCATATCTGCTAATTGTAAACTGCACCATTGAAGTCATGCAGCTGCTGTAGTGCAAAGTGTATTTGCAATGAATCCTTTCAAATTTCACTAGAATTTTTTTGCAGATTTAAAAATACTCTGGTTTTGCCTTTCTCAGATACATTTGGCATAAAGACTCATCCTTTTCCTATCACCAGTCTCTGTCTAGAGATTTTGGGATATCTTTGTAGCTGTCTGGCTCAAATTATGTTACGAATATTCTGCCATGGGCTGCTTTCTGTTGTCATCCATGTAAATATTTTGATAAAGCTTGAGATAGTGACTAAGGGCATTATCCATTCAGCCCTCCCATTCTTCTAGTCAACTACAAAAAGCATTCGGTTTTCCTTCTGTTGGCTTTCCTGCTGACAGTTTCCACTAACTTCCCATTTCCTCCACTCAACCTGACAAAACCTCAATTATTTCTAGTTAACCATGTTTCTTCATGAAACAAAAAGAAAATACTCTCCAGACTCCACTGGACAAAGGGCCCAGTCATGAACAGTTGTGAAGAAACTCCAAAGGGCATCTGAGTGTTCATTCATTAGCACAATTCCTAGTAATGGGACTCACTGCATGTTCAAAATTTGGGGAGTGGAGGAAGATGGAAGAAATGAGAAAAAAATGAAACTAAAGTGCAAGAGCATAGCTGAAAGGGTGAAAAGCTTTCATTTAAAAACAACAACAAAAAACCTCCATTCTCGCCCTGAACAACTGAAATTCCAATCTTGATGTAAAGAGGAGGAAAAAAAAAAAAGATTTATTTTATTCTCTTCAGTATACTTCAGTACCAAAAGCATTTCTAGAGACTGCTACCATGCCTCAAGGGATTGCAAATGCCTTCTGTCATCATCCCCATCCATTGAAATGTACGTTAGACACTACAGAGAGAAAACTGGGGCAAGGCAAAAATGAAACAAAACAAAACTAAAGCATAGCCCATCAAAGAAAATACTCTTTTTTTTCTTTTTTTCTTATTTTTTTTTTTTTCTGGATTTCAAAGGAATGATGTGTCCTTAAAACAAACCCATTTTCTCTCCCTACATGCACCACAGGCACGCACACTTGCACACACACACTCACACAGGCTTCTGATCTCGTTGTAGGCATCCACTTTCTAAATAACCATTTCTGCAAGTAAACAAGCTGCTCCGACTGCAGCATAAAATGAGCTTAATAACAACTGAGATCAAAATGAGCCAAGATAGTAGGGGAGAATAGTGGGGGATCATTCCTAAGACTGTTTGCCCCTGAAGGGAGAATTATTATTATGACCTTGTACCACCGAGTGGGCATGTGCTCCTAGCTGGATCAAATGTAGGCCTTGGCAAAGCTCTCTGCCTGGGAATGTGGTTGCAGTAGCTGGTTTTTAACACTACTGGAAGTGTTGCTATGGGCACTGAGGCACAGGAGCCAAATACAGGGGAAGGGAAATAATGAAAAATGTTGATTAGGAGCTCAGAGAAAGGAATGGAACATTTGTGCTCAACAATAAAATGTAATGCTCTGTTAATCTGTTTCTTGGCTGGCTGTATTCCGTAGGCTTTTTAATATATTTTTTTGTATATTGCTATATAGGTTATTTAATACACTTTTACTCTACGAGATATTTAATATCTTTCTTTGTTCCCTGTTTATCTACCTATATATACCCTTCCCAAAAAGCCCACAGTCTTTTCAAATGCATTTTGACTGAGTCTAGTATGCACTCACGCTCTAGGAAATATAAAGCAAACTCCCATGCTGACTGCTTGAGAGAGCAGATATTAATTAGCACTCTTAGGCTACAGACCAAGGAAAATATTTCCTTCTATGAGATCTTTCTTTTACATCATCCACTATAGTATTCTTCACTCTTTTCCCACTGATCAATAATAGTTCTTACATATGACATACTCCCAGGGATGCCCAGTATACTGTCAAGTTAAAGACAAACAAACAAAAAAACATAAAGTTTTCTGATTTCTACCACTTTCTCTTTAGCCAGTTGTGACATTGGGACATTCTTTCTCATTTCCAGAATTTTGACATTAAAAAAAAAAAAAACACAAAACGATATATAGTTGATACAAAAAAAAAAAAAAAAAAAGTTGCTGAATCTGCAGTTGTTTGATTGTTCAAAGAACAGTCTATTAAAGTTGAATATCACCTTTTTAATCAGAAGTATCATGCACTTGCATATCATACTATTGTGCTAGTATGTTTTTTTTCTTCCACCGTCGAAAACTTTAAGCTTTGGCAGAGTCAGTTTTGCATTTGTAAGTCTGTCCTTCTTGCAGCACATTTTTCTTTAGCTCCTTGGCCTTCTGCAATCAAAGTCCTAACCATTATGCTATAAAATTCCAGTGTTAAAAATAATTTGACATTTTTCCCTAAATATATGCCAAGCTAGAATACAACCATACCATAACTCTCAATAAAACAGCTGATATTCACCCAAGCTGAGCATCTGCCCAGGAATTTTAAATGACTAGAGTTGTATTACTTATTTCATATAAATACTCACCCACCCACTATCATACAAATGGACACACATATAAGATGCAAAGGCAATACAACATGGTGATGGGAAACCAATACTCTCATTAAAGTAAGTGGACAAAGTTGTTCCTCCAGCTTTAACAAAATCTTCATTCCAGTACAAGGTTAGTTTTCAGTAAACACAGAAAAACTAGTGAGAACAGATGGTTTTTTTCCTATCTATGCCATTAAGAATGGAAGGAATTTTACTTCATGCTCAATAGTGTTTTATAATAAACTAGGCAATCTTAGAAAATAAAGTTAGGTCTATATTTTGTGAGAGTTTTGAGTAAAATTCTTCTAATGTTTATTCTACTCTGAAGAGTTTTAGTCATGACCTGCTGAACTTCACGGGACCACAGGCCCATCATCTTGCAGTTGTTTGTGAATTCCTCTTACTTTTGAGCTGACAAGCTGGTCCAGTGGCCTTTTCCACCTGTATAAATTGTACTTGAAAATTATTCTGGTAAATTATATCAGAATTAGACCCTTGGTGTTGTAAATAAGGAAGGGGCAAACAGATGAAACAGGTGGAGGAAGAAGAATCTGGGAACAGGCAGAGGGAAGGAAATCTCATTCGTTCTTCTGAGCAGATGCAAGTGTGTGGAAACTGAAATAATATCCTGTTTAGTTAATCTGGCCTTGGAAATGTGCAATGCTGTAGATTATGCATGAAGACAGAGCCTGATAATTTTCCAAAGGAACGAGATTGTTTTAGCTATTCAGCATGCACAGGGCCATATTGAGAACACTTACGACCCTGCTCTCATATGCTCAACCAGACTCCCTCCACACCCACTTTGACCAGTGATGGAAGAGAGGAGAAGGGAAAGAGGGGAAGGCGAGACACACAAATGCCGTGCAATGTCAGTATCAGGTGGTGCCGATTTAATCTCCCTGCTCAAAGCTCTTGATTTGATTTAGGATAGCAGTTGTTAAGAGCAGAAGGAGCTGCTGGCACGAATGGCAACCCTCTCAGCCAGCCGTGCTTTCCAACTGTCCTGAATATTAAAAAAAACTGAGGAGGGGGAAGAGGGACTGAAAGAGAGAGAAACAGAGGCTCAAACAACAAGTCTACTGAAGAGCAGTGGCTGCAGCTCACTCGGAGGAATTCCATTAAATGAACTCATCCGTCATCTTGCCTTTTATTGATGAGTGGCATTGCTTGGCGGCAAGTGACATGGCAGAATAAATAGCATCGGAGTCCTGGCTTCCTCTTCCATTGCACACAGAGACACATAGGCCCCAAAACAATGAGTCATTACTTATTACATCCATTATTAACTCAGCTCAGGCTCATTAGGCATGGAAATTGAGGAGGAAAAGAAAAAAGAAGAAAAAAAAAAGAGCTAAGTAACACCAAGTACCCACACATTTAGGGAAAAGGGTGTGGTGAGAGAGGGAGAGAGGAGGACAGTTAAAATCAGCTACTCAACATTTCTGACATTGTCAAATCCTAAGGGTCACGGGTAGTTGATCATATGTTTTCCTTTTTCTGACATGATTGCATTGAGGACTGTGCTTTAAAGCAACAAGGCCAAAAGAACAGATATGTAAGAACTACATCATTAACTACTGCAAGACCTTCAGAATAAAGTTTATCAACAGTGATATGGTTTCATTAGAGGAGTCTCAGGTGCACATAATAACAAAAAAAAAAAAAACTATGAAAAATGAAGCTACTAGGATTATAAATGAAGTCAAATGCAAGCATTTTTTCTGTGAGGAGAGTGAATGGAATTTTTATGTTTCTTCCTGTCTCTGGCATTAGATTAATTTCACTTAATGTTATTTGTCTAAGGGTTAGATATCTAGCCTAAGCTAGTGTCCTGTCCAAATTTCCTTTACTGTTAAGGGCAATAAATATGCCAATGGATGATTCATCCAATCCTGAAAAAAAAAAAAAAAAAAGAAAAAAGTTTAAAACAGATTAAATTAATTGCTATGTGGAGATGTTGATATCTCTCTTCTTACTGTCAAAGAATCCTAGATTATCAGCTTTGATGGAGCACATAACTTGTAGACAACTGAAGTTAAGTGAAGTGAGTCTGACAGAAGCTGTCTTAAGACATGTTTGACTACATCAGCAGTTGCTTTCTGAACCTGTCTGGAAACAAGGTTTTTGTGTTTTTTTCCATTTCCTTGACCACTCAGGTCTAGAAACATTTCCTGAAATGTGCCTGTTTACTTAAAAGAAAAAAAAACAAAAAAAAAAACAAAAAAAAAAACAGTAAAGGAAAAATAGTAAGGTAGAACTACTATTGAGACAATGGAGGATGGATAAGATACAGGTAGAACTAAACTGGGAATGATTTGGTCTGAAGAAAAAATGAAAAATACTCAAACCAAATCAACCAAACAAAAATAAAGAAATAATAAATAAATAAATAGCAAAACCACAAAACCAACACGAAACGAAAACAAACAAACAAACCCCAAGAACTGTGTGCACCCACTCATGTAGAATGAGAGAACAATGAAACAATTCCAGTAAAAGCAAGATTGTGAATTGGTTTAGCCACCAGTTCAGATAAAGTTGGTCTGAATTGATCTGAATGTCTGCACCAGATTCAGTTCGATTCAAGTTTTGATTTCTCTGAACTTCAGTAAATTCTATCAACCCTTACTGGTTCAATTTCACCTTTTCTTTTTCACTGCTCATTGGCTTAAGAATAAAACCAGCTTATTGAAGCACTGAGAAAACTGTTGATCTTACAAGAATTAGCCTAACTTGAGGGGAAACTCTTGAAAATTCTCAATGTAGTTTCATCAGTTGGTGAAGCAAATGGAGACCAATGGCAGTCCAAGTCATCCTCATCTCCAAGCGCAGAGTAGAGGTTGATTTCTGAACACTTGCAGTACTTCCTAAAACTGTTTAGAAGGGCAGCAAAGCTGATGAAGTGTCTGGTCTGGAGCACAAGTCTGGTGAGGAGCAGCTGAGGGACCTAGGGTTGTCCCACTGTATTCGATGATGGTGAGGCCATGCCTTGAATCCTGGTTTCAGTTTTGGGCCTCTCACTACAAGAAAGACATTGAGGTTGTGGAGCGAGTTAAGACAGGGGCAATTGAGCTGATGAGGGGCCTGGACCACAAGTCTGATGAGCAGCTGAGAGAACTGGGGCTGTTCAGCCTGAAGAAAAGGAGGCTGAGGGGAGACCTTATCACTCTCTACAACTTCCTGAAAGGAGGCTGTAGTGTGGAGGACAAGATGAAGCAACAGGACAAGATGAAATGGCCTCAAGTTGTACCAGGGGAGGTTTAGATTGGATATCATGAAACATTTCTTCGTGGAAAGGGTTGTCAGACACTGGAACAGGCTGCCCAGGGAACTGCTTGAGTCACTATCCCTGAAGATTAATCCCTAGATTAATTTCTTAGGGACACGGTTTAGTGGTAGACTTGGCAGTGTTAGGTTAACAGTTACACTTTATGATCTTGAGGGTCTTTTCCAACTAAAATTATTCTAATTGCCACAAGACAGGGATTAATTTTCACATCATGAGTGCACCTAAAACAAAGGAAACTAAAACTTAAAGTAGCTATATTTTCAGTGTGATCAATACAAATAGGTAATCGCATGAATTTCTGAAGCCAGGTATTTCCAAACTGGCTGGCTTCTTTCGTTGCACTCAAACACTTGTTATATGTGTCACATCTTGTGTCTCCTGACTTACACCCGCGGATAACAGGAGATGGACAGCTCGGGAAGAACTTGGTTATTTGTCTTCTCTAGAGGTTTGCTGGGAACAGGCAGTAGTAGAGAGTAGAGTAAGCTTCCTTCCAAGCGCATCTTGGCAAGAATGTGTATATTAAAGGCTCTTTTTCTGCTAATTAATTCTGAAAAGAAGCATAAAAGAAAGTTGTGTTTCTTGACAGCTGCCCTAAGTGTCAGAGTTTGTTAGCACATGCCACTGATCATACTCTTTCAGCTCAGATGCATAAGTTGCAGTTAGCTTGTGCAGTAGTTAACAGAAACGGAAAAGAAGAAAATATGTTCTCCTTAATATGGGAATTCAGCTGAGGTTTCCTTGTATTTTTTTCTACCCCTCTGCAGAACCAGTTTATATGTTCACACATGCTCACAGCTTTATTTTTTTTTCCTTTCTTTTTTTTTTAAACTCATCTTATTAAACAGAATGGAAAGCATCTCACCCTTTTTCTTCTCTTTTCTCTTTCTTCCCCTTTTAACGTAATCTGCTCTTTAAGAAAATCCAAATAATGGAAAGCATAAGAAATCAAAGTTTCAGGGAAAGGAGATAAATCTTTATTTGGTGTGTTGAATTGAGATGGGTTTCACTCACACATAGAACAAAGAAATGATTCTTATATCAAAAATATTTTAAATAAGTATTTGCAATACTTCCACATATGCATTCTAATAATATATTTTACTTTTAATCTCAGAAAGCACCATTTCTTAGAGAGATTCCTTCAGAGGAGAGATAAGAAGCAAAGGAGATTATTTACACCAGATCCTACTCCCAGTCAAATGTCCAAATTTATTCTACCCTTCGAGGTACAGAGAGGAAAACATTAGAGTCATACTCTGTTTTATTTGAGTCTGTGTTAACCATGAGAGTAGATTAAATCATCTCTAATGTTTTGCCAATGATTCAGAATGTGTTAAAATGCAAGAAAAAAAAAAAAGATAAATTCACATGCTTTATTTTTCTCTAAACAATTATAAGGCATCTGCTTTGAATATTAAAAATAACATTCTCTTTGTAAATATATAACTATTAAAAATAATAAATTGTATATAGTCTTGGCAAGCTACCTACCTTTCCAAAATCTATGAGAAGTGCATGAGTTCATTTAGAAGCTCAAGAGCTTCAGATCTCTTCAAGCAAACCAGTTTCTCTGGATGTTCAGGCAATATCTCTGTCATTATTCTCTTTTGCCACTCCTGGAACCTACTGTGGGAAATCATTGCTCATAACTTACAGCACCACAGCACAATCCACAGGAGCCTTTGCTTTGGATTATGATCCTCTCTCATTCAGAGTACTTTCTCTGAGGATCCAGTCTTGCAATGAGCTTTAATTATTCATCAGCTTTCCCTTCGGTGGAGCCCATTCCAGGGCCAGGCCTAGAGGTGGGAATCATTTCGCCTCTTGTTAAGTATCTGTAGAGTAGAAATGGAAGGGAGTCCATATTTAAGTCTGTTTTTTCATTAATAAAGAGAAATAGGAACATTTAGGGCACAATTCAGTGACCTATTTTTGACTTGCACCTTACGATTAGATGAATTGTGCCTTAAACATGCTTGATTCTCCATCGATTACAGAGCCTAAAGTGACTGGATCAGATGTCAACAGCCACATTTGGGCGGATTAATCTCACCCAAGAGGTTTACATTTTATTTAATGATTTTGCATTAAGGTACTAGAGACAAGACACACAAGAAAATGAAGCCAGAGAAAGATCATCTTCCCTTTCTTGTGGTACAATGATATTTTTCTCTAATGTTTTGCAACTGTTGTTCAACATTCGCGTCTTTGCAATGTCTGCAGTAGTGAGGAGACTGGAGGTGTCGTATCAGTCTGTCTCAATTCTATCAGCAGCTGCCATAGCAAAAGAAATCCTAATTCAGTACAATATGCCAGTAGCTGAGGTTGGCTCAGCAGCAGCAGCTAAAAGACAGATGTAAAATCAGTAGCTGATGATTTTACATCAGGGGAGTGAATGTAAAATCAATGAGAAGTTTTAAAGTAGGGAATGGCCTAAATTTAACAAGGGAAATTAAGTCAATGTTTATTTTAGCAAATTGAAAGGTTTTTTCCTCTCTCAGACTAAGACTATGATCAGCAGAGCACTAGAAACTAAGAACATTACAACAGAAGCTTGCTCTAAGCACAGCTTACTTGTGTCAAAAAACACTCTGTATTTCATTGAATGTTCACTGATTCAAACAGTCTTGAATCTCACAGAACAAAATATGTAGTGGTAGTTGAAAATAGTGTTGCATTAGGCAAAGGCAACAAACAGAGATGGGGAAAATAAGATCTGACATTTTCCAAGGAGAAAGATTTTTTTTTTTCTGAATTTTTCGTTTTCTTCATTTAAATATATCACCAAGCATCATTTGTAAAAATATATATATTTTTTTCCATAATTTTTTAAGCTCTTTCTTTCCCCTTTCATTCTGTCTTTTTTCTCTTCTACATGGTGCCTCTTTCTGGGATGGAGGAAGGGGACGGAAAAAGGAAGAAGGAAAAAAAAATAGAAACAAAAGGAAAATAAGGGATAAACCCATTAAAATTAAGAAAAAAGCATTACAGCATGATTTTTTGCTTTCTTCTGTCTATTTTTTCCTTGAAAAAAAATAAGTGAAAAATTGAAATAAGCCACTTTCTAATGAAGAGGATTTTGAACCTGAACTTCTGTTAGCTCTATTGTTTCTTGATAAAGGTTAAGTGCATGCTTAACTTTAATCGTATACTCCCTAAAAAGTCCCAACGAAACATTCATGTTCATACAGAAAGGACCTTGAAACTTCTAGGTTTAAAATATTTGCACACATATTTCTGAGTAAGTCGGTACTTAAGTGTTTTGTTGTGTAGGTGCTCCTTCATAATGTTTAAGATTCTGTGCTGAAACCTTCATTACATAAAACATTCTTCTCTGAACTGTGTCCGAGAGATTTATGTATGCCTGTGTATCAGTTTCCTCTCTAAGATGTGTGATCAGACATGAGCTGGTAGATTACAGTTTAGGTACTTGCAGTGCTGTGACTTTTCCTCTTGTCAGCTCATCTCTTTCCGCATTTGAAGAAGTCTAATTTGGGAAGGTGTCTTCATTTCTCATGTGTTTTAATAATGCCCTTTAACTCAGAAAATATTGAATGTGTATGTGCACAAACGTTCATGTATATATATATATATATATACACACATATATACACCTGTATAGATACATAAATATATGTACATATCAGCTGGCAATGTGGCATCTACATGCACTGTTGATATTAGAAGCCGAAGACCTCCAAACTGTCTCTTCTAAGTGTTATGTTTCATTTTGCATATCCTGGGTTAATATTTTTCAGCATCTAATTCTAAGGGAAAATGCCTTCTACTATTATCAGTTTTGTCATTCTGTATTACTGATCGTAAGTTTCAGCTCACATAGTTTTAGAACTAGATGACTGAACTGAGCTGATTATTTTCACTCAGTTGAAAGCTATGCTAGACATATGCAGAGATTCAAACTAAAATTTCCCACACTTTTCTGAAAGGTACTGGCTTTGGGTTGGATAAATCATCCTCTGGAAATATCTGCTTGAATATTTCTCTCTTGCCCACCTGTTTCCACTTCTGTCTTCATTCTCCCAAAGCTACACACATGCCTAAAGGAAGGGAGATTAGTTCCCCTATTTATCCAGCAGTGGTATTTTCTGGCATTTGGCACAGAGAAAGATAGTAATTTCTTACCAGTGGCTTTCTGGTAAAGTTGGGACCCATGTAAGTATCCATTTTTAATGTAAAGGATAAAAAGAAGTACTTTGAGATTCTTCTGAACAAAAAAAATCACTATTCTAAATCCTGGAGCTTTAGAATTCTACAGGGAATCTGCAACAGTGGATGAATTCTACAGCATAATATTGAAATTTTTCATGAAATATAATATTTTGAGGCAGTAGGTGTATTAAGAAGAAGGATTCTTAAGACAATATTTTAAACTATTTTCATATATCTGAAATATTAAAAGGAGAGTAACACGAGTTAAATATATCATGCTATACAAAAGAGAGAAAAAAAGAATATATGGAAAATACAAGATTGTTTTAAAAACCTTTTAATGTAATCTTTCAAAACCTACACTATGATGAAGCATCCAAATAAACCGTCACGACATAGTGTAATACAATTACTCAAGGTCTTCTTTTTATTAGATCCTTCATGTATAGTAATGTAAAGCATGGACAGTGGCTGGTATTTGTTATCAATTCAGTTGTTCCCTATCTAGACTTAAATTTCCTCCCCAGAATGAAAATAAGGTGATCTCTCTAACTGACAATTTCAGGATTCAGATTTTGGATGTAAGCTTTTAATTGCTATGTGTTTACTGTGTCTAAAGATATGCAGATTGCTTTATGAGTAACTCAATAAAATACTATGTGGTTTTTTGTGATCTTATTTTGTTAGGGGCTGATCTAGAGCTCTTTGAAGTCCATGAAAATTTTTTCATGGACTTCAAAGGGTTTTTGGCTCAGACCCTTATCCTTAAATACTGAATAGATTAACAACTAATTTGTGAATATTCTGCAATGCCAAAAGGGAGGGGGAAAAAACAGCATTTACAAAATTACATATCTCGCAAACACTATTTGACCATCTTCTATTAATATGTGTATTAATATTAAACCAGTTCCACAATGGCATATGTACACTACTGGGCTGCCAGAACAATGCAGGGGAAAATAGCGCTCTACATACAGAAATATCTAATGATATCCTTGTATTTTACATACAGCTTCACCTAAGCCTATTCCAAGAGTGAGGCCACTGGAGTATTCAAGGATGCACAACCATTTCCTAGGCAGAAGTTCTTTCCCAGATGTTCAGTTTGACCTGGGGCAACTCAATCAAAGTCTGTAAGGTTTCCAACATTTCTAGTGGGGATTTATTTTTAAAAATGTGGCATATGGATTTTTCTGGCAATAATGAAATATAGCTGTGCACACTCTATTAAATAAAATGAGACCATAATCCTTAAACTGTGTGAATAACTAGAATTGGAAAGCTGAGAGCTGGGAAAAAAGGAAAAAGGTTCAGGGTGAAGAAAGGGAAGAAAGGGAAGAGCTTCAGGAAGGACATTTGAAGAGGTAACCCATGCAGAATATAGAATAAACCATACGGAATATGTAGACTCAAAGGACCTATAGCTATCCTGAAAGGATGGGTAGATATAACGTATAATCAACTCAGAAAACAAATCAGATAAAAAGAAGGAGAATGACTTTATAAAATTATTTCAATAAGTAGATTTTTAAAAATATTTTCTGTGGAATTCTATCTGTATCTCAACCTCTTGCCGCATAGAAATGCTGCTTCTGATAATTAACTGTCTTGCTTTGCCCTACTCAGTTGTGAGACTTTCAAAGCAGGAAGAGAGGCTTAAGAAACTACCTCCATAAATTCAGTTCCAGTTTCAAAGAACTTAAAATATCAATTGACAAAGCAGAGATAAAAATGACTCACTAAAATATTCCTCGGCTTTCTTATGGAGATGGGGCCTAACCCTTTAGTTTGTACAGCCTTTCATCCCAGCACAAACTGGGAACGTTAAGGTTCAGTAGAAATATTGCTCTCGTGCTCCAGGATGCCTGATTGCAAAACAAGCAATATCACGCAGGCACAGTGACCTCTGCAAGAGCAACATGACTTCTCCTTTATGAACAAATGACCATGTACTTGTAATAGCTGCACACACCTGCATTTCTGTCTGTGTACATGCTAAAGTAACTCCTTTCCTTCTGCTTAATAGATATGAACCTTACTGAGTGCATTTAGTAAATAATAAGTAAGAATAACAATAACAATTATTTAGTTCCATCTAATGGAATCATTTGCTGTCTAATCACAGTAATAAAGGGAGTCCATTATGCCACCAAAATTGTTTGCTAAACATGAGCGTTTCTGCAGACTAACTCGAGCAGCTGCTGGCAAGGTCTTGTCATATTGCAGAAGCACTTGGCTGGCCAAAATGTCCTGGTGTAGAGACATCAATCTTGCCCCCCGCTGGCTGCTGAGCTTGCTCTATAGACAGCCAGTGTCACTGTCAGCTTTGCATCTACAACGGACAATGGAATTGAGAAACAATGCGCTCGAGTAGCATGTTGCTTTTTGCATGAGCAGCGGGTTGTATTGTCAGTAACAGTTGTGTGTGAGCTGGTAGTTTTGGTAGGATATGAACAAATCTGAAGCCATTAGGAATATGAAAGGAAATTAATGTTGCCTTCTTCACTGCCTGTAAAATTCAAAATCAGAGAACTACCACTGTACTTTCTCCTGTACTTTCATTAGCCTAAAGAGATACTGTGCAAAGGGTAAGATATGTGTAAAAGAACACGAAAAGGCACAGGTATTTTTGAATTTTTGTTCAGTGCAAAAGAGAAGAATCAGTAAGACTCATTGCTGTAATGACCTAGACTGAAAAATTTAACTTTAGGCACAGCTTAAGAACCTGGCTCTAACATGACTCATAAACCCTTATTCTTATTGCTGAGGCACCTCAGTATTCACAGGCATCTCCATTATTTGCCACAAGACTTACAGAAGAACATCTTAAAACTCCATTACTGAACATATCCCAAGCTATCATTTTGACAGGGGCAAGCAGCCCAGCAGCTATTTTCACTTAAGACTGCTTAGGATTGCATTTCTGGGTGTCTTTTCACCCACCTCTCCCAGGGAGCCCAAAGTGCAGGGACAGTGCTAGATTTTGTGCAAAAGGCACCATCTCCTGTTCAGTAGCATAGCAGGAGAGCACATAGCACTGACAACAGCAGTTAGTTTTCACTTTATGTCTTACACAGATGTCCACAGACGTCAGGTGTCTCCAACTTGCACTTGCCACAACTTCTGAGAATGTCTTAACAGTTAGTATTACTTCTGTCTTATGGACCCTAACTCACATAGATTTGTTTGTTTGGGTTTTTTTAATGTTTGTAGAATAGAATAGTTTCAATAAGAATGGACCTTCATAAGTCACCTAGTCCTAGGTAAGGGAAAGACAAACAAGAAAACACAAGGTATAGATGGTGTAGGTGGGCATCCATCCAAGCATATGTTCTTATCCTTTTGCAATCATTGTATAACTTATATTTCTCTCCTAAGTGTGACAGAATTTCTCCTTGTTACTAAATCATACATGGCTACTTATCATCAGGTATGCTGTAAATTTAAATCGTACCTTATTGAATGATAGTTTGTTCACATTATCAAATCTTACTTATAGCTAAAAAGATATAAGATTTAATATCTCAGTATATATATATATATATACATATATATATATAAAGGGTTAATAAGGCCTAGACTGTCATTGTTAAGGTATGAAGAGAAAAGTCAGCTACATGAGTGTAGGACCTGTTGCACTGTATTTTCTATGCTCAGTGACAAAGTTGTTTGGAAGGAATACCCAGAAGGCAGCTTTACTCATCTTTACTCATCTTTTAGGAGTCACACATAGCTGAACATGAGGTCAGTTGCATCACATTGCTGTGTCATGGTCTGTGCAAAGTGGCGTGCCTGAAGAACTGCAGCCCAACAAGTCACTGCGGCTGGGGTGGGCTTGGGGGTTGGCTCTTTTACCCAGCTCTGAAGGCTGCTACTCCGTTTTCCCACTAAACCAGCATGTTTCTCGGTGTTAGTTTTACAATTCTGGCTTCTAAATCGCATTCTCAATATTAATTTCCTGAAGAATAATTTTTCATCAGGTGATTTACAGAGTGAAAATGATTCTCAAAGAAAGTGACTGGAAAGCATGAAGGGAAAGACAAGTAGTGCCTGGTGTTCCCCAAGGAGTTTGTGGGGAAAGTGGAAATGTGAAAGTTAACTTGCTGTGATAAATTGGACTCACAACTAGGCAACTGTGGAGAGCTCTGCAACCCAGTCTAAGCCATAACTTGCCCACATGCATATTTTTTTTTTGCCGTTGTGCCTTTTTAGCTGTAAGCTGACAGAAATTCAGAAATCAATGTTTACGGTATACAGCAAGCATATATGGACTGAGTGACAGACATATACAGAATACTAGTAACAGGTCAAAGTAAATAATTGTCATTCTTAACCATACACACCTGCAAATCCCAAGAGTGCTTTGTCTTTACATGTATTGTTGAATCTTATGTTAAAAGCTAGATTGTTTGCTTAATGTACTTTTCTCAGTAATTCACACTTTATGTCTAAATGTATTTGATCATGAATGTTTTGGGGTTTTTTTTGTCCCACTGTGTAATCAATAGGTCTTTGGGAAACTGGGATCTTTCTTGATTTAATTAAGAGGGATCATATATTTTCTTCCTGTGGTATTTTCTTTTCAGCTCAGTTTTACTAAATCATAAACTTAACTGCATCAGATCTAGTGATATGCAAATGAGTCCTTTAAAAATCCACCCTCTAAGCTCCAGAGACATGTGGGGTGTAATACACGTAGAAATCAGAGCCTCTGGGGTACATCTGTTTTTAGTCCTGTCACAAATGACATCCCTGAATACATACTGATATCTTCGTTCCCTCTTTCCTCCCTTAAAGTACTTGTTTGCAGATTGCAGCATTTTGAGGCTTTGAAGTGGCACCTCCAACTAAACTGCCACCCACACTTTCCTCTATTTAGGTCAGAGTGACTCCAAACTAAGAAGAGAAGTGCCACACATGCACAGACACACACACGCAGACTCGCACAAACAAAACTGATGCAGAGAAAATCAAATAATGAGGTGCAGCCACCCAAAGCTGGTGTGAAAATCAACATATGGGGAATTATAGCGAGCGTCGGGCTCTGCTTCAAATGGGCTTGTTTCGCCTGGAACCCTGAGATGAGCTTTTTCAGCTCAGAGTCGGTTGCTTTTGCTAATCACTGAGCTACCTGCAGAGAAACAGGCAACCATAAAAAGAAACAAAACAATAGAGAAATAAATACAGAGTGAGCCTCTGCTGAATAGCATAGGATGGGCTAGCTGGCACCTCCAAGAGCTTTTCTAAAGCTGTAGGTTAAAAATACCTTCTGCAGCAGTCATTACAAAAGCCAGACCTCTGGTTTTAGATGCTACTCTGTTGCTTGGGCACCTGCACGGAAAGCTTTTCAGTGCCAACAGAGCGAGGGGCAGATGTGACTCCATTTCACTGGGTTGCCCACTGCCAAGACCAAAGGTTTTAGTGGACCCCTGCAAGTGTTGAAGTAGCTGATAAAGTATGGACAGGAGAATTGTTCTTGTGGATTTGTATTCTGCAGGCTTTAAAGGGTGTCACTTGATAAGGGGCAGTTTAAAGGGGGGGGAAGGAAAAGGGGAAGGGAAGGGGAAAAGGGGAAGGGGAAGGGGAAGGGGAAGGGGAAAGTGAAAGGGATAAGGGAAGGGGAAGGCAAAGGGGAAGGAGAAGGGAAAGGGAAAAGGGGAAAGGGAAAAGGGGAAAGGGAAAGGGAAGGGGAAGGGGAAAGAGGAGGGGAAGGGGAAGGGGAAGGGGAAGGGGAAGGGGAAGGGGAAGGGGAAGGGGAAGGGGAAGGGGAAGGGGAAGGGGAAGGGGAGGAAAGGAAAGGAAAGGAAAGGAAAGGAAAGGAAAGGAAAGGAAAGGAAAGGAAAGGAAAGGAAAGGAAAGGAAAGGAAAGGAAAGGAAAGGAAAGGAAAGGAAAGGAAAGGAAAGGAAAGGACTAAAGAAGAATTTGAAAATGGTAAAACAATTCTTAAATCACTCCATAAATCAATTATAGAATTACACCTACATTCTAAGAGTTATAGAACGAAGTAACAGCAATAAAGGGCACTGTCCAAAACAGTAGATTCAGTTCACAGACTTCTAATCTTATGTTAACGGCCAAGACTACTAGGATGATCCACCCTTTGAAAATACCCATCTGTCTCCTTGCACATGGACAATTGCATTTGCTTTTGATAAGTTAAATCATATTATTTTAAAAATGAAATAAAATATTCATTTAGTTTTATTTTTTCTATAAAGGTTTTTCTGGCATTTAGGCTACATTATAATATGTATTTAAATGCCAGTGCATACATAGATTGGGTATAATGTAATGGTTAACAATGGATATTTTCTGTTGTAATAGAAAGCTTTCTTTTTTTTTTTTATTTTTTTATGAAAAATAAGAAATGTAACAATATAAAGAGATGTTGGGGCTTCAGATTTCTTTTTTTTTTCCCTAGAAAAACATTTGTAATATATTTATCTGTATGTCCATATGAAAACAAAATGCATGTCAAAGCTTGGCAGAAAACTGAGTTTCAAAAATGACAGATTTTCAGGAGGAGGGACATCCTTTATCCACTTGGAGAAAGAAGAGATTTTGAACTCAAACATGTCAAGAAGGACAAGAAAATAAAACAAAGTGAAAAAACGGCCTTTATCTGCAGCGATTTAAAAATCCTCTTTAACTCCCATGAAAATTGATGTGTATTTGGTATTCAAAAAGAAGTGCAATGTTAAAATACCATTGCAAATCCAGACAATACTCATCTAAAAGAAGACAGGTGAGTTCCAGGATGAACTGAAGATTTGTCTCATTTCAGTTCAGATTAGGAGTGAGCTTCTGTGAATCTTCTGGTGTTCCTGTTGCAGATATACCCAGACCAGATGATGCACTTCCAAAGACATCAATGCATTCCATATTCCTGCAAGTGTATAGTCTACAGTACCATGCTGAGGTTTTTTCCCCAAAATGTACACGATATGGAGGTGCTTGTCCAGCCCATCTGCTAAAAAGCCTTACCTCCACTGATACAGGTAAATACTTAAAGATTGGTGGGGTCATACTCCTGAGAAACAAGAGGTGGTAAAATGTGACTGTGTTTGCCTCTGTGTGTGTGTGTGCAATACAGTTATAACCATGCCAGCAGAGAAAATATTGCCAGTACTAAGATACTACAGAGACTTTAGCACCATATTGTACTGTGGTGAATAATTCTTTCTTTGTTCTGTTCTAGTTTTATACCCTTCTTAAACCACATTATTGAGAGTGGTTCCCATATCCCCTAGTAGTGATTAGTCAGTCATGAGTGAGAAAGTTTCAAAAGAAATTGTGTATATATACAATAAAATAATTTTTCATTTTTACAGCTGTAATAAAAGCAGGAAAAAAAGAGAAAGAAAACAAAAACCAGCCAAACAAAAAAAAATATAAATAAAATAAAAACAATGAATACTACTAAAACGAGAAATAAAAGACAAAGGCAACAATGGCAGGTCAGGATTCAGATAGAGCTTTCAAATCATACAGGAAATGTGAAAAGCATTCAGCACCAGTATTCAACTAGCAATATGCATAAAACAAAAAGGTATTAATCCCTGAATGATGCACATCTCTCACCCAAGGCAGACTCAGGCTAACTAGAAAAGTCAAGTACTTATCACTAAAATTACGTGAAGGATTATAATACCAACATCCTAATCATTTTTAGAGAAGAAACACAGACTATAAAATCCTTAATGCCAGTTATTTAGTGAGGTGTAGTTTTCATTTTCTCTCTCATTTTCTTCTTTTCTTTCAGCTTGACAAATATAACTTGTCTAAACGATAGAAATACATCCCGTCCTGCACCAGTTCTATCCAAAATCTATCCGGGTAATAATGTCATTTGAAAAACCATCACAGAAGCTCACTGAAAATATTACTGAACATACACTCCAGAGAGACAGTATGCCTTATGGGTCATATCAGGGAGATTAAAATCAAGGTAAAATACAGGCTAAGTGACATGCCCCAGGTCTCACCAGTATTTTGTAGCAGACCAGGGGTGTGAACCCAGGCTAATGTTCTGATCAGTACTTGTCTACACAGACTTTGATTTAAATAGAGTTAGTTACAGTGAAGGTAGCTGTAAATTGTGAACTTACAGCCAGGAAAGTGAAGCAGAGAGAGAGGGAGTGACTTGAGTGCAAGTAAATTTGTGGAAGATCTGGCAATTAAATGTATAATTTCTAAGACTGAAAGCAATGTCTTAATCACAAGACCATGCTTTGTGAGCAGCAGGGAACTAATTTTTTTCTCTTTTTTTGCTTATGTTCTCCCAAATAAGTGCTATTCAGCAAGAAGTTGGGTGACATTATCAATCTGGAATGTGCAGAAGTTAAAGTTTGCCACACACTTAGCAGGAATTTACACAATGGTAGGTTATTGCTAGACTCAGTTGAAAAATTCAGTTTAGAAGGCACCTATGTCAACACCCAGGCTCAATGGAATTAAAAAGTTTGAACTCAGAACTAGCTAAACCAGGAGCAAATAAGGGCTTGCCAAAGAGGACAGCAAAATATTTATGAGCTCATTACCTGAAAAATCTTTGAAGGCAATTTTTTTTTTATTATTTTTTTTCTGTTACATCCTTAAGTACTCCTCAAAGCTTGCCTCTGGCGCAGCTACTACACAGGGGAGAATATTTCTGATTCCTTCAGCTTTGAAGCTGTAAGCCACAGCACCCTTGTTCGACTGTGTGGCTTACTTAAATGGTCTTGAAACATACTCTGTACTGAAAATTTAGCCCAGGTGAGAAACATCCAGCAACTCTAAAACAAACTAACACTTTTGGGTCAGGAAAATATAAAACAACTTACATCTTTTTTTATAAAGAAAAAAATGAGAAAGCATAAGTCCTTTAATCCAGTAACCTCAACCACATAGAAGAAGCTTTTGTTGACTTTCCTTGATGTGTTTTCATAATTTAACATTTTCTCTTCACCAATGTTCCTGAAAAGCGGTTTTCAAACTGTCTTACCCAGTATTTTTCCTCACATCATTGTTCCATTCAATTTCTGATAGGCCATTCAAACAGATGTTTATATAATCTCATTTCTTCTCTGGGGCAAAGGTTTTCACCCATTCCTGCACACATAAATAGCACACAGAGACTTGGAGAAACTGATTTAAACACAATGAATGTAAAATATTACAGAACATTCTCGCTTTTGTTACAATACCAGATATACAAAAATATTTGTACTCCATTCCAGTTGCTGTTTAACTCTTGACTTACTCCAGTCACATACAGGATTTCTGAACTTGTCTCAATAATATTGAATTATTTGGCTTCTCTGTTGTTTATAAACTCTTTGGGGGTTTACAGAGTAGACATTGCTCATTCTAGATCATTACATGATCTGGTTTGATGGACACTTTCAGAGTACACCTAACAGGTCAGGCACTTCAGAAGAAGTAACTAAAGCAAAGTGTGCTGACGAGAATCCTTTTAAAATCCACAGTTTTTCTACTGTTTCAGGAAACAGGAGATTTGAGATCAATTTCCACCTTTTTCAAAGAGGAACTTAGAAGCTGCTTTTTAGTTACAGGTTTTTTTGATGCTGCAGCTAGGTATGGCTGTAGTCCAAATTATCCATATGAAAATTGTCAATTTTGCATGCCATTGCAAAGAGAAATTGAGTGAACAGTATTCTTTAATTTATTATTTGAGAATTTAAATGAACATGCAGAGCTCTGAATTGCAATGTTTTTGCCTTTATTTTAAACTCTTAATTCTAAAAGGAGACCACACTAGAATTAAAAAAAACCAACATCTTGTCATCATGTGAGTGATTCTTCACTGGGATACTGGTCTTTTTGATTTATTTGTTCCTTGCCTGAAGGCCACCTTCCTCCCCAGATTCCATTACAGTGGTGGCCCAGCACAAAGAAAATGTCTGTCACAGCTGTGATGGCTGAGGGTTTAAATGATAGGTGCTGCAATAATGAACACTCTGGTGCCTGAGATACTTTGTGTCTTACTTAACAAAAAGGGGTAATATTAGTCTCTGATGAAGGGTGTTTTATTAGATTACAGAACTTTTCTGTGGAAGTCAATAACATTGTTTTACAGGTAAGATATTAAGTGAATTATTGAGCTGTAAAATGGCTAAACTGAAAATAAAACCAAAACCTTATCCGTTAGATACTCCTAACAATTGGACGGGCAAACCACCCAGTTCAACACCACATATATTTTGAAAAACGCTGGTATCTGTTCTGAATATTTTTTCATCGAGTTAACTGTTATTGCCATATGAGCTTTACCATTTCAAAACTTCAGACCACCCTGTGTTTCTTCTTGTTTTGTTCTTTTCATTGAGTATATGAAGAAAGTACCCAGGTGATTCATGGCATTACTAGTGTGTTGTCCAAGTGGATATGATACTGCAATATACATTTAGAGAGATGAACATGAGCCACTTGTGTAGGTTTTCAAATAAAATCATTAATAACCTCTCTAGAATAGTCCATAGGTTTCACATAAGGAACTTAAAGCATTATTTAAGTCTGTTCTTTTGGTCTTAGCATGTCAGTAAAGAAAAATCTTGTGTGGTGAAGTACAAAGCATATCTGAAGCCAGTATATCATTAGATCAAAATACAGAACTACCTAGAAAAAAATCCATAATTAAGTATTCTTTACTTCTAATTTCTTTTCTACTTCCTACCTCCTTTACTTCCCCCTAACTTCTCCACAAAGTCAGGTTTTTTGACTGGTTGTACAGGAAAATAAATTAGTTGGATTTGTGGTATCAGGGAGTCTGTCATTAGGAGGATATTTGTATTTTTCTGCTTCCCTTGTGGTTTCTATCAAAGTTTCAAGCATGTGGGTTATATCTCTCCTTATCTCTATTGTGCTCTAACTTAAAAGAGAAAGAAAACAGGAAAGATATTTTATCTCCTTAGGTACCATATAAGAATCAGTAACATTGAGTTAGCACCCATATCTCTCTTCGGTTTCACTTGTCCACAAACTGTTTGAACCAACTGACCAAACTGAAACAAAAAAGCGACAATGTGATTTAGATAAGATTTTTTTTCTGGGTTACTTTTATAAATTATTGAAAGTCTGGGCCTTAGTGCTAGTTTGTGCAGTCTCTATTCTCCTTTGACCTTGTTTTGGGTGTGATTTTCTGTAATTTTTAGAAAAAATAATAAAAAGAGGAAAGATGCATTTTAGCAATTAACCATTTGATGTAGTTTTTTCTTTAATTTCTAGTATTATTGCATTTCCTTATTACTAATATGAAAATAGAATTCACTCAAAACCTCAAATTAGTTCAGTTAAACTTGAACAGTCAACCAAATGTACATTTCTTACCATGCATTTACCATCATCCTGTAATATGCAGTGAACAATTTTACAATCTAAGATTTTTACCTCAGATTTCAAAGATCTTCTGAGGCCAGCCAGTCTATGACTTCTCCAAAAGGAGTAAGTTCATATTTCTTACTACCCTTTCCCAAATCCAGAGTGCTATGGAAAGAACAAAAACAACAACAAATCTCTCAGAAACAAATACAACAGCTGAAATTACTCAAGGGTTGTAAATTTGATCAGAGTGCAATACATATTTTAGGGAGCAAGCCTAGTGTGACGTGAGACCTTTTTATTGTTGTTGGGTTTTGTTTTATCTTTTGGTTGGTTAGTTGGTTTTAGTTTAGTTTTGTTTTATTTTCAAATGACTATCTCTGTGTTTTGCATTAAACCTATGTTACACTGAAGTACTTACTTAGCCATGTGCCCATTAACAGCTTCATATGCTCTGATTTGACCAAATACTTAAGCACTTGGTAAAATAACCCTTATGGTGACTGAGGAATAAATGTGATATGTGAAGCCAGTTGCATTTAGTACTGCTTTTCACATTGTCAAATGTGAAATGTGTCTGATCGCTTTATACATGCAACATACTGCTCATAATTTTGGTTTTCTTGCGCTATAATGTCCAAATTTTCTGCCTTTTTTTTCCCCCTAATTTTACATTGAAATAGACAAAGAAGCAATTACTTGTATGGAAGAAAAAAAAAAAAAAGAAAGAACATAGCTTATGTTCTAATGTTTAAAACCAGTGTTAATTCTGAATACTCAACCAGTAATAAAGAGCAAGATTCTGAAGCAGATAGAGGCAAAAACATAGCCAAGGATGAGTTAAGTGATGATAAAAATACAGTGTCTGGGAAAGATGTCTGAATTATTCATTTCTGTTGATATTAATACCATAAATACAGCATTGAACAAGCTGTAATATACATCTTGGAGGTCACATAGATAACAAAATCAGTTGTTTATTTCAATAAAAATCATAAGAAGGAGTTTTGATTGAATAATAAGGATGTGTTAACCATGATTTCTTTGAATACTTTCAGAGCAAGTGTTGGAGAGGGTGAAGGAAATCTGTTTTACACCAAGAAAAAGGTTTTCTCTTTGAGAGAATTTTGCATTGTGATAGCAATTCTTTTATTTTGATAGAGAAATACTACCACTTTCAAAACTTGAGACATGTCAAACTGCTGGGCAGCTCCTATGACTCTACTATAACCAGTACCACTTCCCAGTTTTCCCTTTGCAACAGCTAAAAGCTGTATGGTCTCCCAGTCCCTAGTAAAAAGATGAACAGGTCCTGGAGGACTCCATCCACGTCCTCTGTGGCTTGTTAAAGCATTTTCCCATTTCATTAATCTGTGCATATCTCTGATAGCCTGTTTATGTAAAGTCGCATGATATGAAATATTTTCTAATGACAGCTATATTTAAGCTGATCAGTTAGGAAACCAGAGATTTTCTGTCAGTGTAGAGGGATTATGTGAGCGTGTCACTGATGCATGGGAAATTGTTCTACTGTGATATGAACAAAATCTTTAATTTCTTCAAGATAAGATATTAATATATTTATGTTCATGAAGTACATTAGGTTCCCAAAGGTATCTGGTGTTTAAGCACCTTATGTGTTTTTTGTTGAAGGTTTTTGCTTGTTTCATTTTGATTATTTTGGCTTTGTTTGTTTATTTGCTGTTCTTTGAGGAGAAGAGAGTGTTTTGCATTTGCAGCCTATATTTGAATTTACATATAACATGTCCACAGGAAGAAAGAACTGGAAACTTATTCACTGTTTTTTCATCATCACATTTTCAGACCAGGGCTACACAGGAATGCAATTGTTTTACCTTAAACCTAAGTTACCTTAGCCCAGCACGTTGCATCTGACAACAGCCAAAACTGGAGGTATAGAGTAAGAACAGAGTGTGCATGTAGAAATAGTCCCCAGAATATTCTTCCTGGCTGAATTCTTCTCCATGTTTGTTGGTTCATTTTTATCACAGACTGTTCTACACAAAGCAGTTCATTGCCTCCAGGTCTCCTGAGTTACTGGATATGGAGGCCAAACACAAAAAATACACTGCACAGGTTTCCCATGACATTAGACAGACAGTAAGAAATAGGAGATCTCCCTTAAAAGTGCAAAAGATAAGATTTTCTTCAGATGACGATGAGATCTAGCAAAAAATTTCTTGCAGTCTGAGAACAGCAAAACCTGAAAACTTAAAGTTCACCAAGAAATACCTTTTGAATCCTGACTGCCACAAAGTTATCTTTTACAGCCCCTTCTCATAGCTGTTTTTGCCACTTGTCTCTTGAACATCCCTGTGTTACGGTGGCTACTTCTGTAAGTAATCTTTTCCATTGTCTTATTTGTTTGCCTTGTAAGAGAACATTTACAAATGTGCAAAGATGCAGATAGAACAAAAAAAGGTTCGGTCATACATATTTAAAAGTGAAGTTGTATGAGGCTTCAACTTAGAAGATAACATTGTATATTTATTTATCTTTTTAAAGTATTGTTGTAGTTCCTGGAGTTCTTTTTGACATCTTATCTGTCACAGTGCTTCCACTGAATATTCTAACACTGTGCAGCTTTTAATCTTCAGATGTAAACAAAAGCTTATTTTTTCATACCACCATCACAACCTGACAAAAGAAGAGGTTGAATATTGATTTATCTGCTGAAAGAAACTGTCCAAAGATAATTCAAAATACCCCCCAATGCACTAAATATCCATTATGTGCTCTGTTCTTTTTTTTCTTTTCTTATTTGTATTCTCACAGACCACGTTTGTAGGGAACATATGCCAGGAACTGAAAGCTGCAACTTTAAGATTGTAACTTTTTGGTTTCCACTAGGCACCACAAAAGGAAAAATGATAAATCAGTGGTATAGTGCACTCTCACCTTCAATACTATGTTCCATTTTGGTCAACTTGACGTGACAGGGATAGAAAAGTCTTGACTAAAGAAATTAAAATGACAACGGTTTCCCGATGAGAAGAGATTAAAAACCGTGGAACTATTTAAATTTCAGTTACCCTAGTCCTTACTTCCATTTGTAATTTGCCTGGCTCATGAGGGATTAACAAGAGGTAGCTGAGGCTTGGATTACTGACATTGTTTATCTGCAGATTCATTTCCTGGGTATCTACATGTCTACTGAGTGTCTACATGTCTACTCTTCCCTTGATGAAGTGAAATCAGTGGCACAAGTATATATTTAAGAACAGTAGGACTGTGTCTCTAATCTGGGGATTGTGAGGAGAGATTAAGAGAAAATGTTTTCTTTTAGTTTAAAAATTACTTGGAAACATATTTTATAATGATATATGTGTACAATGCCTCCAAATATAATGCTTCCAAAATATAAATGTGAAATAAGAAGGAAGACAGAGCTGGCAGAGATTTATAAGTGATATAGAAAAAAAACAAAAACAAAAACAAAGACAAAAAAAACAAAAACAAAATCAAAATCAAAATCAAAACCAAACAACAAACAACAAAAACAAGCCACAAACAAAAACAACCCACAAATAAACAAAAAACACACAAAAAAATCCACAACAACAACACCCAAACCAAACCAAACAAATAAACAAAAAAGGTAAAACACAAAAACCACATTTTGAATGGTCTTAATTTAGTTCTGTCTTAATTACACTATTAGGGTAAATCTCACTAGATTATGCATTTATAAACAGTCTTCCAAATTATTTTTTCCTGAAATACACAGAAAGCATTTATCCAGAAAACACATTCTGTATTTTTATCATTACTATTATCCCTCTATGTTGGAAGTTCTTATACGTGTCAGGATAGTTTGTTATCTTCCTTCAATTTTTAAGGCAAAGGTGGTTTTGGGAACTGGGTAGAATCACAGAATGTCCTGAGCTAGAAGGGACCCACAGGGATCATCGAGTCCAGCTCCTGTCCCTGCACAGGACAACCCCACAGTTTACAACATGTGTCTGAGGACATTGTCCAGTCTCTCCTTGAACACTGTCAGGCTTGGGGCTGTGACACCTCCCTGGGAAGCCTGTTCCAGTGTCCAGCACCTCTGGGTGAAGAACCTTTTCCTAATGTCCAACCTAAACCTACCTGGCACATCTTCCTGACATTCCCTCAGGTTCTACCATTGGTCAACAGAGAGAAGAGATCAGCACCCCCCCTCCTTCTTCCCATTGTGACAAGACTATAGACCACTATAAAGTCTCTAGTCTCAGTCTCCTCTTCTCCAGGTTGAGATAACTGGTAGTTAGATACAAGAATTTTCAGCACACATTTTGACCCTGTTCCAGGGTTATGGTACTCATATCAATTAAATAAATTATTGTTTAAAATAATGTTCCATGTCACTGATTGGCATGTCCAAGATGTTAGGTAGCTCTCAAGAGAGAGACATAATGAAATGATTAATGGTCAAAATAACCAGAGAACTAGTAATAAATCATAAAAAATCCAAAAACATCAACAAAAAAGATGTTGATGTTCAGCTCTGACCAAGTGCACCTAGAAAGTCAGTGTCCAAAGCTATAATTACCCTTTTTGTAAAATGGATAGTTTATGCTTCCACCAGAAATATGCAGATAAAAGAAGAACATCAAAATTGATAACTGTTCAGATTTTTCAGAAATATTCATCATTTTTTAGGGAAAGAAAATGTTACCATCTGACCTCTGTGGGCAGAGATCAAATACGGAGCTGAAATGCTGCAGTTTGTTACCATTCATCACAGAGCAAAGGTAACCTCACTAAGGACTTGACTCTTAGCCTTTTATAAACAACATATGGGGCATGTTAGGGTTTTTTTGAAAAACAAATCAAAGCAAAACAACACCAGAAAAACTCTAAAAAACAAACAACCAAACAAAACAACAGAAACTTTCCCCAATGAAATAGGTTCAAGATAATATATATAAATATATATATGTGTTTGCACAGGGTTATGATCACTCATTCAATCTGAGGCTCAGGTAAAAAAATGTTAATGTAATCAGATGTTGTTATTTGATCCTGAAGCTGATATTTTACGTACCTAAATTGAAAATGGGGTGTTTTGAAAGCAGACAATGGCTGCTGAATTCTTCTAAGGTCTGGCTCTGAGCACCGGAGAAAAATCCCTCGTGTACAGGTATTGCTGATGTTTCACATCTGTGGTACGTAATGTCATGGGAGTGTCCTTTGTCATTCTGCATTAATGGTGCCTGTCAGGCACAGAGCACTAATTTCTTACAGTCTGACTTGTGACCTGGCACATCTATCTTAGAGATTGCACCTTTGCTTATACCTGAGTTTGTCTGTGTACATTCTAAACAGGGTTTTCTTTTTAAATCTGCAATGAAAAGATTTTTAAAGGAGTTTGGCATGCGGCTCCTGTTGCTAATTCAGTCTTTCAGACTCAAAAATCATCTTTCTTGCATGGTAAGATGGGGGGGTGGGGGAGGGGGGAAATAAGGGAAAAGAACTCTCCTGGGAATCTAGTCAGCCACCCACTACATCATTTTTCTTCCTTTCAGTAATCCAAAAATCCAGATTTTAACATCTGCTAATGGGCTAAGAACATGCCAGCCTTCATCTTTGTCATGTCCTGAGCAGTCACTCTTTGATAAATCACTGGAAAAAGCCCTCAAGTGTTATTGAGGCCAATAGGATAAAAATGTGTATTTAAATGTATTTCCACTCTGTGAAGCTGGATTGGGACCTACGTGTATCTCCTACAGGTCCCTGCTGCAGACTTGACGGGTAAGGGAAAAGGTCCCTGCCCAGAACTTTCTACAGACAAGAACGAAAGAGAAAGGGCTGACATCACTGAATCTCTAGTCCCTACCAATACAGCTTAATGCACATGAAAAACTCACAATAGCATATTATCAAACAACAGGAGAAAAAATATGTATGTGTATATATATCTATATATATGTATTTTAAGTTTAAAGTAGTGTTACTTAAGAACAATCCTGTTCACAAAGAAAAAAAAAAAAACCACAAAACTTTAATGCCTAAACCTTTCTAAAAGAAGCTTAAGGAGATACTATAAAAGGTCTTTTTACCAAGAATTTCTCATCAAATTCTCAGAGAATAATGAAATAGAAATTTTAAACATGAACAATGCAAACTACAAATGGAGAAAGAAAGGCAAGAAAGCTCATGTAAAAACACAAAAAAACAGATGAAAATTCTATTTCCTATTTTCAGAAATCAATAAGCTAAGACATTTTGTAATAGGAATATTTTTTCCCATAGTAATTTTATCAAAAAATGTTTATCAGTTTTCAACAATGAGAAATTTAACTAGTAATTTGGGCATCTTAAGTTTCACTTCTTTAATTTCTTCTGACATACTGGTTTCTATTTCTCAGAACTTGTTATGTCTTCCTCCCAGTCTGAACTTCTTAGGTCTGTAATTATCATTGAATCTTACTCAGCTTCTTTTTTTTTCTATTAGTAAGTCAACATCTTCCTTTAAACCACAGTAAATTGATGCAATTATTCCACAACTTTGTGCTATGTTCATTTTATGATTCTTAGTAGATGATTAGATGAATAAATTTGTAGATGATCATAAACATTCAGAACAAAATTTTAGCAAAATATATTAGCTATTACACACAGGAATCTCTAGTTTTCAAATTTAAATACAGTTTCCAATTACTTTTTAAATTGTATTTAAAGCAAAGTGTTTGTGCTGATCTTAGAACCTGGCTTATCAAATAAATTAGAAGTTTAAGTAAATTGTTCAGAAGCTTTGTAAAACTCTTTGTCTAGAAATTGTCTAAGTGTTATTTTTGGTTGGTTGGTTGTTTTTGTTTTATTTTATTTTGTTTTGTTTTGTTTTGTTTCATTTTAGCTAGAAGTTATTAATCCTTCTCTAAGAAGGAAAATAAATAAAAAGAAAAAAATATAAACAAACTAAAAAACTTTTCTTATTTCCAACTGAATCCTTCACTGAGATGTACTCTTTACTACTGATGTTAAAACACATGATCCAGTCTTAACCAGACCGATGTCAGAGACAGCACCATCTTTTTCCCCCGACATTATAAGGTCATAAGCTGTTTTAGTCAGCTAAAGATCCCAGTCCTCCTACAGTAGATCTTAAGCAATCAGTTTTAAATGTGTCACGTCAAATTGTCCCTTTGCTACATTAACTTTAAACTATTACTCTATTTATACTTGTCCTGGTCTGATCTAATTTTACCAGTCTCCCTATGTATTATTACCTTTGAACATCACCTGGTCCCTTCAGGGATTACTCATTAGTACCTATGAACTTGAGATAACTCCACCTTCCACATGAAGGCCAATGAAGTATGTGTCACAAAGGATAATTTGGTGTGCCTAAATTCTGTCAAAAAAGCATGAGAAATTTGCCTTGTAACATGATTTAAAGCAAACAACTGACTTTGCTGGCTTTGTAACACCTAACATTGTTAAATACATGTTTATGACCAACATGAAACTCTAACTCTGTGTGCAGGAAATCCAACTCTCATTCTGATCCCCTATACTGTCTACTAGTAAATTAGAGTCCCAGGAAACCCCCACTTCAAAGACAAGTGTTGTACTTTGTTTCACGCAGAAGGAGACTAGTTGGAGACCTGGTCCATTTTTACTGGCCTTGTCCAGTCTTTTGGTCATGGATAGTGAAAAACAATGGAAAAATGGGCATTTCCATCCTTTCTCTTATAAAGTGGTACTGAATTGCATAATATTCCATTACTTTTTTTTTTTTTTTTTTTCCCATATATTTAGACTTCAAAGGTTCTAACATGGTGTTGTTATAGAATCAGAAAAATCAGATAGAACTTTGGAAAAGAACACAGCAATTCATCTGGGACAACCTCATCCTCAATGTAAGGGCAACTTGCAAGTCAACTCAGTCCATGTAAAGTTCATTTCAGACTGGTTTTGAGACTTCCATGTTATCCTCTATCCAAACTGTGTATATTTATGCTTTTCCCCATCTCTGGTTTGTTTTGCATTCTATAAAAGATTTTGTGTCCTTGTTTTGGACATCACCAATTCTTAAGAAACTAAGGTAAAACATGAAGACTATCCAATTCCTCCCCTTGATAAACTTTTTTAAAGATAAAATTCAAAGAACTTCTGGTATCCTAACTAGAACTCTATTCAGAAGCCATTTGTTTTTTGAATTATTTTAGTATTAAATCTCCAAGCGTAGTTCTTAATTTTTCAGTATTTTTTCCACAACATCTTGTGACAGAATAACATGCACAATGTAATGAGTTTGCCTCAGCCATAAAGTTTATTGACTTAGACTTTTATCTCAAAACATTGATATTTATGTAAGTAGATCGATGGATCACAGATGTTCACAGATGACCTAGCCAGTGGCATTATCCAATATAAAACAGAAATACTTTTCATCAGCTCACAGCTTCTGCAAATTTGCATCTCTTCAGTTCTTTCATTTTTGTCAAAGTGCCTGAAATATTTATGTGCACAGCAGAAAAAACACTAAGAGATGAAATAGTATAGCAGAGTTAAGTTAAAAATCTTTGAGGTCTGTCAAAGATGCATTGGAGTAGTCTGCCTAGGAAGGATGTGCATTCTTCAGCTTTACAAGGACTGAGGCTATTAGAAAAATGTAGACTGGCAGAAAACTAGGTAGCATGAACACTCAATCTGATTGCAGAACTGACCCATGGAGAAGATGTCCTCCTGAGAATACTAGAAGTTTTAATTTTTGTGACAAAAAAAGAAAAGTTAATGTTTCCCATGTTTTATCAATGGAAAAATATTGTCTGGTGTTTTTTCAGTAAATATGAACACTGCAGTCATGATGTTAACAACACTATTAGAAACACTTAATCATTCTTTTATCGGTTCTGGACTTAGGCTTGGATATAATAAATGATGAAAAATATTCACACAAGCTATTTTTATCCCCTAAAGACTTTGGTGGCTTATTATAATCAGAGACAGAAAGTTATTTGCAAAGGTGATTCACGCAGACTATCCTATATTATTACTGGAAACTACCCTTAAAGTTTCCATAATATTCTTTGTTGAATGAAGAACATCTGAAGTAGGTGTGTGATGTTTGGGAGGTTCTTTAGTGACTACAAAGGGTCAGATATGAAGACTTCAGACTTCACTAAACCATTTCATTTTTGAAGTCTGGGATAAAATCTTTTTCCCAGATCTATTTTTAGCCTTAGGTAAATCATGGAAGTTCAGACACACAGAGTAAGTAGGAAATTTATGTACCAAAAAAAGAAAAATGTCTAAAAAGGTCAGACATATCTTGATTGATTAGAATAAGTTTGAATGGCACTGAGATTCTTATTTTATCCATGTCTATCAGCATTGAGAAAATAATGTCATCGTTTAACTAGTCTTCCGATAATTGTGGTTGAAAATTCATACAATAATGATAATATTAAATGCTTTACCTTATGCATATGTTTGTTTGTTTGTTTGTTTATTCCATTGCACTCCTGAGTTCAGAAGACTGATCCTTTCTTCAAAATAATTATTCACCAGTGTCATCAGATAAAACAACAACAAAAAACCAACACAAAACCAAACACCTTTAAACTATGTTTTCTTGTTTTAATGTTAATATCCATAAATAGAGAGCAAAAAAGATTTACCCTAACAAGTCACTGAAAATGGAAGGGAGAGTAGGAACAGTATCTTCATTATGTTAGTGATTGATTAGTTGCACAAGCATTGAATGACTCACTGTACTTCAGAATGTTGGCAAAGAATTTTATTTTTAAGCTTTGGACAACTTAAATTTATAGGAATTTAAAAGAATAAAAATCATCAATTTCCTACTCTCTCTGAAGGAGTCCTTTCCAATTGCCTTTTTCAGAGAAACAGACATTTTAATATGGTAATTAGCTAGTTAACTGAGAAGCAAATATTCTTGTGATCACTCAGGCTAACAGTGAAAGCAAGCAAGAGCAAATCTGTACTCTAATGGCTGCAGATGGTAATATTCTCATCTCTTCTGCATTGTAAATTCTTCTACTAATACCCTTATATGTCCATTTTAGACTTGGGAATTTTTTCATGTTACTCCAAATTTCCCACTGGTGTTAGTAATTAAAAGCCTCCAGAGAAGACGAAAGTTAGTCTGAGCTTTTGTTCTGGCTCTGAGTTTCATAATTTTAACTTGCTAGATTAATGGTTTTTTTTATGCAAGTCCCAATGCTTTATGCACTGTCATAGCAGTGTTGCTATTTTTGCTTTTAGTGAAGCAAGGGCAGAAGGGTATCTCATTTATACCCTGGGTGTCAACTATATCACAGAAGCACAGAAGCACAGAAGCACAGAAGCACAGAATAGTTGGGTTTGGAAGAGATCTCCGGAAAAAGCCTAGTCCAATCCACCTGCTAAAGCGGGTTCACCCACAGCAGGTTACACAGGATCGTGTCCAGGTGGGTTTTTAATGTCTCCAGAGAAGGAGACTCCACAACCTCTCTGGGCAGCCTGTTCAAGTGCTCTGCCACCCTCAAAATGAAGAAGCTTCTCCTCATATTCAGATGGAACTTCTTGTGTTTCAGGTTGTACTTGTTGCTCCTCACCCTGTCATTGGCCACATCTGCTTGACACCCACTCTTGAGTTATTTATAAGCATTGAGAAGATTCCTTTGCACCCTTCCCTTCTCCAACTGAACAGACCCAGCTCTGTCAGCCTTTCCTCATGATAAAAACACTCCATCTCCTGGTCATCTTTGTATCCCTCTGCTGGAGTCTTTCCCAGTTCCTTGTCTTTCTTAAACTGGGGAGCCCAGAACTGGACACAGAACACCAGATGGGGCCTCATTAGGGCAGAGTTGAGTGGGGAGGAACAATCTCCCTCGACCTGCTGGTCACACTCTTCCTAATGCAATCAAGGATATTATTCACCTTCTTGGTCACAAGAGTACATTGTTAACTCATGGTCAACCTGTTGTCCACAAGGACTCCCAGGACTCTGCAATGCTGCTTTCCAGCAGGTCAACCCCTAACCTGTACTTGTGCCTGGGGTTGTTCCTCCCCAGGTGAAGAACCCTACATTTGCCCTTCTTGAATTTCATCAGTTTCTTCTCTGCTCAGTCGTCCAGCCTGTCCAGGTCTCACCGAAGGGCAGCACAGCCGTTTGGTGTATCAACCCTTCCTCCCAGTTTGGTATTATCAGAAAACTTGCTGAGTGTGCACTTAGTCTCTTCATCTAGGTCACTGATAAACAGGTTAAACAAGAGTGGACCCAGTACTGACCCCTTGGGAACACCAGCAGCTACAGGCCTTCAAACAGACTCTTCACTGCTGGTCTCAGCTCTGCCATACATCCAGTTCCTGATCCATCACACTGTGCATTCATTCAACCCACGCTTCCCGAGTTTTCTTATGAGGATATTGTGAGAGACGGTGTCAAAAGCCTTGCTGAAGTCAAGGTAGATAACATCCACTGCTCTCTTCTCAGACTGGTCAAACATAATTTGTCCTTAGGGAATCCTTGTTGACTACTCCTGACAACTTTCTTTCCTCCACATGCTTGGAGATGACGTCCAGAATGAGCTTTTCCATCACTTTTCCAGGAGTGGAGGTGAGACTGACTGGCCTGTAGTTTCCTGGGTTGTCCTTCTTGCCCTTTTTGAAGACTGGAGTGATGTTGGCTTTCCTCCAGGCCTCAGGCCCCTCTCCTGTTCTCCATGACCTTTCAAAGATGACAGAGACCAGGTTAGCAATAACATCTGCCAGCTCTCTCAGCATTCGTGGATGCATGCCATCGGGGTCCATGAATTTGTGGGTGTCCAGTTTGCCTAAACAATCTCTCACATGACCCTCCTTGACCCAGGGAAAGTTTTTCTTTCTCCAGACTTTCTCTGTTACCTCCAGTGTCTGGGATTCCTGAGGACTGGCCTTAGCAGTAAAAAATGAAGCAAAGCAGTATTCAGTAACTCCACCTTCTATTTATCCTCCACCACCAGGGCACCCACCTAATTCAACAGCGGGCCTACATTTTCCCTAGCCTTCCTTCTGCTACTGATATATTTGAAAAAGCCTTTCTTGTTGTCCTTGGCATCTCATGCCAGATTTAATTCCAAGTGGACATTAGCCTTCCTCATCACAGCCCTGCATACTCTAATAATATTCTTATATTCCTCTCAAGTGGCAAGTCAGGCTTGAAAGCAGCAACCTGGAGCACAGAAGCTACAGATGCTTCTATGGGACAGGTTTCTTAGCTTTTCAGTGTGGGTCAATTATAGCAGCAATTGCATCACAGCTTTAGCCAAAATCCTCCTTTTGGCATTGAAATAAATCCCCTATTGATGTCCATTACAGGCAGCTAGATTTCAGTTCCAAAAAAATCCAGTATAATTTGGGTGAGGTCAGGATGCAAGCTCAATATAGCATGAAAAATATCACACATGAACTCTATGACAGGACAATGCATTTTCTGTTGTGATCTGCTCAACACATCTCCTCATCATTTTTAGTGCATGCCCAAGCGTGGCTGAAATGCTTTACTCCCACTTTTCAGAAGCAAACCTAATTCTCCAAAGGAAGAGAAGGGATTGTTAAAGGAAATGTGTCATGAGTAAAATACAACCAGTCAGAAGAAGCATGTCTTTGGGTCAAGGGAAAGACAAATCTGCAGCTCTCTCAAGGAAAAGTTGGAAGAAACTCAGCTTCACGAGGTGTAATCCTTCTACCAGCTCTCTGGCCTATAGAGCAAACATATATATGATGGAATCACAAATGGCTCAGGCCAAGTACTCTCTACAGTTTAGGGTATATTTGAAGACGGCGGACAGAGAAGAATTGAGACTAAAATTGTCACCACAGCTCCTGAGAAGAAAGGAAAGGCACAACATATGACTGCACTCCTTTTTTTTAACTGTTTAAGGACTGAAAGCAATTAGGAGGATCAACTGACTCAATGAAAGCCTAATGAAATTTCTAGTGAGCGGCAAGAAAATCACAATGTTTTTAATATTTGTCTCGTATTTTCACATGAGGATCACACAGGAATACCAATATTTACACAAGGTTGATCAAGAACAAATTCAGACTAGATCTGGACAGAAATGATAACTCTCACACTTTGAAGGAATCTTAGCAGCTTGAATGGCTACTGCATGTCAGTTTCTGCTCATCTGAGTTTGCCAGGGCCTTTTGGCTGTGTCCTGACTCCTTTCCATGTGCTAACACAGGTGTTTAGGTACACCAAGAAGGCTCTGAGGGGAGAAAAAAAAATCAGCTTTTTGTTTCTTTTTCAGTGTTATTAGTTTCATGTTGAAAAAACCTCTTTGCATTCAAGTTGACTTTGCCCACCTAAGCAGCTTGCTGTTACCAACGTGTAAGCCTCCTGTTTTCTCCCCCTTTCCCACTGACCCAGATAAGCAGCCCTGTACTGGTCATTCCAATGAGTTTGTTGGGCATAATTCAGCTCACCAACTCAGCAAAAAATGAAGGAATCAAAATAAAAATTAACAAAATGCAGATAATTTTCTGCTTGCTTGGGTAATTGTACTGGCTCATAACAGTTGGGAGAACATATTCTACACAGATTGAGGGAAGGGACAGAATCATAGCAGTAGTGGTTAGAAAATGGAAATAGATATTCTCCCTTCAGTACTGTAATTGTTTTCTGTGCCTTTTCACTGGGATTATTCTTGTGATATACCTTCCCTACATTTTCACTTAATGGTATAGAAATATTGAGGGTGTAGAGAGGGGTATGGCAAGTGGTGAGAAAAGAAAGAATCTCATCAGTTTGACAATAGACTTTGATTAGCTGCGAGAATGAACTCAGAATTGTCCCAGAGACCATGAAACTACAATCAGTGGAGAAGGCTACAGCTTGAGTTATGCCAGACCTACTGGAGACCAAGACCTTAATTATAAGCCAAAGCATGGCCTGTGTCTACCCTTGCAGAACAGAGGAACCTGTATGCTCAAGTACTTGTATTATGGCTCAGAGGGCTACCATGCAAAGTTCCTCCAAAGAGAAATTCAGAATTGATATGTAACATAGTATTTTCATGTTTTTGTTTTTTTTTTTTCCTTCTGGAAAGAGTCCCTCTGACTATCATATGTCCAAGCCCCTTAAGTGATGTGCAATTGCCACTGAAGCAGAAACACACCATGTTGCTTCCTGTCTTTGCTTATAAAATCTTTGAGAGCTTCATGTCACCTGGGTGGAGCTGCCCAAGCACTGAGCAGCTCCGTGACCCCTCCTTGTCATGGGTCGGCTATACCTACATAATGCTTCCCAAACAAGCACCTTCTCTACAGCAGGCAGGAATGGATCATCAAGAAAGATTAAAAGCCTGGTCAGAGAAAAGTGACTTTCTTTCACCTGAGCCAAGGTTTCAGCTGCTCTTAAACCCCTAATTGCAGGGCCTTCACACTCCACTTCCTAGACTTAAGTGTGATGCTGGATCTTTATTTATCTCCCTCTAGCAGTCTTCCATAGAAAACACAGCAGTTCCTTTTTTATGAAGTAGGAACATTTGGCTGCACTGAGGATGCATTTTGTCCAGTATCTCTGTGACAGCAAGCAGAAGCTAAATGGGTGATTAGGGATGCTCAAACCTCAAGAGATTCAGAAGTGCATTTCTGACAGGCACTCGGGACTGCTGTTGTTTGTACATTATCCAGCTACACCAGTGAAGCCCCTTACATGTTCATGTTTTCAACTGCAGTGTCCCATTTGAAGAAAATAACCCAAATTCATTTATAAGAAAGTTTCTCTGACTTTCTTCTGCTTGTCTCAAAGTCCTTAGGTTCCCTGAGTGTTAAGTTAGAATGAGTTTGTTTAGGTAGAAGCACATTTCTCAGGACTCAGCATTTAAATTGAGAGATCTGAGGTTCACTGTACTGTGACATGAGAAAAATTAGACTGCGTTGGGTTTTATGTTTAGATATGATGATTTGAATGGTATCACACAGCAATATGTAAGCAAGGCAAGTAAGAAATAGAAAAACTATCAGATAGAGAAGTTTCTCTTTGAAAAATTATTTCTGTCCCCGAAAAGCTGATATGCTTTTCCAGCTAGAGCTGTCAGTCTAACACAGACTTCTTATATTGACTCTCTTATACCCAGGGATCAGCATTGTTTTTACATGAATAGACGGGATGCTATATCTGTCAAAAAGGTGACTGGGCTATGTAAGCTGAAGAAGGGAAAATGTACCATCTTTCTTCCTTTTTTACATACCAGAAAAAATGCGATTGTTGTTAACCATCACTCTAGGAATACAAGCACACCATAGTAGTAGAGAAACACAAGTATAGCCATATGATCAATGTACAGTCATATTTGTATGACAATGTATCTAAATAAGGCAGCCCTCCTAAGTACCATGCAAACATGGCTAATTTCCTTCTGAACTGAGCTGGAACATTCAAATGGTGGGGTATCATGATTTAGTTTATTTTGGTGGTTTGAGGCTGGCTGTCTCTCAGGCTCCTCTGAGATGGAGATACTATGAGTTGTTTGCTTCTTGTTTCCTTCTCAGAAATCAGCCCTGTAAACAGACTGTATTGGTCTCAGGCTGGGGGCCTCATTTAATTTTTCCTGGCTTTACATAAGAGTACCTTGTAAAACTGCTACTTCTTTTGGTTAAAGCAGAACTAATATAAAACAGCATTTCCTTCTGGTCTTAGGTCTCAGGATAAATTAAAAAATAAAGATCCTGCAGACAAAACCAAGAGATTTTAAAATTTACATAGGTAATATTTTCAGAGACCAAAAAAAAAGAGTTCATTATGAACCTGGGCCAAAGATTTGAGTGGTTTCTTATTTGATCAGAACCTGTTTGTTTATCCCTAACTTTAACCATATGGGACAGTTTTATGGAGCAGGCTCATAAAATGAAAATGACAGAGCGCACATCTCAATCTGAGTCTGCTTGGGCTGTAAATATCTTGTTATCACGAGCTATGATGCTCTAAACCTTAACTCCTGAGTTAGCATGGCACTGTGTTCTTGCAAATCGTAAAGGTTCAGAATGAAGATACAAAAGTGGAGAGCACCTAAAGCACACACTGATGGTGCAAATGTCAGCACTGTAAAACAAAGGGTAATATAAAGGCGTTCAGCACCTTTAAGGAAGAAGAGAAAAAGGTGGATAGAGGCAGAAACAGGAGGAAGGAAGAGGAGAGGAGAGGAGAGGAGAGGAGAGGAGAGGAGAGGAGAGGAGAGGAGAGGAGAGGAGAGGAGAGGAGAGGAGAGGAGAGGAGAGGAGAGGAGAGGAGAGGAGAGGAGAGGAGAGGAGAGGAGGGATGAAGGGAGGGAAGGAAGAGAGGGAAGGAAGGAAGGGAGGTAAGGGAGAGAGAGAAGGAGGGAGAAAGGGAGGGAGGAAGGAAGGGAAGGAAGAAAGGAAGGAAGGAAAGAAGGAAGGAAGGAAGGAAGGAAGGAAGGAAGGAAGGAAGGAAGGAGAAAGAAAGATAGATTTCCTATGAAGTACACAGAGTTTACAAAAAGGTCAAGTCAGACACAGACCAAATGAGGAAACTCAAACCCAAGCAGACAACGTAACTTGCTCAGGTGGCAGAACAGATCAGTAGTAGAGTAAGGCAAGTCTGGTTTGTGAAATAAATTTGTAATTTAATTTTTCTGCTTTCTCTTACTGACCCTTTCCACAGCACATAGTTGCAAATCTGCTGTGGCATGGCAGCTCTTACTCTTTTATTGTGTTAACCTTAAGGAAGAAAGAATAAAATCAAACCAATAAAAAAGACAGAAAAAAAGGTAAAACCTCTCTCAGTTCTGCTGTTTGGAGGGATGCTAACACTCCATTCCCTGTTCCAGATGATGCTTATTTGCTCAGTTCAGTGGTGCCGTATCAGCTTCAGCTGGTCATCTGACAAAATCTCCCTGAGGTTTATGAACCTCAAAACACTTAGGTATCTGATTCAGATAGCTTCCAGTGGCTCTGCACCACTGGGGTGCTAATAAGAGTTAAAATTTTACCCTAACTGATGTTATACCTGCTTCCATCAGTGCCTAGTTACACATTAGATTGATTGTAAAGCTTTATTGTTTTATAAGTCTCTGCTTGGTCTGTTACCAAGTCACATTAACAATCTGTTAATGGTTTTCATTATTCCCAAAGCATCCACAATAGGTGTCTACGACCTGGAAACCGTCCTTAGAGGAGAGAAGAATAATGGTGATAATTGTGTTGATCTGTTCCTCAAGTGACATTTCTGATGTACTGGTACTGAGATTTTTGAACGTGGTTTCTTTTCCGCAAACAGTGAAGGACCCATAAACAAAGGGATGTTAAGAAAATGTAAAAGCACTCGGTGACAATATGGGGCAGAGAGATTCAGTTCACTCCTGTCAGTGCTTAACTTCAAACAAGCAAGAGAAAAAGTTAAGGAAAATGCAAGCTTATGTGGAACTGTTTCCTAAAAGTAAACCCTCATCCATCTTTAATGGAAATTGAAAGTATACGGGCTGGCTTCAGTCATTTAAATGTAAATTTGGCAAATCACTGCAGAACCTATGAGGAAAAATCCTGTCTTAACAACTTGATGAGACTTTGTAAGCACTGTCCAATCTACAGGTTTTTGGTAAGGAAACTGGTGCTAAATAACGATTAGGAAATCAGCCAGCAGCTGCTTCATCAGTGACCTGAAATCTGACATTGATCAAATAATCTCACTTCTCCATTCATTTGTTTCCTACTCATATTTTATTTCACTGAAAGATGAGGGTTTTGTACCAATAATTGTTGCTTCTGATGTATGCAGATTGCAGGAATAAGCATTTGAGGACAATGTCAGTTGATGCTTTCATGTACATCTGTGCCTGAAAATAAAATAAAACTATACTTCAGTGATTAGAAAGTGTCAGAGAATTCATTCTCTGATTAGTTGTTCTTATAGAAAAGGATTAATTTTTCATCAGTCTCAGAGATGTTACGTAAGCAGATATAATTACTGTAAGCTGGATCACTGATGGAGGGAAGTATATTTAAATATATATATTTGACATTATTGAATCAAATCCTTCTTTATGTACCTGAAATACTCAATGTTAAATTATTTGTTTAATAATGAGACTAATGGCACTTGCTACAAAAAAAAAAAGGATTGTCATAGAAAATCTAACCTTATGATAAGGTGAACTAGTAGACAACAAGCAATTTGGATAACTCAGAAAAAAAATCAGTTTGGAATTGTGGGATCCTTTCCCAGCCAGAAAGTTCTCAGCTGTGTCTGTACAGAACCCATTCACTGTGCTGGGCTATCTGTTCCTGCTCCCCCTGCTTGAAAATCACCTACTGAAAATGAAAGGAAGATCACCATAGCCTTTAGATAGTCAGACTGGACTTTTGTGCAGGTTGAAAAACGTTTCTAAGATGGTTTTAACACACTTTGACTCATGCAGGGTATTTTTGATATCAATGTGTAGAGATCAGGACATTACACTTTCTGTGAGCCTGCAACCATCTTTCACAGATTGGTGAAGTCAGAGTCAAATTACTATAATGGCCAGAACCCACCCCCCCGCAAAAAAAAAAGGAAAACAAACCCAACAGCAACAACAAAAACACACACACAAACAAAACGAAACAAAACAAATCCACTAAAAGTTGCTTACTTCCTTTGAAAATATGACATGTACAAATTTAAATTTCAAATTAATTTTTGGATACTGTCTGTAATTGTGACAATTTGTCCTCATGTAGACCTCCTTATTATCATACTGACAGAAATAAGTTGTTTAGACCTTGTGTCTAAGTATGATTAAGAACCAAAAATTATAGGGCTTCTATTATGAAAATCTATGTTCTGTAGTTTTCCTGGATCTCACACTAAAGGACTGATTTTTTTTCTATATAAGCCACTGAACATCTCACTATCTAATTGGAGATCATGGATCTCATGATATGAGTAAAGACCTGAAAAATAATTGGCTATTGCAATGCTCATCTTTGAAGTTCCTAAATCCAATTTTGCATTCACACTGCCCTGGACTGGTTTCTTCACAGTAGGAATTACTATTTTTAAAGTCTTATTGATTATTTTTTAATGATTTTGAGCAGGTTTGAAGAGGCTTAACTTCTGTTTATAAGTACTGACGTCAGTCATTTGAACTAGTCTGAAAAGGCCAGACCTAAAGCTGATGTATCCCCAGATGCACAGTATACATGGCTATATATATATAGCCCTGATTACTCATCTTCTTGTATCTACTAACTTACATTAAAGTATGAAAGCATGAAATACTATTAAATTACAGTGGCAGGAGTGTAAAAAGCAATACAAAGCAGTGATGAACAGAGAATCAAACACAGAGTTTTTACAATTATTCTCAGTTTTATACATGATAATAATTTGTTCAATAGATTTGTAACTCTTAATACACAGAAGATATTTTTAAAGAAAGTTTCCCAAAAGATTAACATGTTTAATTCCTGAAACTGTAGTGAAAGTATCAATTTACTGTGAAGTTCAGTATTGTTCTGGGTATCCCAGGGTACATTTCCCTAAATCCTTGAGTTTTAGCGGCCTATATGGCAATAAGTAGAAAATAAAACACCTGCTGAACAAGCAAGAAGGTTCTTTCTTTTAATGATGAGGTGATAGCTCTGAATCTTCCTACTTTTCTTTTCATAAAGCATTTAAATGATGCTGTATATTTATTCCACTGCTGTTAAGAAAAAAAAGGCAGGAAATGAAGAAATCTTGCAACATAAAAGAAAGAAACAAAATATAATCTTTTACTTTGAATTTGTTTGGCAGTAGCTTATAAAATCTCTGGGTTATGTGAAGCTTTTAATCCATCACCCAGAGCTGAATCTTTTCATTGAAAACACATTTTATTGAATTGCATTTAAATTATTTAGCCATTTTTATAGGCATAAGGTGATCAAATACATAATGTATTTTGATGCTCCCCAAAATGTCCCTGATGTGTGCTAGCTTTTGCTAATTAAATTCAGACTGCTCCTAGAGGAGAAGGAGAAAAAAAAAAAAAAGGAAAAAATAAATAGCCTGATGCACTTTTTAATGTTTCATTTCTTTGTTTCTCCTTCTACGTTTTTCCATCATTTTTCTCTTTCTTTCCTGCTTTCTTTCTTTCCTTCTTTCTCTCTTTATTTCTTTTCTCTTTCTTTACTTCTTTCTTTCTTCTTCACAGAAAAAAATAAAGGTCAGCTGTTAATTAGTGTCTTTCTGAAAGTATCCATTAATATTACATAAATTACTGTCTCAAAATCCAATTAGAATCCTGGGCCATATTGAAACTAAATACATCATTTAATTTTCAGGGCACAATATGAAATGAGGTCTAGAGAAGAAATCAATACTGGTTCAGTAAGGAAATATCAAGAGGGTCTGTGTGTATGTGTGTTTGCGTAACATAGTAATCTCAGCTTTACGAAAACCTGGGTATATCAGATGTGCATTTAAACATGCAGCAAAGTCGAGTTTAAAGCAGTAGGAAAATACTTGTCTCTCCACCTGTCTGGCTTTTTTTACTTTGTGAGGTTTTTCACTCCTTCTGCTCTCTTCCCCCCCCGCCATGCATTGCTTGTATTCTCTTTCAGACGTGTTAACATGTTATTCCAACTCAAAAGAGGTGAATATTGAAAAATTTTGATTAAAAGAGGCCATGACCATAAAATCAGATATTTGAAGTGGAAAACTATGGATAGGAAGAAAATATTTATGAGCATTTTGTTTATTTTTTGTGTTGATTTTTTATTCTAAGTGGAGGTTATATAATTTAACCATGAACAACTAAATGAAGCAGTGGATAGACCTCATTTCTATTTATCTAAGGACTGTGATTCACTTTTCTTTGAATAGTGCCAATATTTATGTTTATTGAGTATTTGTGAAGAGACAGAGTTGTGTCAGATGGCTTAATAACTCTTAGGCTTATAGGACATTTAGAGAGCTGGTGCAAGGAATTTCTTCCAGCAATAAGTATCCTTCTCTGTATCGTAATGAACTATAATTGATCGATATGAGATGGAAATGTGTTTTTGTTATTATTAGCTTCTCCTGTAGGAGGATAAAAGGAGTGCAAGTACTTCTACAAAGACCATTAGATAAATGGACTAGAAGTAGTGGCTGTTATACTAAATGGGTAACTCCAGAGCTTGAAAAGTCAAGCCTCTAGGCAACTAAATTTGGTAGATCGCATCACACCCACTTACACAGCAAAAAGGACCTGGAAAACAAATGGTTCAGAAACAAGTTGCATTAGCAGATCAAGCAGCTACTGACAGATATGTAGAAAGATAGAAAAGGAGGTACTAAGGAACAAGAGAAAAAGGGTTGAAGAGTTCTGCAAACAGAAATTTCTGTTATTCCTAGAGACTAAAGCTGGAATATGTGAACAATATATCCACAGACTCGCCTAGTCAAACCGAAAATGATTTTGGATAGTTGCTGGGCCCCAACATTAACCAAACATAACCTAAAAGAGTTAGTCAAAATAATTCTGAAATATAATATAAGCACTGGGAGAAGAGCAGAACACTTCTAAGGCTAAAATACTAAAATGTATGGATATGAACCATTTAGAAAGGATTGGTTTAACAAAAGAAAATGAACACAGGCAATCTCTTTCAAAAGTGGTACTAGGTGTTTCTTAGTAAATTATGATTCAGAAGAAAAGCAATCAGATGAAGAAATAAAATAATGTAAGGAAATTTTAGAAATACATTTATGGTTTGGAAATTATGCGGTGGTTGGGATGTTGGTCTTGTTTTGTGACTTGCCCTGGAGAGTAGATGTGGGTGGGAAGGAGAAAGTGCAAAGCTCTGTTAAGTCTTGTCATCTTAAAAGCTGTCAAATTGTCAGAGGTCTGCTAGATTACTAAGAAATCAATGTACTAAGAAAAAAGAAGAGTGTAAGTAACAAGGAACCCAGAAATTCTGACCCATTTAGCACAAAATCAAAACAGAGGGAACACAGGTAGTGTTATTAATCTCATTGACATCTTCTGCTTCCTCTGTTTGCATAGAGATTGGAAGAGAGGCAACATTTCAGTGCACGCAGGTTGGAATATTGGAAAGTCTTGTTAGAAATCAGAAAAAAAAACATTTCATGGTGAAGATGATCAAACATAGGAACAGGTTGCTTGGAAAGGCTGTGGGTTTTCTTTGAAGTTTTCAGAACTCAACTGGACAAGGCCCTCACTAAGCTGATTTAGATGGACCTGCTTTAGAGGAGTGGAGCAGTTAGACCAGAGACATCCAGAGGTCCCTTCCAACCTAACTGTTCTAAGATTTTTGATTCTCTAATCAGGACACCAAAAGACATAGCAGTGATAGATCTTTAAAAAGAAACACAAACTGCATTTTTTTTAATTTATTAAAAATAATTCTGCCTTAGCTTTAGTTGATGAAAACTGACTGCAAGGTTGAAAAACTAGAATTTTAAACTGATTTATACAACCTATATAGCAAGGGCATAGTTGACAAAAAGGGAGAATAAATTTACATTTTTCTGAATCAACATTTCTGAAGTAAGCTGTTTTGGATCACTGTGTATAATGTTATAGTCACGTAAGTTGGAAGGGACTGCTAAAGTATATCTAATCCAACATCATGTTCTAACAGATAAAGCAAAAACAAGTGGCAGCTGGTATCTCTTACTGACCAAAAACATTTGTGCAAGGAATAGAAATCGTATCAGTTACTTAGCAATGGGAATGGTAGCGTTGTCAACAGTAATACAACAAAGGCAAAACTTTTCAATACATAATTCTCTTTTATATTTGAGAAAAGCTGAAAAATGTACTCACATTGTATGATTATATACTGTCAGCTCACTGAAATGGCTGAGAAGCATGTTAAGTCACTGCTACTAAGTCTGAGACATTTATATTAACATATCAGATAGTTTACACCAAAGCATTTTAGAAGAACTGTTTAAGATCACCTCTGAGTTCTCTATATCAGTTTCCACAAAATTTCAGAACAGTGGAGATAATTCAGAGAATGGGATAAAAAAGTGCTTGTATTTTCAAAAGGGTAAACAGGAAAACTGAATAACTCTGTATATTTAGGAAAGATTCACTCATTTATTTTATGTAAAGTGGGTCCCACCTAACTAATGTGACATCTTCATTTGAGAGCAGCATATGTTAAATTAATAAATACAACAGTGCTGGTACAGTGCTCTTAAATGTCCATGAGGCATTTGATTTGGGGCTACACAATATTTGATTAAGTAATTAAAACAGATAGAATCAAGACCATAAATATATTTTAAAGAATGAACAGATGCATTTTATTGTAAATAGTTTCCTCTGCAGTCAGATCTTATGCCATTTATAATGTTTATCACGAGCGACAGAGCTAAAGCCTCAAGACTTCAATTCAAGAAAAGCTGTGTAGCCTCGTGTAGTATTGGGAACCTCAGGGGTGATCTTGTCCATGTGTATGAATACTTGATGGGAGGATGTAAAGAAGGCAGAGTCTTACTCCTGTCAGTGGTACCCAGTGCCAGAACAGGAGCCACTGGGCTCAAAATGAAAAAAAAATAAATTAAAAAATCCTTCAAATATAAGAAAAACCTCATATTTTATGTCCTTCAAGCACAGGAACAGATTGCCCAGGTTTCCAGAGAGTGAGTGGAGTCTTCACTGCTGGAAATACTAAAAATCCAGCTGGACAATGACCTAAGAAACTTGTTCTATTTAACCTGGCTTTGAGCAGGGTGGCTAGCCTAGGTGACTTACAGATGTGATCTTAAAACTCAGCTCTTCTATGATTCTGTGATCCTGCAAAGTCTTAATCAAGCTTTATGATAAAACAAAGACAGGTCAAGGCTACAGAACTTGATGAGCTAGGCAAAAATTATCTTAATAATTTTAATACACAGTCCAAGATAAAAAATGACATCAAATGATGAGCAAAGTTGGTCATGCTTCCCTGTCTTTAAAATAAACAACTCTGAAAAGTATTTAATGACTGTGGTGGCTAACCAATTAAAATAAATGTCGGTACTATTGCATGGACCAGAAGTACAGAGAACAGATATAAGACCTAGTCTAGATAAACATGAAGATATTGAAGAGGAGGACAGAGGTCAGAGGATCTTCACATTCAGAAAAGTATAGGAGTAAAACCTTGAAGAAGAATTAGAGAGCCATGTCACATTAATAGTTTTGCCTTACAGATGGGGTCTTTGTTCTGGATTATGTAGTGCCTCATTCCTTTGTTCTGCAGCCTTGTGGGATGGCATATGGCCCTATGTGTTTTATACCAGACATAGTCTATTTAATTTTTTCAAAAACAATTAAGTTTCTATCTTAGCTGGTTCAGAGATTATTATATCAGAACTATTAAACTGTTGGGATGTTTTTCTTCCACCTCAGTTTAGCTATTTTTTTGTTGTTGTTTAAAACAAACACTTGTCTCTGTGGTGCAGCACATACCAATATAGAACAGAATTACAATGTACTTCCAGCCAAAATCAGTTTATTGTCTATTTCAGTAGTTTTCTTATGGTAGCAATTATTCTCTGTAAGCCTGCAAGCAAGCAGCAGAAATCTGAAATCATCAAAGAGTTTTTATCTGTAGCAATTTCAAAAATGGCAGGTAGCTGATAGTTTAGACTTTAGTTCTCCGCAGTAGAGCAGTGTGAGAACTGGAGAATGCCATCTGCCTTCACCAGCTAGTTTTAAATGTTGAGGAATCAGGCTGGTGTTGCAATTGTTCATATACGCTAGTTAAATCAAGCTGACATGGCACAGCAACAAATGAGTTACCCGTAGCAAAAACTGATGGGTGAACTCTATTGCTTTGAGGGTTATGACTGGGTTATATTCTCAAGTCTACTAAGTAGACCTTTTGTATTGTAGCCGTGCAACTATCTATTAAATTAGAGGAGCACTCATTTAAACTATATTTAATAGTATCCTCATTTAACACAATATCCTCATAAGAATGACAGATTTTGTATGTATATAGTAGGAAAATTTCAACAGTTTTATTGCAGTCAAAAAAAACCAAAACAAAACAAAACAAACTTATCTTCTCCTAAATTCCCAAAACTGGGGTCGAGATTTTTTAATTCATAGCACCATGATGATTTTGGATGCGCAACATGAAATGTTCTAGTTTGCCACTATTATATGTCTATCAATGAAGACCAAGTCCCTTTTATGAACATGAGAGGAAAATCAGTTCCCAGATCCAAAAAAAATGAACTGAAAGTCTAAAAGGAGAAACGTTAGGGTATTTCCACCCCTTGAAAAGGAACAAAACCAGTGCTGAATTTCTGCCAGGCTGGAGAGGGCTCTGAGCAACCTGAACAAGTTGATGATGTACCTGCTCACTGCAAGGAGTTGGACTAGATGTTCTTTGAAAGTGCCTGCCTACCCAAACTATTCTATGATTCTATGCTATTTCTTATTTATTTATTTATTTATTTTTGTTTCTGAAGCATCAGAAATAGCCCATGATACAGAACTCATGCTGTGCAGTGTTAATCAGACCTCTTTATTACAGGACTTGCTCATGTGCTCAACTTTGTACTGCAGCTCAGACCCTCTCTGTGACTGGAACAGATCAACAGAAACACTGGGGTGTTTTGGGCTTTTCTCTTTGCTATGGCAAATAGATGACCTACTGAAAACATCTGGTCATAGTCCCTGACATTTCACAGCATTTAGATGTTTGTAACATCTTGATTTCTCCCAGTATTTGCTCATAGCACAGATTAAATTGAATTTCATATTGTCATCTAAATTAAGTCACCAGGATAGAACTAAAACATATAGATGCAAAACTGTGTAGCCTATGAAAACTACAAGAGAACAGAATTTTGTTTTGTTTTGTTTTGTTTGTTTTAATTCAAACAGTTCCTTTTGAAAGACAATAGCATTTTTGGAGAGTATTTATTTATTTATTTATTCATTTATTTATAATCTGAATTTTTTCTCATTCTTGTAACAATTTTCAGAGACATTCTGAAAATTTTTAATTTTAAACTTCTATTTCGAGAAGAACCTTCTGTTTAAGTACTACCTGAACTCAAAGAATACATTTTATATTTAAAAATAGATAAAGAATACATTTTATATTCAAAAAATAGGTACTTCAGTTTCAGTTGTTGATCCAAATAATAAAATAATAGCAAAATTTTGCACTATAAAATCTGTTACATACATTAACATACTAAATATGTTTCCCATGGAAATTTCTGGGTTTGAGTAAACCTTTTTTTTTTTTTTTTTTTTTTTTTTTTTTTTTTTTTTGGTTAAGGAACTATTCTGTAGAAAAATTATCAATTGTGTCCCAGAATTGCATAGCTCTTTCAGAACTACAAGATAACACAACGAATCTCAAAGTGATTTAACAAAATTAGGTGAAAGGACTAAAAGTTATTCTTAATGAAGAGGCAATTATAGAGAATGGATGGAGCAAGCTGAATTGCTCCTGTATTCTGCTGGGGTCTAAAGATGGGGGAAGGGAAGAATCCTGCCTGTTTGGGTGAAAGGCTCAAAAGAATGAAGTGCTTAGAAAGACCTCACCTGTAGAAGCCATCCAAGAACAGAAAGAACATCTCTACCTGGAGTGTGTTCCATTTTGGTTACCTGGTGAGACAAAACTATGACATTGCAGAAAGAAAATGTCTTTAGACTAAAGGAATATAAAGAAACATTTCCTCTCTAAGATAACTGCAGTATGTGTGTCTTTAAATTAACAATATATAGAACTGAGTAAAGTGCTTTTATTTTTATTTCTTATAACGGAAACATATGGAAATATTCAGCAAAATTCAAAGGCAGCTCATTTAAAACTGATTAAAAAGATATGGAACTCATTTCCACCAAATAAAATTTGGTGCAAACATTTTTATAGGGATAATATAAATATCTACAGTTATATTAAAGAGTACCACATGGGAGATTTTTAGCAAAATACAAACTCTATCTGGCTGAAATAAATCAACCTGTCCCTACAGAGACAAAGTTTTGGTACTTCCAAGAAAATGTAAAACTTACTTTCTTAAACTTAATTTTACTTCAAATGCAGAAGCAACATAAGAACTAAGGCCATGTTCACCATTAATTTTATATATTAAATGCAGGGAGAGAGATAGACCCAGCAGCAAAATATCCACCAAATTTTTACTAGCAATATTTTTTGCAAACATTCTTTTGAACTTTTAGTTCTTTGTTCTGCAACAGCAAAAAGACAGGCTGAACTTTTTTGTATGGTTTCTGTTATTTTGAGTTTCAGATGTGTTAGAATTATAGCTACAAACATTACCTCCTGTCAAGTTTCTTTCAGGAGGAGGTAGCAGCCGAACGTTGGGAAGAAGCAACCAGCAGACAAAACACACACACTCGAAACTTTCCTAAACTTTCTTAAATAGCATAAAATCTTGAGTTCACTTCAGTATTTGGAAAATGTTTTTAACCTAGTTCTTGTTTCCTGCTGTTATCCCCATAACCTGAATAAAATGTGATTCCATGGCCTCCTCCAAATATATCTGAAACCCTTCTCACTTTATGATTCATCCAAAACTTCCCTCATTACAATTCTGTTTCCTTTCTTTATACAACACCTTTTATCATACACTGGTGGGTGATGGCTTAAAAGTCGTGCCTAAGGGTTGAATTACTTAGACTCCCTTGAGCCACAGTTTCAAATTCTGACAGGGTTGACTCAATTCTGCCTCTTTTCAAGGGAAAGAAATTGAATTCCGTGCAGGTCATTCTGTGAGAGTCTTTCAGGGAAGAGCAAAATTGCAACTAATATCCAGCCTGCTTTCTGGAAACATTAAAGCTTTCTATCAGAAGGAAGTTTTTCCCACCATCTTTCACTAGTATTTCCTCTTCTGTCACTTCAGTGCTGCAGCTTCACCAGTGCTGTTCACTTAGCAATCACACTTTAGCAGGGGTTGCATACATCTGCTGTGGTTACACAGGGCCAGAGAGCATATTGCCCTGAATTCCAGCCTTGCTACACTTATTTGATTTGTTAAGGTCTTACTGACATTTACTATTTCCTAAAATTTTAAGGTGATTTTTATTTCAAAGCTCCAAATGAAGAGACTGAAGACAATAGTTGAAAATCTTACCCTTAATTACAATACTTTCACACTTGCATCTTGAAACTGGGAAGCACACCTACCTCAAAGGTTCAGGAGTATAATGATAAATAAGGACAGCTTCAAACCTATCATTCTGAAATTGAGTGGTTTTCTGCAGTCTTTCATGGGTTGTAAAAGCTCTGGGCTGGCAGCTCTGTGAAGTGATGACAAGGGTGAAATCAGCAGCAGAAGGCAGCACAGGTTGTAAAAGGTGTTGGCATCCTGTAGGAAGAATGGCATCACAGAGCCAGGCAGCTTAGAGACCAAAATCAGTGCTTAAACTTGACTGACATTTCCCATACCTAGACTCTTTTTCCAACTAGTAACAATATTGCCAGTCCTCAAAAAATCAGGCATAAATTTTCCATGCTGGTAGCCTACGTCATGCAGAGATTGCATGGGTAATACCAAAATAAATAGTCATATCATTTCCAACAATAATATTAGGGGGAAAAACAAGGCTTTTCCCACTTGTAAGGAGTACTCTCATAAAAGTGTTTTCTGAGAAATATCATGACCTTTGTTTGTTAAAAAGATTTGAATTTTTCAAAACTATCTTCTCAACATTTGTGTGAAAATTTGCCTTATTACACTTGATTTGTCAAAACACTATTTTTCAGAAGTTTAGTAAAAACATGCTAGGGCTTGCTAGCCCCACCAATTGATACTTGACCTAGAAAAAATGTACCTTATCTCATTACAGAATTGCTATTTTCAGGTGTAGATTTGCCTTATTGCCTGAAACCACTATATATTGTATTTTGGGGCAATAGAGTTGAAGAGGATTTCCTTGGAGTCACCACCTTCAGTGACCACTGACCAGAACTGAACTCTTTGGTAGGATGCCAGGAAAAGAAGATATAGCCTAAGGAAGACTGAGTGGGGTGAAGTTCAGAGGTTGGTTTAAAAAAAAAAAAAAGTAATGGCTAACAGAAAAGATACACCACATGTTTATGACTTAAATAATTTGTGACAGACTATTTTTACTTCTCTATAGGAAGAGTGGCAGCTGCCTATGCAGTTTTCATACGTTCTGCAATCTAATTGACAGATACGCTTCCCGAGGGGACAAACAATTGGTTTTGGTGGAAATTGTCCTTTCTGCTGACTGAGGTTGAGTCTCTACCACCATCCTTCTGAAGGCCCCATACCTTTCTCCTATTGCAGCTGGCTTAATACACATAAGCATAAATAAAGTATTTCATGCTCACTGTGAAAGATGATTCTCCCATCAAGAGAATACTGTTTTCTTAGCACGTCCTGAAGTCCGCTTCTGGCCTCTTCTTTTTCTAGTTATGTCTCATGCTTGACTTATGTGCATTGAGTGCAGGTGAGTGGGGAAGAAGATGCCTTCACATCATAAGGGTCTATTGTGTGTCCCAATAACTTGTGCATACTTCTCATTCACAGGACTTGGTCCTTCATTTAACAAAACTCTCCCAAAGGCATGGAGGGTGAATGCTGGGTTACAGCAGTAGATTGCTCCCCTAGAAAAGACACGTTGTTGCATATTTTTCCAGTAAATCTGCAATTATCAATAGATGTGCATGCTTACCTGTGTTTGTGTCAGTTGTTACAACATTTTAGCTAAACACAATGACTTTGACCCATAGGCCAACATTTTAAAAAATTGTTTCTACTCTGCTGTGACAACTGTGCCCACATATGACCGGTTTTGGTACTTGTTCAAATTTTTTAAACCCAACAGATGTCCTTTTTTTGTGAACATAGGAAATGCAGAAAATAAATAGATTGTTTAATATGATCTGATTATATTTTAAAATACAATTAAATCAGGGAAAAAAAAAAAATCCAGAATAAATATTTAAGAGGTTTGGTAACAGTGTTCAGTACCTATTTTTTTTATCAAGATCACCCAGTGGTTTCTTCCCACCCCAAGCCAAGGAAAAGTTATAACCAACCAATGGTAGTTTCACGGTTCCCAATTCAGAAATGTGTGGCTGTGATCCAGTCATGAGTTGTGCACATCCCTGCACTGTTCTAGCTATTCAAAAGCACAAAGATGGAAAACTAAAGGCCACAGAGTGTTTCAGTGTTGAGACATGATGTCTCCAAGTCAAAATTCAAGCATGTTTGCAGGGCATTAAGAATAGGTCTTCCAATCCATCTCTGTTTCTGGGCAGAAAATGTCAGCTTGTATAGCTGCTACAGTAACACCTCTCATCAGTTTCTTATTTATTTTACCTCTTGGGCGGCCATGGGAGGCAAGATATAACTTAAACTATAAGTAACCAGGACTGCCTCCCAGCGAATGTAAGGATAGCATAGCTGGCTTCAAGCTGATGTTCAAACTGAGCATTAATTTTTCAGTTAGTCGTCTTATTAATGATATCCAGCTTAAAATTAACTTATTACCATTTTTTTGCTCTTAAATTTTGAAATATGAAGAATGTAGAAAGCACAACAAAGCACAAAGAAGAGCACTCTTAGGAAGTAGGGAGAAAGAAGAGTGAGTAAGGCACTAGGTTACATCAGAAAACTGAAATCTTCCTAAGCATAGAGTTTCAAGTGGACTTTCTCATTATCGTTTTATCTCTCTGATGGACCCTCAATTACAATTACAAGCCAAAAATGGCAACTATGCTACAAGCAACCTTTCTTCAGTTTCATGCATACTAACTCACAGTACAGGAATTATGGGACGGAAAATCAGGACATGATTTGAAGACATTGCAGAGTTAAGCTACCTATGATGCTAAATAATTTTTCTAAAGACTTTTTTTTTTAAAGAGCTGTTTATGCCAACCTCAGTGTCAACTTACCATATATTTCTTTAATATCAAACATTTTTTTATTATTTCTTGATAGTGTGGACCCAAATGACTATCACTGAAATGGAAAGCTATCAGTCCTCCAGTGTTAGGAAGTTCATAATTTCCTGTTTAAACTATTTTGTTGGTATTTTCCACAGTGCCATCCAGGTAGTGGAGAAAAGAATGTGACAAAATCTTTTTTTTTTAATCTTTACAGCTAGCTGCTATAATGTCCCTCTGGCACTATAAGTAAAAAGACAGAGGATAATACTTTTTTCCAGTATTCTAATGAGAACTGAGAATGCCTGCATCCCCTCAGCTAGTTCTTTTAGCCAGCAGCTATTGCAATATGCCTATAAGGAGAAACTCAAACAGACACAGAAGAAACTAAAAGAGGGAAAGTTACATAGAAAATATCTCATCATCATCCAATTTCAATGAAACAATCGAAGATAACTAGCTTATAAGTGATTGGGGTTGTATTGCTTTTAACTACAGCCACCTGTTTCTAAAAGAGGAAGGATGGGTTTTTGGCTAAAGCTTGGCTAAAAAAAATATCTACCTCTATTTGGATAACTTGTCTCTCTTCCTAGAACTGCTAAAAGCTTCCTGTAGGACCTCATAGCATTCTTACACTTCCTGGGAGTTATTTTATTACTCTCTGTGCTGGTTTGAGTGAAAATTAGTTTATTTTCCTTCATGCATTTAGAAAACTTTATTTTTTTGTGTCTGGCATGGTCATTATTTACACTTAGTTTGAGAACAAGAAGCCAGCACCCCAGGACAGAGTTAATGTTTTTAATTGCTCTAGTCTGAGAGCTGAGGTGTCTGAACTCTCTGACCACAGGTGTGAGTCAGGTGGGAATGGGGGTACATGGGACAGACCTTGACCGACATTCAGGCAGATCAATAAGAATATTGCATGCCATTAGCATCATGCTTATTTAAGGTGAGTCAGGATCTTCCAGCCAGGCTCAAAGCTGGGACCTGTTTAGGACACTTCTGTTCAGGAGTTTTTTTATTTTGGCTCTTTGTCATCCTGCCATTTTGCAGAGGCCTCTCCCTCTCCCTCTCCCTCTCCCTCTCCCTCTCCCTCTCCCTCTCCCTCTCCCTCTCCCTCTCCCTCTCCTTCCCCTCTCCTCTTCTCTTCGCTGTTCAGGACAAGGACACTGCTTCCTGGGACTGACTACTCAGTGTAGATGGAGTTTATGAGGAATTGCATTAAGCGTTTTATATTCTATTTCCATTTTATATGTACATTAGTAGTACTAGTATGATAGTATTATTTTGTTATTCTATTAAATTGTGTTTATCTCAATCCACAAGTTTCTCCCTTTCCTTTTGATTCTCTCCGTTATTTGGAGGTGGGAGGAGTGAGTGAGCGGCTATCATCGTTATATTGCTAGGTCGGGTTAAACCACGACAATCTCTGTCCACTTACATGCCTGTCTTTTGTTAATGAGAAACTCTATAATACAGGACATGTAGAAAAATAATTTTTAATAGGACAGCAAAGTGATGGCTAATGTGGTGCACCAATCAGGGCATCAGAATCCAGGGAGGCAGTGGTGTTTTTTTAATGATTTTTTTTTAATGGTAAAGAAACTACCCCTTACCTTCTGGAATGGAGGTGATCTTGTATCATTGAGGTAGTTTTCTAATGCTAAACTGACGCGTATATACACTAGCACACAATTGTACTTCTTAGATTATGTTTTATGCTCATTTATACTGCTGAAATGCAACATATCTAATAGAGAGAAACCATCAAGCCATGACTTGATTCTTATCTCTGGCATTTTTGGAAGCCGTAGAGAAGGTCACTTCATTTCTCTCAGCTTTTCTTTTCCTTCTGTGACTTGTCTCATTGACAAAGTTCCCTGGACCAGGGTTTCTCTTTTACAGCGGTCTTTCATATTTTCTTTAGTCTCAAACGTCTCTCTAGTTTGATAGATCTTTCAATATGAAGACATTGTACTGAGTAACAGCTGCAGAGCTGTTAGGTTCCTCTATCCTTGACAAGATTTAAAAAATTCTTGCAGGTTCCATAGGGGAGGGATGATGGAAGGAATCATGATTTTATACACTTATTTATTCATTCTTTCATTCACTCACAGATATTACTGACTTTCAGTGTATACCCTAGAGTTCCAACACATGTTCTTAACAGATGTTTTATTATCTGATCTTCTGTTATGTTCATTCAAACTGCCACAACAGTCACCCACCTTTTATATACTTCTACGCCAAACTAAATAAAAAGAAAATAAACTCTTCATAATAATAGTGTTGGGTTATCCTGACTTAGAACTCATTCCCTCCAAGGACAATTATAATGAACTCCTATCTTTACAAAATCTATTGTATGAACTTACTAACTTGAGATGCAACGTACTCTGATTTCTGAAGGGTTAGACTTGAATTTTCAGGAAAATAGGGACTACTGTTTCAGAACTCTTATCTTCCTTTCTGGCCCTAAATAGGAGTAAGACAAGTTGTTTTAAAAGTATGTTTAAATTTAAATATTTTGGAGTAGTCTACTTCATGTATCTTACTCTGACAGTCTCTAGAGTTTCTTGCGTGTAACCCATGAATCATCCTTCAGGAGAGGAACCTTATGATTCAACATGGTGTGGGTTAAACAAGAAGTTTGTCCCCTTGATCTTCTTGTTTCTAATTCAGCCGTCTCTCTACCAACAATTTTGCCTTGATATTTTCAGTCATGTCAGAGCATGCACAGCACTGGAAGGTTACAGTATGAAAACAGAGTTATTTGTAAGTGATGCAAGTTCTCCTTGAATCTTATGAGTTCTAAACCAGCTTCTAATTTTACATTAAAGTTACTTCATTTATTCATCTAACTTTGAAAATGTTTGCTTAAGAGATATTTCTTCATTGACTTAGCAAGTTAATAGCAGAGGAGACAGTCCATTGCTTTATCCATCAAACTATCATTTCCACTTCCTCTCTCAGGCTGCCATTGGAAAAAGAAAAGTTTTTAACACTAGCCATATTTATATTTTTCTTTAACTTAATTTTCATACCTGTGTGCATTGGCTATTACTTATATTGATATGGAAATCTAGAAATAATCCTGAACCTAAGAACTAGTAACCATGAGATATTCATATCAGTATCATCCTTTTCTTGCAGAGTTTGGAAACATGTCTGAGATTTCTTTGAGCTGTTTGTACCTTTTTTTTTACAATATTTATACATTTTATTATCTATAATAACATTTACCATCTAAAATATTTAATTTTGTAATATATTTACAATAGCACACAAAACTTACTTTTAGCCAAGAGACAAAAATTATTTCTATCTGAATCGTCAAATATGAAATAGAATCATGAGTGTACCAAAATATCAAAGGAAAAAACAATGAAATATGTCATGAAATTTTAAAATGGTATGTTTTTGGAAAAGGGTTAATAAAAAAATAATAAAATATACATTAAAATTTTCAATACAAATATTTTATAGTCTGTCAGAATATTTGTCAGTGGAGAAGTTGCTTTTTTTAGCTTAGACTTTTTTTGCCTATGTATTCTTCTTTTCTATATAAATTATATTTTTTTTTGTACTTGAAAAATACTAGAAGATTTTTTTTTCCTTAAACGTCAATGGGAGATATGTATAAACATTGTCAATATTCATTTATTATACCTAATAACTTGATCTCCCTAGACCAATTTTATTTGATATTTGGCATACACTTTAGTAGCCCATGTTCACTGTCTCTTATAGAAAAGGACAAATTTCTCATGAAAGTCATGAACTACGATAAACACCCTTTGTAACAGGCATTTTACTAAATTTAAGAGCTTATATTTGCAATGCCCATAGCTCCCAAAGGCCCGTAAGATACATTAAGTTTTCCAAAAGACAGACTAGGTGACAACCTCTTTGACAAATCAAACAAGAATCGGGGTTTCAAGCTGTGTTTACTGCTTCAAGTAATTTCCATTTCTGAATGTTCAGACAAAGACCATTAAGACAGGAGAAACTGAGAAAAAGCTGTACAGCTTCTATACAGTTCTGAGTCAACATCTTGCCAACTCTTGAAATATAAAATTTGGGTTAAACCAGGAAGATGGCTAAATTGATCCTATATGATGCTAAAAGATGTATATACACATTATGTATATACATGTATACACCTGTATTTATGATGTATATATGATTATGTATGTTCAAAACCTCTGTGCATTCATTATTTCTATTAAATAAAACATGTGTAGAATTCCAGAAATAAAGTCTTCCCCAGGACTATACAGAGAATGTAGTCATTTTGTATCTGGTACTGCTAAGGTAAATGTTGATTTTATATTGACAGTTCTGAGCAAGCATTGATTTCTCAGCTTTTATACAAACATCCTTCATTAGATAAGGTTCCTTTGAGAAATTGTAAGGTTTTGTAATTATTATTTTTAGAGTTCCCTTCTCAAGTCTATAACCTAATGCAAATGTGGTTGCTTTCATCTTGGCTGACACATCAGGTTGGACCCAAGATTCTCCATTAAGAGAAAAGCTGATGACATTCAAAGCACTAACATCTCTTACTCTGCAAAGGTGGACTTATACGGGTTATGTAAACATCTCGTATTATTGATGAATACTCAACAAACATTCTAGTTGGGGCTCTTGTCAGCATTTCATCGATTTCCATACTCACTGGATAGTGACTTGCATTATTACGCCAGACTTTTAATTTGGGACTTGTGCCTTTTAAAAAAATAATTTTTTAGGTTTTGGTGGTGGTGGTGGTTTTTTTTAAGTGATTATGGGAGTGATAGACTGCTTCATAGTGAAAGATGCAGTTGTATTGGTGATGTGGCTGGTAGTAAGTATTCATTTCCCATGCTGTGATGAAGAGTGTGTGTCCCAGTTCAGGGCCCCTCAGTTCCAGCAGGACAGGGAACTGCTGGAGAGAGTCCAGTGCAGGGCAACGAAGATGCTGAAGGGAGTGGAGCATCTCCCGTGTGAGGAAAGGCTGAGGGAGCTGGGGCTCTTTAGCTTGGAGAAGAGGAGAATGAGAGCTGACCTCATTAATGTTTATAAATAAGTAAAGGGTGAGTGTCAGGAGGATGGAGCCAGGCTCTTCTTGGTGACAACCAATGATAGGACAAGGGGCAATGAGTGCAAACTGGAACACAAGAGATTCCACTTAAATATGAGAAGAAACTTCTTCACAGTGAGGGTGACAGAGCCTGGAACAGGCTGCCCAGGGAGGATGTGGAGTCTCCTTCTCTGCAGACATTCAAACCCACCTGGACACCTTCCTGTGCAACTTCATCCGGGTGTTCCTGCTCCAGCAGAGGGATTGGACTAGATGACCTTTTGAGGTCCTTTTCAATCTCTAACATTCTGTGATTCTGTGATTGTGTCATTGCAAATAACGGGAGAAAAAAGGGAGACTATTCCTTATCATTCATGAGTGTATCATATTCTGTGAAAGTCAAAATATTCTGATCTCAATGACTGCTATTGGACTGTCAGTGCCTATAATTACTAATTCAAAAGAGAATTCTCCAGAGGTGCTTCATGATACATGTTTTTTCTACTGACAGAAGATGAAACTCTAAGTGTGAGTAGGTACCCACGCAAACATGAAAGAACATCCGATTCAATACAAGGTTTCCACCATGGGATTCCAATGTTTTCTTTTAGAATGTTGCAGGAAAAGGAAGTTGTATTAGCTATCATTTCACATCTAGAGTTCTTCTTAGTCTTAGCAGTCACTATACTGTGATGTACAGTGATCTTCCCACAACCACTGAGAGATTATTCTGTATCAAGTGGCATTATAATAGTATTTTCCTGAGAGATTAATTCCTATTTGGACTGAAGTGGTAAAGCACAGATGACAAAAGCTTCTGTCATTATACACTCAGCAACAACTCCAATACAAGCCTGAAGATTTGTACTACAGCAGAAATTATTATAAGATGCTTCTGTTTCGGAGAATGTTTATTATATAGGACATTTAAGATAGCTCCATTCTTTGGACTATACTTTCAAGAACTATTCCATTCAGTTGAATATTTGCAATATTTTACCTGTCTTAGTATATTTCCTGGTAGGATGTATCTCATCTCCCTACCACAAACTGGACACTTGTGACAATAAAAATAACCTGGTACAGAGATAAAGATACAACAAATTTAAGCACATACTACAAGGATGATATGAGCTGGCTTCTAATCTCATTGGTGAGGGTTCAAGAGAGGAGTAAGTTTATTCAGGACAAAGGAATTTCCTGACATATCCTCCACATAATAGAAACTGACACTACAAGTTTTGACCCTCTCTGGGACCTCAGTTTCTGTTATTATGTAGGAGACTCCAGTACCTGTACAGTGTTCTCAAAGGAAAATAGCAAATAAAACCTTTAATAATATGAAAACAAATGAATACTGATCCTATCAGTTCTGCATTTTGTGTTGATTTGGTTTGTTTTCCTGCAAAGAAAACACTGATACAGCATGACATGATAAAAATCTCCTTTAGAGCTTTTAAGCTGAATGGATTCTGGCTGTCTCGAATCAAGGCTGGCAGGGAATATTCTCTCTAGACTGTGGCAGATGGCATCTCTTTTGTTTGCTTGCTTGGGTTTGCTGTATGTTTCTGAGTGTTACACTATGTTCTGCTCTGTTCAGCTAAAAGAGTAGAGGTAGGAAAGTTGTCTTTTCACTTTCTGGTGCCTCCTACTATCTGGAGCTGGTTAAATGTTTTGAATGAAGAAAATATCAGACCTTCTCTATTGGCAGTGGATTATGATCTACTGCAATGTTGTTTTGAAGAGTTGGTTTGAAAAAACAGGGAGTGAAGTATCAGCTATCAGGGATGTTGAAGCATAAAAAAAGCTAAAGAAGGTTCCTAGAAAGAGAACAAAGTAGGCAAACATGTTTCAGAGGAAGGAAAAAGAAATATGAACATGAGACATAGAATGTTTGTGTGTGGTGTGTTAAAATCTCAAAAGCATTAAAGGCAAACAGGTGCAGAGCATGACTGAAGAAAAGGACAGGCCACAAAAGCACTTTCAAGCTGAGTTTGTCAGAAGCATTATGCTTATCTTGTTGAAAATATGTATTTGAATTTAAATAGATGCATTAATAGACAACATTTAAACTCAAGAATTTATTGTCATCTGGCATTATGGACACTCAAAAAGATCCACTCAGAGAAGAAGATGAATTCAGCAAGGATGGACTCCATCTATGGGTGAATCACTGTGTTATACTTTGATCTCAATGTGAATAGTGGCTACTGAAAATAACTTGTTAGATCCATTGCTAATGTCCCTCACATGTTTCTTAGTAATGGAATGCTCTTCTCACATATGCAGAGGAACAATCCTTCACCCTGCGTGAACAGTGTACTGATAGAGGGTTGCCTGACCAAGAATGACAAAAGGGTGTCTTGTTCTTCTCTCACTAATTAATGAGTAACCTGTTAATGTAGAAAGCATCATCCTTAACATCCAGTAGAAATGCTTGAAGGAAGGACGAACTTTCCAAACACTGATGAAAGAGCTAACAAAGGTCTACAGAGAGAACCTTTTGTCCAGCTAGGTTTTCTAGACCCTCTAAGTGGATGAAAACATCACTGAGATCTCCTTCATCTTAGCTGCAGTCACTGGTGCATGCCCTTAAATTCAGTTTGGATCCATATAGTATCTGGGATGCAACTGTCACTGCCCCAGCTACAGTTGGTGAAGGTTATAGTGTTGGAATTGACCTTTGCCTCTCAACCTCAGAAATCAGAAAGGTGGACAATCTTTCTGCTGTGTGGATAAGAAACAATTTGGTCATTTGACTGGTTGTCTAAGATTTTGTAGCCAATCAGTCAGATTGCCTTACTCTACTTTCTGCCATCCATGCTTGTTTTAGAATGTTTTTATACTTTTTTTTTGTTTGTTTTTATGTTAGCAAATACATGATAGAAGAACCAACCCTTCCAGCCAATTGTTCTTTTCCAGCCACAGGTCAACGTCTCCTCTGTTACGACAATTTCTTTGAGGAAGGAACTGAGGAGAACATCTAAAATTTCTGAAAAAATGTACACTTTGAGGGAAAAGTCTTTTTTGTAGGAGATTGGTTTTCTCCCTAAGTACTGAGAACTCAGCTGGCTGTTGTCTAGAGATGACAGACAGATAGAAATGGAGATGGCATTTTCTAAGTAGTATCTGAAGTAGTGTGATAAGTTTTTCCATCTTACTTCAATATCCTTGGTACTGTTCAGTCTTCTAACAGTGAAAGCTTACCATGTAATTTCTGTGTGCTTATCTTCTCTTTGATAAGAGGATGGATGGTCTTGATTAAATTCATTGACCCCAAAGTTTGTAGAAGACTATATTGGCTGATTGTGTCTGCTGAGAACTGTTGATATTTCTTGAGGTAGTTGATATGATCACTGTTTTCCACAAAGTTACATCAATAGCAGAGTGATACTTCTTTCCTGTGTCACAGAGAATTATGACTATAAAATCAACAGCCTTTGTCTGATGCTCATGCATAATCCTCTGACTTACATGAAGCTGGGGTTTCTTGCTGTGCTCTGAGACCAGGCCTTATCTGATAAGAACAGAATTTGGTTATTACAGCAGGAGTATTAGATTCAACCAGTGACCAAGAGATGAGAGTTTTCACACCCTCAGAAAGACATGTTCTTCTAATGTCCTCATTTACTAACAAATGTTTAAAAAACATTATTTCCAGGTTCCTCAGAACAGTTTCCTCATTTTGAATATAGAAATAGCTGATCTCTTTACTTATTAATTAATTTTATTTTTTATTCTGTTATCCCTATTAAATTTTTATTCTCTTGCTCTTCAGGCAGAAGCCTTGTTTTCCTCCCCAGCTCCTGACTTTAAATTACTAATGTATTGATTGGCAGAAAAACAGGACAGAAATTTTTATTTTTTTGAGTAAATGAAGCTGCTTCTTCATCCTTAGCAACACTATGTAGCCAGCTAATAATGGGCTTTTTGTGTGTATAAGCACAAATGAAAGGAAGTGAGAGAGAGACAGAGAGCCAGAGAGGTAGAGCTTCAACATTTGATGATAAAATGTAGAGCTTGAGAGAATAATCATAAGAAAAAAAAAGAAAAGAAAAAATAAAGGAATTGTATGAAAAAGGAAAGTTAATTGGTATAGAAAACTAAATTAAATACTTACTTATGGACTGTCTTAATGGTTTAATAACTGCCAATTTTGTACACAGGCTCTGTGCAGTTTTAATAAGAATTTCATCCCCAGCTCTTACAAGGAAAAGATAAGCAAGCAAATATACTGTGGCCACTGAATGCCCTAGTACTGTGTTTTATTATGTTTACTTTATAATCCCATCATCCCCATGCCACCAGCATGCTTGAGGGGTAGTGGAGGCAGCAGTCAGCACTCCCTGTTGGCTCCCTGTCTTTCACTGCTACCCTAAGGTACTTAAGAATGACAGTATAAAGAATTTCTGTGCAGATGAGCCTGTAGATTTGGGGAATTGGCTGCTTATAGACAGGGATTCTTTTGGTAGACTTAATTCCTTTAGCAAGGGTGAAGAACCATCTGTGGGGATTCTTGTCATGTATAAGGAAGTTAGTCATGCTCTCTGCGGAGTTGAGTTTCTTGAATTTTAATGAAACCCACGTCAATCTGTCTCCTCTATACCCCTGTGTTGAAATCAGTGGTCAGCTAGTCAACAATCACAACAGTAAATCACAGCAGATAAGCCATGCAGGACAGCATTGAACAGTTTACAGTTTTATCTTTTTCTCTTTCTTTCTTTCTTTCTTTCTTTCTTTCTTTCTCTCTTTCTTTCTCTTTCTTTCCTTCTTTCCTTCTTTCCTTCTTTCCTTCTTTCCTTCTTTCCTTCTTTCCTTCTTTCCTTCTTTCTTTCCTTCTTTCCTTCTTTGCTTCTTTGCTTCTTTGCTTCTTTCTTTCCTTTTTTCCTTCTTTCCTTCTTTCTTTCCGTCTTTCCTTCTTTCCTTCTTTCTTTCCTTCTTTCTTTCTTTCTCTCTTTCTTTCTCTCTTCTTTCTCTCTTTCTCTCTTTCTCTCTCTCTCTTTCTCTCTTTCTCTTTTTCTCTCTCTCTTTCTCTCTCTTTCTCTCTTCCTCTCTTTCTCTCTTTCTCTCTTTCTCTCTCTCTCTTTCTCTCTCTCTTTCTGTCTTTCTTCCTTCCTGCCTTCCTCTCTTCCTTCTTCTCTTTCCTTCTCTCTTCCTCTCTTCCTCTATTTCTCCCATCCTTTCTCCCTTTCTCTCTTTCTCCTTCTCTCCCTTTCTCACTTTTTCTCTTTCTCTGTTTCTCTCTTTTTTTTTCTCCTTCCTTCCTTCCTTCCTCCCTTCCTCCCTTCCTCCCTTCCTTCCTTCCTTCCTTCCTTCCTTCCTTCCTTCCTTCCTTCCTTCCTTCTCCTTCATTCCTTCCTTCCCCTTTACATTTTGGATAGACTTTATCTTTCTTGATACATCTGTGTTTTTTATTAGTCATTTATAAGTATTTCTGTGCCCTTCTTTTTCTCCAGAAACAGAAATACAGATACTGATTTTTAGCTTCCTGGGTTTTAAAATGTATATTTTTATATATATAGATATATTATATACATGAAAATCAATAATCCAATTAAAAAGCACGTGGTAGGAAAGACATCACTTTAAAACACAATGCAATAGAGCAATCGGTTAGTCTCCCAACTTCTAAGGGTTATGTACATGAAGCAGTTAGAAGAAGCACATATATTCTTTAATATGCTTTTTTTTAAAACTTGTTGTTCTACTCTAATGAGAGAGTTTTCAGACTCCAACAGTAAATACAATATAGTGCAGGGTTCTTTATTTTTTTCCTTTGATTGTTAGTTTGTTTAGTTTTTTCTTTCTTTTTTTTTTTAATTTCCCCCCCAATCCCCACCCCCCTCGCCCCCGCTTCTCTTTTATTTCCAATTCATACTGTCTTGAAAGGATAAATGTCTCTTTTGGGGTTGCTTTGAAAGCCTCTAATAATATTCTGGAAGGGGTTTTTGGAACTGATCAGAAAACAGATGTGCACTTGGCCTCCCAATTGAGGCTAAATGGAGAGAATAGATTGAAACACAGGCATAAAGGAGCCCTCCTGGGTTGAAGAAACCAGTCCTTCCTGCTATTGGCACCATGACACATAAATTCTTTCACATTAAGTTCCATTTTAGAAGTCAATAAAAGGTATTTCAGAACCAAAAACCTCAAAAAGTTGAGATATCTGTTCTAATTCTGAGATTATTTTTTCCTTTTTTTATTATACTCACTTGGTTTTGTGCAAACTTCAAACTTCAGCATAAATGATTTATTTTTTTTTTACTTCTTTCTTTCAGATGTCTGTTCATACAATTGCATGCATACTCCTTTAAATCAGAAACAACTATTTAATAGACATCTAGGCTAGAAAGTCTCACAAAACATTTTGTTTGATATCACTATACACAATAGGCTGCAGAATACAAACTACAGGTGACAAACATAAAATTGACGTTAGAAGAATGAAGGAAGCTTCAAGATGAGAGGGCATGCACATGGATGTTGTCCTGGGTCCCTCCACTAATGGGTTGTCTGCTAAATAAAGTTCTCAGGTAAAACTGTCCCTCAATCATCTTGGACATATCATATTAATGGGATTATGTGCTGTTGAACCAACCTGGTTTGAATCTGTACTGTCCAGATCTCAAGAAAAGCAGTGTGTGATTGTTCAAATCTGTTCATTTGGAAATAATTTCTAATCTTCTTCTCAGGTGCCCGGTATCAAGCTACCATTCCTTTTGGGAAAATAATTTTTTCTGTTTTGTTTGTCCTGATGTTGAGCTTGTACTCTGAAATAATTAAGAAAAATTAGCTGAGTTTTTAAAGTTCAGGTTATTTTTCTATAGCTTGAAAGAAGCATTCTATTCGTAGGAAGCAGCTGATATTTGGTAAAGTTAACAGAAATCTCCTAAAAATCTTGATTTGTTAACATTCCTCCATACATTTTCTTTAAAATCTAAATGTCTGTCTTGTTGAAAAACCTAAAATTATTTCCAAACTTGTGCCAAATGCCAAAATATTAGAATTTTATGTGCAGGTAAGATTTATTTTATTAACTAGGAAATGTTAGTTTTTGTTTCCTCTGGTTTATGCTAATTGTAAAGTTTGCTTATATTAAATGCTTTATCCAAAATACTGTGAATCTTTTGCATTTAAATTTTCTTAATTTGTCTCTTTGAATTTCACAGGCAGCTAAACAAAACTCTAAATGTTACAAGTAGGTAAAATTGTATACTTCAACATTTTGAGAAGTGATAATCCTAAATTTTAAAATAAGGGACAGAACCACTTAAAATATAATTTCAAGCTCAGTCTTGATGTCAGTACTTCTTACTGTTCTTATGGAATACAATAGCAAACTTTCCTTTCCTGATAGTATCTGCCTCTCTGATTTCTTTCAGAAGTCCATGATGAAGAAAAAGCATTTAGATTAGGGACTTTTTTTAATTATGTCTTTTTTTGGGGGGGGGTGGTGGGGAGAAGGGCACATTAATTTATGTGTCAGACACTACGTACCTTTTAGTCTTGATATTCTGAGAGCTATGGTGTAGCAGAGTCACCATGTTGAATTTGGGTCAGATATGAGAAGACATTGAATGAGATTGTCTTATCTCACTTTATCTTCCTAAGAACCCAGGAACTGAGTTCTGATCTCAGCTATTTATCTAGAACACAGTGAAAGTCAATGAAGTAGGCAACTCAATTGGGCAAACCTTTCATAAAGCAAACAGTTACTCTCATCTCTAGCTAGTGCCTAAGATGGAGAAAGTGAAATGCCATACTTTTACATGGCTAATGGTGCATGAGGTGAATCCAGTGGTACTGAGCATGTAGTTTTGTTATTGATGAGAGCACCTGTTAGACTGAAATAGCTTTATCACCACAGTCCTTTCCTATGAATTTCTGCCTTTGTCTTACATAGGGCAAATCTCAGACTACTTCATACAGATAGGGTGGTCATTTGAACTTTAATAACTAATGGGATGCTCAGACACTGTTTGTCACATTAGCATGTAGAAAAGGTAGGCTGAAGCCTTGTATAATGAGAAAATATCAAATGTAGACTTTCTGGAAAACACTGAGGCCATAACTGAAGACCCAGTGTATTTCAGATGGCTATGTTCACACACCGTAATATATTTGTTCTGAACCACATCATCCAGAGAGGAATCACAGACACTCTTGCTCTGACCCACATTATTATTATTATTATTATTATTGTTTATTTTTTCTTTCCAGTATCAACTTCTTCAAGCGTTTTTCTTCATTCCAGTTTGGTCAGTTAAAAACTGCAGCCTCTTTGCCTGAGTATTCAGATTACTTCTGATTTTAGAGTCATGAACCTGTCTGCTTTATGTAGGCTCTTTTGGTAGCATCCTGCCTTTATGTGTTTATTTCTAATGCTTAGTACAGCATTTTCTGCTCTGTTGTTAAACACTGTCAAAACTGATCAAGAATTTCTTCCTTTCCGCAGGGTAACTAATAGAGAAAGTTCTTATTTTATCTTGGAAATGTTTGTAAAAATTAATGAAGCATGTTTTGCTAAATCGAAGATGTTGAACTTTTACAACTGAAATGTATGCTGCCTTATTGAGAAAGACTAAGCATGGAGGAAAAAAATAATGCATAGATAACCCTTAATAAAGGAATCACAAAAATTACATGTATTTGTATTGCTTATTTTTTAATTGCTTAGCTTGCAAAATACACTTATGTTATTGCCCAATTAAGACTATCGCATTCAGTCTTGTACTTCAAGTGCTTAACATTTCCAGCCTGAACAACTCCAATTTCTCCAATCTAACTGGCATCCTGAATAGATGATTTGAAATTATGTCAGCACACTGGGTTAGGAAAAGGAATGAACAAACATAATCTGGACTTTTCATTTGTGACAAGAACTGTTGTTAAATGTCCTTGCTTAGATTATGGTACTTCAATAGAAAGGTTAGATCAAATTTACACATGTGAACAAAAAAGAACACAGACTGAAAGTGAGGAATTTCCATCTGAAGCTGTAGGAAAGGGAAATCTTTAACTCATGTGCATCATAAGCCTTTGCTGCCCAGCTTTTTGTTCCTGTTGTCATTATGATCTCTTTTTGACAATAGCTGTCCTACTGTATTCATCACTTTGTTCAGAGGTATAAAGCTTAACTCCCAGTGTTCTCTATCTCTTCTCTTTTCTTTGTTCCTTCCAAATAGGTTAGTAATCTAGTTTGACTATAGCCTCATTCTAAAGAATGAAATAGACTGGTAAGAAAAGATGACATTCAAATCACCATTTAAACATGGTGATGATGAAGGACACTGCACTTAACTTCTAGACTTCTAAATCCAGGAGTGGTACTCTGAGTTAGATAGCGAAGCTCCCAGTCCAGCGTGTAAGAAGATGTAAGTATATCAGGATGAAGTTTCCAACGCTGTGGATTTGAACAGGGTAGAGCCAGGTTTAAGAACGTCTGGAATTTTACTTCTCCCTTAGACTGAAGATCCTGCCTCTGGAGTGAGCCAGGTCACTCTGCAAGTCTGAAGCTCCAAACCTCAAATCGGATCCAAACTTACTTCTTTTTTTGTCTAAGTGTATGGAAGTGGGGATGTTTTACTTTTCTGCAATAACTAGCTGATGACAGCCCATATGCCAAAAGAGGCTTTCTAAAATCCTTTACCCAAAGGAGTTCTAAATTAGTGATGGATTCTCCTTTACTCTATTATATCCTTCAGATGGAAAATTCTTATTCTTCCTTCACTGCTTTGTTTCATTTAACTACAATGGGAATGTTATTTGGGATGGTGATGATGATAATGAAAATAACAACCTATTTATGGAATATTTCTTTCTCTGGTGTACGGTGCATTGACCGCATTTAACATGAAATTAACAAAATAAATACACAAAAGAAAAGTAGAGGTACAATTTGGCTAAACAGGTCTAAGAGGGAAGGTAGTCTGGGAAGCAACACTGAACCACAGGTTTTCCAACAGACCATACTGTGTATGTAGACAAGTGTAGGTATGTATTCTTCCTGCTCTCAGGAAGAAGAAACTATTTATTGTTAGGTGTCTAAATACGAGAATATACTTACACAATTTTATTTAAGTGCTAAAAGAGAAAGACAGGATCAACAGAAGTTTGCAAATTGCAGCAAGATGTGGCATTGGGAAACCTGGGACTGTCAACCTTGAGCTCATATTTTCCAATAGCATATGAAACGTATTTTGCAATATTTGTTCATTTTGTTTTGGGGTCAATGACATTGTGCTATATTTGCACTGGTGTGATGAGGAGCTGGTGTATTGTACATCAGTTTAATTAGGACTGAAGAATTGAATAACTCTGTCAGACAAGCTCCCACACCCTCCCCCCTAAAAAAAGAAAAACAACCAAAAAAAAACCTCTAAAAAAAAATCAAAACAAAACAAAACCAACCAACCAACCAATCAACCAAAAACTGTAAAGCTCCAAAGAGCAGCATTTATAAGTTTTCAAATAGAAGCTGATAAACATCAATGAAGTTTGGATTAATCTCAAGTGTACCATCAACCTCAGGCATCATCCTGTTTGTTTGGTTTGGTTTGGTTTGATTGTTTGTTTGGTTTGTTATTGTTTTATGATACATCTGTCTAGTATCACTGAAAGATCTATAGAGAAAATTACTGGGGCAAAATATAGATCCAATTGCACATTGTAAAATAGGAGCATATAATTTCTGTTCTCATTATTTGAATCGATATTTTACTAAACCAGTATTAACAAGAGCAACAACTTTACCAGGTTAAGGGGGTTTTGTACTGAATAATGACTGCCTGGAGAGGGAGTATATCCTAGCAGCCTTTTACTATTGAGGTAGCACATGCAAATGAATCAATAGTGGCTGGTAACCTGGTAACCTGGTGCTGTAAAGATGCTTTATTGATTTGACTAAGTAGGTTGGCAGGGAAGCTGCCACAAGTATCAGTACAAACAATCAAATCTGATCCAAAGACAGACCCCAAGAGCCTTCACTTTCCAGGAGTCCCAAAAATGAAATTTTGGTCATCAGAGCCTACATCATCCAACCTGGCCTTATGTCAAGATTGTAAACTGTCTATCCAGTTCAAACATTTTCTTTTAGTCACAAAAGATAACTTACCTCAGACAATTGCAAGGGAGTTTCTCACAGGAGAGTGGTAACTACCTACATGCACACTAGAGTCCATTGCAAAAGATAAGCATATGGTAGTACTGAAGAGCTTAGTTTTGATTTACAACAGCCTGGATCTCTTCCTGCTCACCTCTACACACCTACCTGGGGCAGCTAAAAGAAGTCTCAGTGCTAAGCTCCCTTTGTAGCCAGGGACATTCCTCCAAGGGGTGCTTCAGTCTTGCTTAGATCTGCCTGGCTCTCTAAAGCAGCCCGTCTCTCTGCATTTGCTGCATGGGGAGCCTACGGAGACCAGGCTCAAAAGTTAAATCTCTTGCTTAGGTACCTAAATTTAGAAAGGCTGATTCTAAGCCCTCAAGTGCACACTGGTGAGTTAGTAGTTTCTCAGCAGAGAGGCCATAACTTGTTAAAGGGTGCTGCATCTGGGGATTTTTGAACCTACATTAATTATAGTTTCACCCAATAGAAATCTGTTGACATATAGGAGTTTCAACTTTGCTTTCAACAAATTGCAATCTGCTAACATCCTTTCAGCACCATTATCTTTACCCATGCCTAGGGCACAAGAAATCTTAAAACTGCTTTAATTAATACTTTCTTAGATGTATTTTATTAGTAGGACCTTCCATGGTAATAATGAATAATAACAATATGCATATATAAGAAACCTGTTAGATAAACAGTTTATCTGTTTGTATCCTTGATATGAAAAAGATAATGGTGTTTACTATTATTATTATTAATTAGCAGTAGTAGCAGTGGTGGTAGTACTCATATTTGTATTTTTGTATTTGTATTACAGTAGTGCTTAAAAAAGAGCTGCAATGACAGATCAGGATTTCATTTAGCTGTGTATTGTGCAAACATAGGACCTTCTTCAAATAACTTACAAGCCAGTAACAAAACACAGCTTGTGAATAAACACAAATATGCTTATACCTGTACTTATATATGTATATACACAAAAAACATATAGATACTCATATACACATACATATACATGCGGGGATTTTTTGTTTCTTTCTCTGTGTGTGTGTGAGAGAGTGTGAATGTATTTTCTGTGTGTAAGACTACAATAGAACAAGGTGGTTATCATAGTGCACTAAACACCTAAACAGAATAAACAAGCCCAGAATCTTAGATTTCTTTGAGTCTAAAATTTTCTACAAACAAGAATATTGAGAAAATTCCTTGAAATTCACATCAACTGAACAAAATAAGATTTACATAAGTCACCTTCAAACAACATGAGATTTGTTTCTACCCGAGATATCTGACCTTCTTTAGAGCCAAACATAGGAAACATAGGATGAAATCTCATTTCAAAAGCTTTCTGAGGAAAGCAGAATCAGAGACTAGCCATCACCAATTCTTCTGCTCAGCAACATTGTTGATACTAAGACTTACACTAAATATTTTATAGATTTTAGTTCTTAGTATTTCATTTTTCTCTCTTGACAGTCAAATGACCTTCTCTAGTGACAAGATGTTGGGCTGATAACTAGACACATAACTAATTACAATTCATGATTTTAATTGTTAAAATTAGAGATCTGAACAGGTTTTAAATCAATTAATATTTTGAGAAATAAAGAATGCACAAGAATTATTTTAGCTATGTGTGGCTTCCACCAGGATTTATGAAAGAAAGCACAAAGGGAGGGAAAGCAAAAAGGCTTTGCATCTTCTTCTGACAGTCTTTTATGACAAACATACTTCCCCCAACTAGAAATGGTCATCATTGAGCATGGATACATCACTGTAAATAAGATATGTAACTTATGAGCAAATCTAACCTTGACTTCTTCTAAGATGGGGAAACAAAGACACTTCAGGAGACTTCAGCCAGTCTGGAGGTACTTTACTCTTTTTCAATGGCTACAGAAAGTGTCTGGATACTTATTGCGAGACCCTTCCTTACACATCAAAACCATAAGCCCTCCTGTGTCTGTATTTATTGTATTGGTGTAGGCTATTTGGCTTTGAAGACTATCTAACAACAGTCTCAGTTATATACATAAAATATAGCACTGACTATGGATTACAGAGGGGCTGCCAAGTGCAGCATTCAAACACCTGGTGATATTGATTTTACACTTTTTCTGTGATTCTACATCATGTTCCTTTAGTTTCTGGCAATCTCAATAACTTTTATACTGACATAAATTGTGATAAAATAGGAATCAAATAATCCCTCATCTCCCTCCAGAAACAGGAATGTTCTATAGCACCATTAATATTTTTGTTAATGTAGGTGAACTCAAGGAGGGCAGAAGTGCAAGGAAAGTTAAATCTAACCTCTTAGTGTGTTGTTATTGTTTCTGTATTGGCTTTGGATTTGTTATCTTAGTAAAAAATGTAAGATATAAACATTTGCCCAAATGGAAAATCCATTCTCTTTTATGTCATCACTATATATTTTTTTTTTTTCTTAAATGCATCCAATAAGAGTTAGTCTTAACATCTCAGATTAATGTCCTGGTTCAGAGGTCAGTGGTACTAAGACCAGCCTCAAGAAAGGACACGCGATATATCCTTTTACTAGTGGTGCCCCTGTTCACTTAAGGAATATCTGATGTTTTGTATAGTGAAATAGCAATAAGACGTGGATCCAGTTCTGTGAAAACCTCCACGTTTTACACTGTGGTAGATGGAAGGACAATTTCTCTTAAGGATTGTTGATTTTCAAAAGTCATAAAATCACAGATTGGTGTTCATGTTACTTCCAAAAGGAGCGTGGAGGGTTTTGATGTTTGTTTGTTTGTTATTGGTTTTGTGTTTTTGTTATTTTTCTTTTGAGTCCTGCAAAGGAACATGCATCTTCATAGTTCATCCTAGCTGACGAACTGGTGAAATTCTTCTAGTGAAGGTAATAGCACTGCTTTAAATTCAAAATTCTAGTATGAAGCCACAAGTGTAGCAGAATATACAGGCTGCTAGATTCTGAGTGTGTTTTTTCTTGAATAAGGAGCTCAGAAAGAACAAAGTTAATATTTTGTCATGCCTCTATTATCAGTTCAGGGTTCTGGAGCAGTCTCAAGAGGGGAGATGTAGTAATACTGTCATTCATTTTACATCTGTATCTGTGTATTCACAGTACCCTGCTAATAAATGCACTTATTGTCTACTTTTTCCTTAAATTTGTTTTTCAACAGTTCCAGTAAATATTTTGTACAAAAGCTGCAAAGGCTGGAACTCAGTAACAAAGCTGGTATTCGAACTTGGAAGGGAGGAATGACTTAAATAAACAAATACATAGAACACAACAAACAAATAAACAAACACCCCCAAAACAAAAACCAAAACAAACACCAAAAAAACCCAACACAGAGCCACAAATAAAACAGACAAAAGTGACAAAGAGAAAGACTTTCACAGAACTGGAACAGGGTATAGTCTTTTGTCTTTCAAATAAATTGCTTAATTAGAAAATTAACTGTATCACCAAGAGCTAGAAGTGCACAGCTAAGGTTTTTCATAATCTTTCAATATGCCTGCGTTGCTTGCATCATAGGCTTCTTTAGGGCAAATTAACGTTGTTTATTTAAGCAAATCATCTGGCTGTTCCCATGAGGACCTCTACTTCTTTGACTTCAGCACCCAAGAATCACACAGACCATCGTATATCACCTCCAGGGGCTGAGAAGAATTTTAATAGCAATAATGTTTTGTTTCAATTCTTAAACACGTACTGATTAGTTTCATAGTTGCAAACTGCATGACATGAGAGACAGTAGTGGCAGCTTTGAATTTTGAAGGTCTCAAGTTCCCAAGAATGTGCTTTTTAAGTAACTTTTAATGAGTTGGATAAAGTAGAGTTTTCAGCATAGGCATTCTTAAGATTAATACTGGGAGGTGTTCCAGTGAATAGCTAAAAGAAAAGGTTGCTGTTGTAAAATACTTTCTTAGGGTTCTGCCTCCTCTGCTGTAAATGTATCAAAGTAAGAAAAAGTAGGTATTTAGGAAGAGTTATGATACATCCTGCTTTCAATGAAAATCGGTTATGGATGAGACAGATACATAAGAATTAATCTGTTATCATTTACAAAAAGATCTTTTGGTGAAAATCTTTTATTAAAAAAAATAAAATATCAGAGGACTGAAGACTAAAAAGTGAATAGGAAAAGAGACCAGAAGATCTTCAGATAGGGAAGAAATGTGCCGTATGAAGTTAAACAACTCAGTTCAAGTCAAGGAGTTCAAATATACTAGCTAAGTAGTTTAGAAACCATCTGTGAGAGATCAGTTGTTTTGTTTAAAAAAATCTTAGGTAAACATCAAGAAAGGAGACATCTTGGAGGAAGTCTTTGCAAAATCCACAAAATGCCAGCTGACAGGCATCCTGCTGGTATGAGTCTCATAAAGGTCAACAAACGTGGAAAAGAAGGGTGTGAGACAAATCCAAATGTCTTGGAATTCATCAAATTTCTGAAAACAAATGTAGCTGTTTAGAGGAAGTATGATTTTAAACATGGATCGGCACAGGTTTGATTAAAACTGGGGAAGAGACATTCATTGATGCTTCTTTGTCTGACAGTGCCATAGATGTTGCCAGGGAGTCTCAAATAATTAGCAAGACAGTGGCCACAGTAGAAAAATATATATATATTTGGCACAGAAAAATCTGGATTGTTATTCCCAATATGTAAATAATGCATTATTCAAAGGGAATAGCTATTGTACAGAACTGTCCATGCCTTTGGGACTACACTTCACTGATAAAAAACAGATAAACACTGTTTAGAAATGCAAGAACTTGCCAAAACTAAGATACATACCTTTTGCTTGAGTCTGAACAAGTCTAAGTTTATTTGTTTTCTGGGATTTCCTTGAGTAGGACCCTGTATTGAAATAAAAAGTAATACAAACTCTAAAAAGTAATTCATGACAAATAATAGATTCCAGAAAAGGAATGAACTTGAAGTTGGCATTTCACTGTCGTTGGAGAAGACAAGAAAGAGAAGAAACTTCTGACCAAATCATGCTCTTTTTTTTTTTTTTTTTTATGATAATGTTGCTAGTTTTTAACTGAACTATATTTAAAATACTTTGCATTCCTCATAGCTTGTGTTTGCATTCCTGACAGACTTAAAGTAAAGCACATTTTTAATTTTGCAATTGCTGCACTTGCTTTTCACTCTCAGTTGACTTTGTCGTTTGTTAGAAGCCTGCATGGCCTTAATAGCTGAAACGTGACACGTTTTTTTTTCAGAATAGAGGAGTCATTGCCACTGCTATAGAAAAAAAAAATAGCATTCAGGCTCCTGCAGGGGGTGAACAAACACTCAGATTTAGAAGACAGGAGCTGGTTACTCCTCCAGTATCTTTAACTGTTTGAACTATTGCAGCATGGAAGATGTTACGGCTTAAAAGCTCTCAAGAGTTCATTTACCCATATACCACACTTCTAAGGTGATATTAATTGCCCTGCACCAGAGAGATGTTCATCTAACATGTTCCTAAAAGCTTTTATTCATAGAGATTCTGCAATTTCACTAAGCTATTTTTTTCATTGTGATCAGAACACTAGGTAAATGTTAAGTGATTGTATTTACTTTCATTGAGTATACATGGGCTATGGTTTTGCTAGCCGGGCTTTGTAGTTTAACAGAAGTTGTGCTGGACAGATTCTAATTAGATCCATAGCCCCCTTGTGGGTTCATTTTGAAATCCTGTTACCCAACTTCAGTTTCCTGATTAAGCTCCAAATGAAAAGGATGCCAGAAGTCTGCCAAGTAGAGTGCCAAGCCACCAACAAGACCTTAAGCACTTATACTATTGAATTGTGGGAGTCATGAGAAATGAGATAATGTGAGATGCCTGCTGCAAGGACACAATACCACATTCTCATTTCCAAAAATGACTTTCTCATAGGAGCCATCACTGCCAGAGCTGAAGGAATGGATTTAGGTTGAAAAAGTGTTGTGAATTAAAAAATGACTGAGCTAAATTTGATTTCTCCTCTTTGACATTTTATTGATTATTTCATTTTGTTACTTTATTGTATTATTTTATTTTTGTTTGGGGTTTTATTATATATTATCTCTTCTCTTTTTCATTGCTGTTTTTAATTTGTGACCTTGGAGATTTTTTTCCTCGATTCAGCCACAGAATAAGTAGAGATTAAGGGAAGGAAAGTACCCTTTATGCAGAGAATAGCATGAAAGGAGACATACATCATTCAGACGATACACGTTTTTGAGGTGAAAGTATTTTTATTCCCTAAGAACAGATTTATATTCTTGAAGGGAAGAGAAATGCAAAATTATCGGCAAACCTGGAATGGTTCATTTTAGGGATCAGGTTGGTGGGTTTTTTGTTGTTTTTTTTTTTTGCTTTGATTTGCATCTATTTCTAATTAGGAGTGATTGATCTTAATTTGTTTTACATACTTCACTTTTGCAAGAATTTAAATCACTTTAAATATCACCTTGTTTCTAAGTTGCCATAGACATTAATTTGATATCCCATACTTCAAAAAACATCACGCTAACTTTAAGAATTCCCAAAATGCAGCTCAAGAGTCCCAAAGAAACCATTTAATTGAAGCCATATAATTAAATATGAAAGTATTAGATACACCTTAGATGAAGTTTACGTAGCCTCTAGCTTGTTGTCCTTCTAGTTTCATGACACTACATAAAGAAAAGTTTGGCAATATGTAAGTAATGGTCTCTCCAAGCTGTAACATCTCAAATTGCTGTTTCTATGCCTTTTTTTGTCTTTTTTTTTTTTTTTTGTCTGGAAAATAACTGTTTTGTGAGAAATTTACAGAATTAATTCATAATAAAAATGTTGTGGACCAAGTATCAGATTTTGAGCATTTTAAACTGTGGAAATCCTTAAAGTTTTGTCATATTTTTGTAACATTGACACTGAACCGATTGCTATTAGTTATAAGGGGAATATAAAAATTCTCCTGAAAACTAAGTAGAAGTCAACCACTAATTGTTTCTGTGTGAACACTATTTTATTCTATTTTTTCATCATATTTTTCTTCAATTTTTTTTTTTTTTTTTTATTCCTGATTTGATTATTCATACTCATTGGACGTATCTAGTGATTCCCAAGTTTGTACTACATCAAGTCAGATTTCAGACATTTTTTCTATTTGGTCCCACTAATTCCACCTAATTTAAGGATCATTTATGCCTCACAGTTTTTGTACTCATGCCCCCTTCCCTGCCACTGCCTGACTAGATGTTGATGAACCCTCTCTATGTTCCTTCTGCTTTACTCTAGGAATGAAACCAGGCCATGAAAGATATTCACTGCCTTGTGTCTATGCTTGATCCAGCACAGACAATTCAAAGACCGACATTTCAAGCAAAAGCTGCCCAAGAATGTTATCATGTCATTGCCACATATACAGTCATTAGTGCTCCCACCCTAGAACCACATCTTTGAAAACATTGACTTTGAATCCTACTTGATTTTCCATACTCAATTATTTGTATAGAGTTGAGTATATAAATATATAAATTAACACAATTCTTCACTGAATTATTTGGCTTTGACTAGTGTAATTTCACAGAATCAATGATGAAGTGAAAGCTGTATGACGTAATTGAGGCAAGATAATAGCCTGATCATGAAATATCACAGGTTAAATTATGTAAATACAATATTTCCGTAAGACACAATGACAGTGACTCATCAACCTGAAATGATGATGATTAAGGGAGTGGAGCATCTCCCTTATGAGGAAAGGCTGAGGGAGCTGGGTCTCTTCAGCTTGGAGAAGAGGAGACTGAGGGGTGACCTCATTAATGTTTATAAATATGTAAAGAGTGAGTCTCAGGAGGATGGAGCCAGGCTCTTCTCGATGACAACCAATGATAGGACATGGGGCAATGGGTACAAACTGGAACACAGGAGCTTTCACTTAAATATGAGAAGAAACTTCTTCACAGTGAGGGTGACAGAACACTGGACCAGGCTGCCCAGGGGTGTTGTGGAGTCTCCTTCTCTGTGGACATTCAAAACCTGCCTTCACACATTCCTTTGTAACCTCATCTGGGTTTTCCTGCTCCGGCGGGGGGATTGGACTGGACCTTTCGAGGTTCCTTCCAATCTCTAACATTCTGTGGTTCTGTGGTTCTGTGATTCTGTGAATGTTCTGCATCTTAGGTACAACATGAAAGAGTTTTCCCAGAAGTTTGGAGAAAAAACTAGACATATAAACAAACAAGCAAACAAACAATCCCACTTGCCTCAAGTGGAAGAATATATAAAATCTGCCATTCTGAAGTCACATTTCAGTTAGTTGCATTAATCATGTAGTAGATGGCTATCTGTATCTGCCATTCAAGTAGGTTATAGCAGAATTGTCTTGGCAGAAGTTTATGTGTACTCCTAGATCATCTCAAAACTATACTCATGTACCATCTTTTCCAACACATCTTTTATTAATTAAGGAAATAACACAAGTCATTCTTAGAAAATCTTGCATCTTTAATTTTGAAAAACAATTAAAATAAAACTCAGATATAGCTCATATACCCCTCCTTGAGAATATTTTTCTAAATAGAAAACCCCAGTTCATTTAGAAGTCATTTGAAAGAGAAGAGAAATAAGATGCCAGAACTGTTAAAGTAGGATAGGGTTAGACCTGAACTGTCTTCTCAATATTATCATTTTAGAATTAACAGAGTATGAATTTTGTGTCATCTGTATTGTCAGAATGAGGGTAAATATTCCCAAGCACCCTTGTTTTCTGCTTACAGAGTACCGAACAACACTTACTTATCTAGGACATGTATTTGGAACAGATCTGTGTCCTTTCTGATTAAAATGAAGACCTCCTGCCAAAGAAGTGTTTGTGTCTGGAGACTCAGAAAAATACCAGATTACATTTCCAACATCTGTAAACCACAGATTTATAGCCAGTGAGGAACTGGCTTGTCATATTAACTGCCCATTAACATTACAGAAAATAATAAGTTTCAAAATATGAAAAAAAAAAAATAGTAGAGATGTGAGAATCACATACTGACAGCTTCAAAACTGGCTTCACAAGACATGCCTTCTGGTAGAACTCTGACAGATCCAATGTAATGACTTTGCCATGACAAAGAATAGACATTTATCAGAGCAATATTCACCCTATCTCCTCACTGCCGGCTGTTTTCAATCATACTTCAGCAGAAAAAAGAGAAAAAAGTCCCCTGATTGTATGTAGTCTCCTTTAATTTCTTCCTTTACATAGTAAACATTTCTGTTCCTTTTTAGGCAAGCCTTGTGCCTGGTTAGATTTTCTGGACCTTGATGTTCCCTTGACTAACAAGCCTGTAAACTGTAAAGCCAAATGAGACAGAAGAGTGTACAAAGGAGAGTGTTCCTGTGCAGGAGCGGTGGCTCCATCAGTCTCTTATTAGAAATTGGAGGACAGATTCTGTTCTTCACGCTTCTGTAGAGAAGAGTAGCTCCAGAGATTTCGCTCAAACTGCAGTGGTGTAAATCTAGATAAGAATTTGTTCCTCCGTGACAGCAGCTCTAAACTTAATGGAATTGTGAAGACTGAGGGGTTAAAGTAATGAGTTCCTCAACAGTTCACCTCTTACTGCCAAGTATTCATTAAGCTTGTATTGGACGTCTTAGACAGTCACCTCCAAAGTCTCTGACTTTCTGGTGAGAATACAGTCAATCTTCACTGTAATGTCCTCAAAAGTTATATCTCCAAAATGTACTTTCATTAGATTGCTCTACAAATCACCCCTTGAAGATGAATTCTAAATATGCTTTCTGAACTGTAGAGTGATTAGTGCTGAATGCAGTACTTTGGGTGAGGTCCTAACAAAATACACTGTATTTCTTTAACAATAATTGAGTTGAATGTTTTAAAATAAGGGGTTTTTTTATTATTAAAATAACTCTCATCTCTCTCTCTGGGTCAATATGCTGTAGTACCTTCCCATTAAGCAGATATTATGTCCTTTTATTACATTCTCCGAGACTCATTATTCTGCATTTATCTGCATTGAATTTGTTATCTATTAGCTCAAGTACTTAAATGATCTAAATCCTTCCCTACCTGACTGTATTGTTTCTCACGGATGACCTTTCCTCCCAATTTAGTATCATCTGCACACCAGAAATTTTTAGTTTAAATAATGTGCTCTGAGTCATTTAAGGTACTGAAAAAGCTGTGGTTCCAGCACTGATCCCTGCAGAGCCCCTGACACAAGTAACTTTGCTGCGGCTTAAAAGCATAACTCAAAATGTGCCATCTCACCAGCTGCAGTTTAACAATATGGCATTCTCATTTTGAATGAAAGCCTTGCTTAATAGGTATCTAATTTTTTATAAAAAGTGTTCTGGCTTTCTTGAAAACAGATGATTAACATTTCTAGAAGGCTTCAGGGTATGTCTACACTATGGCTGCATATAAAAAAAATGGTGCTAGTGGTGTTAATGGTGCTCCAGCCACTTCAGCTACCTTTGCACAAAACCATGTTTAAACCACACCAAAAGCTTTGCCACATCATTCCATGAATGTAGCCATGCTGCTCCTGGAGATGATTTGTAACACGTTTGAGTTTGTCTTTGAAAGAAAGCTGAATGAAGGATAACGCCTGCCCAGCTCGCCACTGCACGTGGTCAGTGCTGGTTTGATAGGACCTAAATCTCACAGTTTTGCATATGGTGGATGTGCCAAGTTAGCTTCAGAAGGAGCATAATGCCAGAATGGAAGTTCAGATGCTGACTGTGCAATTAGTAATCTATATGAACTACCCCTGAGGAAGAACAAGGCTGAGAGCTTCACACTGCTTTACTTTTAGCATCACATTGAAATACTTGAAGATGAGCATCCTCATCTGAAGATGGCCACCAGGCTGATAGTCAAAGGGGTAGACAGGTCCTTTCAAAAGGTACCTGTGGCAATGGCATCCCTCACCATGACTGTATGTTTTCCTCCACTTCCCAAATTAAAACCTTGAAGTCAGGCATATTTATCATGTTCAATGTTATTTGGGGGAGATAGTCTGGATATTGGTGCAATGCAGACAGGTGTTCCTCGTGTGCCTGTGAAGACTACAGCAAAACCAAGGTACTGTAAAAGATGGGGGGGTGTGTCACAAGCCAATTTATCAGTGTGGTACTCCATGTTTTCATAGTTAAAGCTCTTCAGAAAGAGTTTACCTGAGTGTCTCTGTTCTACAGTTTTCACTAGAGAAATATTAAAAGCTTCTACCTTGTGATTTGACACAAGTAAGTTTGTCTAAACGGGTGAGAAAATATGCTATTATCCACCTTTACAGATAGAAAACTGACAGTTCGGAGGACTGTATTTAAAGGATCACTCAAGGATTTTTGGCAGATTCCAGTTCAGAAGCCCACCCATCTCCCTGAGGATGTCAGATGGAGTCGAGTGTCCCGTGTGCTGGGACTTATCCCTTCTGCTATAACCCTTCCTCAAAGATCACTGCTTGCAACCAGCTTTCCTTAGCTCTCCTCTGCTCGAGGTTATCAGCTTTAATTACTATATTCAAAGGGAATAAGAGGTGTCTAAGGCTTTTCTTACCCTTGGGAAAGGGTTACACCCACAGCAATGTGTGTTCACCATGGCTGGGAGTTACAGACCCCTCTGAACACTGACAGTTGCACATACAGCCAAGCTTTATATTTTCCTTGAAAAGGAGGGGGAAGGAGGTGCTGATGAGAAAATCAACAAAAATACTTCAAGAGCCGTATTTTACTTTAGTAATTGAAATGTGTCTCAGCCCCGAAAGTTGTGCCGCTATTTTCCACTTACAGTATTTTTTTTCTTCCTGCTGAATAAATAGGTTGCTATGACTGAGTAGATTTTCTTTTTCCTAACAGCAGAAAAAGAACCAATTGTGTCTGCACAATTTTAAGTTATTTAAATTCCATCGCCCCAAAAAGTTATTATTTTCTTTCCCTACAAGGCGTTCCAACAAATTTCATGCAGTCAAGGCAGGCTTAGCTACCTCTTTCTTTGGCTTTTTCACTTCTCTGTGTTCCCCCAGGATCTTCTATGATGATTATTTCTTTCTGTCTTTATTTTCTATCTCTTTCTTACTTCCTTTTTTTTATTTTTTTCACAACTCATTTCCCTGAGGGAGACTGCAGCAGTAATACTGAAGCACTGCTAAATGTAGTAGGGAAAAATCATCAGTATTTGATTGCATCACAATACTAGTATCTTGAATAAACTTTTATCTCATCTATGTGGCATGAACCAGCAAGAAACCATATGCCAGAAATCTGCATGTTTTTTGTGCAATTTTATTAATTTAAGAGCTGATTCCATCTCTTCTGCACAAATACTATCAGACAGTTTTAGGTGAAAGAAAACACAGGAGCTAATAGGTCTCATGGGTCAGATATTTAGAGCTTTTTACATCTCAATATTTCAAATATGTAACATTTTGAAAATGCTCAATCCTGAATTTATAAAGCTCTAGAGACTGAAATCTCCCATCCATTCACAACACAGATCACAGGTTTCAGTGACAGCATACTAGAATATTTCCAGATGAGGAGGACTTACCCACATAGATGATGGGATATTTCATATTTTGTGTCAGCTTACACTTTCACTCTTCTTTTGAGACTGTGTGTTGCATGTTTCATTCACAGTTTTCTGACACAGGCTCTGCCCATTAGATAGTTAAGAAAAGTAATAGACTTATTTCATTTAAAGAACTTTGAAGGTAAACAGCAGCAGTTTTCAGGAGGTTAATTGTCACTTCTCACAGGTATCCAACACCAGCAAAGCTTCTTCCCTGTTATAATCACTCTTAGTCACTCATATTCATAACCCTGTAGCTCATTGTTCTTCTCTCTCTTCATTCTCTCATGTGGAAAAACATATAAGAAGTTCAGCCTGTTCAATTTAAAAACAAACAAACAAAAAAATTAGAAGACCTGAAAAAATCTGAAAAGCTCAAAATTTACTTTCTGAGGTTTGGTTGTTTTAGTCAGACTAGATAAGGAAACAGACCGGTATATTTGCTTTCTTATTCCTTAATTTTCCCCTAAATGCCTCATTTTTATGATATATTTGTTGTTGTATTGGGTTTGGTTTTCTTTCATTTTTGTGAGCATTCAGGTTCAGGATACTTCTGTCCTATCACTAGAATAATGGAGGAAATGGATATGTTTTTATACCCCTGGCAGTAATTGCTTGGTTTGTGCCATTATAAGTGTCCATACTCACAGAACTGTACTTTTCCCCAGTGAACTCAAAGGACCACCTAGTTACATCTCAGTTAAAAAAGGAAGAAAAAGACCATAAGCATGCCTATCTTAATAGTTTAACAGATCAAATGCAAAAGTATAAATAAAATACATATTTTTGGAACAAATTATTCAAACAATAATAAATATTGGGTTTGGTGCCAGAAGACAATCAACATTTGAGGTTTACAGATGAATATGAAAGGAATAAAGTCTATCAAAACCAAACAAACAAGTTACCAATATTTTCTTATCTTTCATCTAAATAAATAATAATTTTTAAAAAGATTACTTTATATTTCTTTCCTACAAAATGGTCTTTGCTCTTCAACTGAGATTTTAATGAAACACTTAACTGAATTGTCAAATATCAGAAAACTCCATTCTTTCCAGGGAAAAATGGGACCAGCTTTCCTATGCAAAAATGTAATATAAATTGCTAGTATCTGAGACATAAACTAAAACTTACTGAAGTTAGTGAATACAAAGTTATTGTTATTCGGAAGCTGCCTTTCAGATAGAAGCATTGCTTTGCCTCTGTGATAACACTGATGGTAGAGCACTAGAAGGCAAGAGACCTGGGTTCTGAAGCCTACAGAAAGGTTTTCTTCCAGCAATTCCATCTCAGAAGCCCAAACTGGAGTTGAAATAACTGTCCTCCAGATGAGCTGTTGTGTAGTTGTGCATGCACATCTTAAAGATCCAAAAGAAGGTCTGAATTTACAGCCAAGGAGTTCAGCTAAGAGGGGGAACTCTGCTTCTTGGAGGACTCATAACAACTATTTAATTAACTGAGTAATCACTGGATGAAAACCAGGACAAATTTAGGTGTCAACCAGGGTCTAGATCCATCTGTTCTTTTGACATTCCCATTCACTGGCGGACTTTTGTCACACAGCAGGAACCACAGCTTCACATGATCTGCAGGTCTTTCCCATCCACCTTCACACCAGCCTCACTAAGAGGAGGATCATCTCTTCTTCAGCATAACTCAGGTCCTGCTACTATGCTTGTGTTTTGTGGTGAAGTAACTGTCATTTAAAACACCTTTTCATCAACCCTAGTTCACCTCTGGGACACAGCTCAGATGATTATTTTGTCGGCATCACATAATACATAGTTTATATAATAGACAGCACCGTCATTGTAGCTAGGAAAAGATGGTCGAAGCCTGACCATACTTAGAATGCCAAGGTTCTCTGAATACTGAGCAATTTCAGTGATAAATTTCCATAAGTAGGAAATAAATATCTAAGTACTTGGTTCAGTAAAGGCAGAGAATTGCTGAGTATATTCCTAAAATAACTCTAATTATCTGGGAATCTTGTTCCTGAAGTCTTCCATAGATAGGCTGTTGTCGATGTCTAAGGAATTTTATTAGTGTTTTCTTTCTAACTTGGTTTCCTGAATGTAGGAACTGAAATTCCACTAAAATGTCACTTTTAATGCCTGGGTGGTTAGTTGAATGCCTGCCTAAGTATCTCAAAAAGACATTTAGGTGCCTAGACACATATGCAGCTGTCTTTAGACACTAAAATTTGGGGAAATGCATTTTGCTGATAAGGGAGACTGAAGAGAGATATAAAAAAGCAAAGTATCTTCCTATATCTGACATTGACATTGAGTCTCTTTACATTTTACTTTCCAGAGAGGGAGAGATTCTCCCTCTCTGTAAATGAAATTAACATCCTGCAACCTATAAACAAGTGTAATGAACATTATTTACTCACTGTCTTTTTTTACAAGTGCAGAAAGACCTGATTCAGATCTGGTCTGATGACTCATTTTAATAGACCCAGTGCGATTTTAATTGCTTGAGAGGTTGATTTTATCCCTCTTGTGAAGTATCTTGCTGCAGAAAATAGGAATCTTAACATGATCTGTATTGAGATTGTCATATCTCTTTTTTTTATTTTTTCTTTTGTTTTGTAATTGGATTTATCTGTACCTGTATCTAATGGGTAAAGAGTGCTTTATTTATGAAGCTGTTAACTGAAAAGAAAAAATTCTATGTGTTTTTTCTCACTAATAGCTAATATTTATGAATTTTGTCGGACCATATGGACAGTGTTCAGAGCCACCACAGTCTTCCATGTAGAGGGAATTTATAGTTTGTAACCTGTGTTTTCTCCTCCTCAGAAAATATGGAAAAGCAAAGGACTTCCAACAGCTTAATGGACCATTTGTGATATTATAAGCAACAAACATTATGTAATGAGAGACAAAAAAAACCCAACAAAATAAATAAATAAATAAATCATCTTTTTGGTATAATTTTTCACTGCTGAAACCTCTAAATTTAGGAAGAAGGTGACTTTTCACAAGTAATTCTGTTATGAACATCAGATCATACTGTAGCTTAAATGGGCAGATGAACCATGTATTGCCATGACGAAGAAAAGAACTAGTCATTTGTGAAACAGGATCCAGTAGAGATCTGAAGTTTTTGATACATGGAAGAATTTAAAGATCCACGGATAGACATATATATAGAGGGAAAAAGGGAGGTTTCAAACTATTCTGAAACATTTCTAGACCCTGATGCTGACAGTCCATTGCCAAAGGTAGGCAGAGTCTTCTCCTAGTGAGACGATGGAGACATTATAAAATTGAAAGTTTCAAGGAATAGATGGATTCCTGACACCATAATCAACACACCAGCAACAAGGTGGTAACCTGTTGTGTGGAGGCCTATGTTATCACAGTGCCACTGAAATATGTCTCCTACCTTGTGAAGTTTCTATAAAGATTTCATTACTTTGATGCCACTTGACAACTTTGACGTGACATAAAGCATATGGCTGTCAAAATTTGTCTTCCATTTCCATCTTAAATTTATTCATTGCTTTGGTTCTGTTTGGGACGCATATCACTGTTTGTAAAAGCACTAGCTTCAAGATCATCACCAGAAAAAATCTAGTAGACGTTGACAGGTTTGAATCAGAATTTAAGATTTCCTGACAAACAAAATCCTGTGCTTGTAAGTGTTGTGATATTAGAGCAATCCTGAACTGGCAGGAGTCTGGCACTTGAGCAGTTAAGTCAGTCCAACACAGGCTGAGTTACCCACCAAGGTAAGATGTAAAATAAAACGCATTGAAACACATCTCATCAGCACTCAGTGTTATTTATGGAGAGAGCCTGAGCACTCCAGCGGGTAATACTTCTGTTGTTTGTTTAAGTAAAATAACTAATTTGTCTCTTTAATAAGAACATTATAGATATCTTGTGAATTTGTATGTCAGCAGCACTTTGAAAAGACGGTGTGTGCATAGACAGACTGACTGAGAATAAACTACTGAGAGCTTTGCTCTGTAGCTAGAAAGATGAACCTGAGGGTAAAATATTTCAGAACTATTCTGACAACAATGCAAGTTTATGAAATGCTTGTGTTGGGAGAAAAAAAGATTATAATAATACTCTGCACATGAGTTGCACTTTTCACCTGGGAAACCTGAAGTATTTTTCAGACATCAGCACTCCCGAGAGGAAGGTCTTGTGTTATTCTACAGATGGATGAACGAAAGTATAGAGGCATCTACCACCTTCCCAGCTCCCTCCAGAATAAGGAAGACTTTTCCACTGTGCAGTAAATGGTGCTCTATGGTCTAAACTAATTTTAAAAAGGAGAAAGAAAGAGAGAGAGAGAGAGAAAATTTCAATTTTTCATGACTATCAGAGTTATTGTGGATTGGTTGCAATTTAACAGTACTAATTTTAATATAAATGGTTTAAAACTTTTGCAGGTTTTAACTCCTTTGTATAATTTGATATTTTGTCTTTTCTAAGCACTTAAAACAACACACAACTTCTACTACTCTCTTGGTTGTTGTGAGTAGTTTCTCTAATAAGTGACTTTTAAAGCACTGTATGCAGATATGTATTAGCAAAACCAGAAGTAGAAGTCCTAATGTCTGGACAACTTTTCTCCCACTTAATACTGCAAATAGAAGTCACTTTGGGTTTTTAGGTTATTATTAATGAAACTTTTATTAATTTCAAATCATGCAAGAGTTGTATTTGGGAAAAAAAGAAAACTACTAAGTAGGTAACTGCTGTTGATTTTTTAGATTGAATCATTGTGCCAATGGATTAGTAATATATTACCTTATCAGAAGAAGGCAACCATAGATTGTAAAATAAGATAAACCAGAAGATACAGTCAGTAAAAATGACATGTTTGAACTCGTACTACATGAGATAGTTCTGAAAGTTCCATTAGCACAGGCATTTAATCAGATTGATTAACAGGAATATCATTCCATGCTACTAACTCTTTACCTTGTTCTCACCCACTTTCATGATTTGATTTAATGTTTGCTTTATGCAAAAAATGGCAGCTGTCGAAGTTTGAAGGTTTGAACTCCATATTTTTTTTTGTAGCATTGGATTTTTGGTTATCTTCTTACTTGTTTTTAGGAATGAACTAGTCCAATGATGTACAAGACAAGATACACATCAAACAGAGCCTTGGGTTAAAACTTCTCCAGGAGGAACTGATCCACAACTACTGAAGTAATCATGCCAAGCAATACTAACCTTTTTCAGTTCTATAAAACTGTAAACTCCCTAAATTAAGGAAACCTAGAAAAGCTTGATGAAGGAAATCAGATTATATGAATGAGATTAAATCATCCACTTCAAGGGAAGATATTATTTACTTTTATCTTAGCAGTTCAGAAACTGCTCTTAGGGGGTTTCTGTCTTAAAACATACTCTGAAGGGTCTATTTGGCATCACTTAGAAAGTCTCTTTGTCACAACTTCTGAGGTTTGCTTTCAAGGTTTGTTCCTTGCTTAGAAGAGGGATCTCACCTCTCTCTGACATCTCTCAGACTGACACTCCCATAACAGGTTCTCATTTGCTGGTTCCTCTGTCACCTCTTCACCACTAAGCACGTACAAACACACATGCATAGAGAACTGTAGCCATGACTGAGAAAATTCCCAGCAAATTTTCTTACGTCTTATCAATGTGCTAAAATGCTTAAACAGAAAATGTTCAGTTAGTGCAACAAGTTAGGATGGATCAGACTTGAAGTACACGTTATACAGTCAGTGTGTACAGAGATACCACTGGAGTAGATTAGAGGGGGTAGATATACTGTTGTTACTGTACTTTCATAGAGATTAAATGTCTAAAAGAATAATAAAAGTGTTAAGAATAACTACAAATTAATTTGTTCTAATGGTCCATTGCAAAAAAACAGATGTAAAGGTTGATATTCTAACACATTGCACTGTCAGCAAGTTTGCTGATGACAACAAGCTGGGTTGACACACCAGCAGGCTGTGCTGCCATCCAGCGACCTGGACAGGCTGGAGAGTTGGGCAGGGAAAAATTTCATGAAATATAGAAAGGGAAAGTGTAGAGTATTGCATCTGGGCAGGAACAACCCCAGGTTCCAGTATAGGCTGGGGAATGACCTGTTGGTGAGCAGTGTAGGGGAAAGGGACCTGGGAGTCCTGGTGGAAAACAGGATGACTGTATGGCCTTGTGGCCAAGAACGTCGATGACATCCTGGGGTATATTAGAAGGGGGGTGGTTAGTAGGTCAAGAGAGGTTCTTCTCCCCCTCTACTCTGCCCTGGTGAGACCTCATCTGGAATATTGTGTCCAGTTCTGGGCCCTTCAGTTCAAGAAGGACGGGGAACTGCTGGAGAGAGTCCAGCGCAGCCACAAAGATGATGAAGGGAGTCGAGCATCTCCCATATGAGGAAAAGCTGAGGGAGCTGGGTCTCTTGAGCTTGGAGAAGAGGAGACTGAGGGGTGACCTCATTAATGTTTATAAACATATAAAGGGTGAGTGTTAGGAGGATGGAGCCAGGCTCTTCTCGGTGACAACCAATGACAAGACAAAGTGCAGTGAGTGCAAACTGGAACACAAAAGGTTCTACTTAAATATGAGAAGAAACTTCTTCACAGTGAGAGTAACAGAACACTGGAACAGGCTGTCCAGGGAGGTTGTGGAGTGTCCTTCTCTGCAGACATTCAAAACCCGCTTGGACACCTTCCTGTGTAACCTCATCTTGGTGTCCCTGCTCCAGCAGGGCATTGGACTGGATGATCTTTTGGGGTCCCTTTCAGTTCCTAACATTCTGTGATTCTGTGAGATGAAGGCCACATCTGTCATAAAGATGTAATGATTAAAGAAGGTCATGCATTTACATGAAACTTCCTTCCCCAGGTTTTTGGTGGTGCTGGCTCAGTTGCACACAAGAAAAAAAAAAAAAAAAAAAAAAAAGATAACGAGACCTCTAACATTACAAACTTTACATGGAGTTCTTTATGACTTTATCTGTCACATTTAGATTTGTGATGAAAACTTGAGGTTGAAAATGGGTAGTCTGTATTTTTAATTGCAAGCAGAAGCGATGGTATCATCTGAGCTGGAGGAGACCTGGAGGATGTGGGCCATGGGAATTCCCCTTGAGGGCCTGGAAATCAGGGTCCATCACACTGTTCAGGCCAGGGAGCAGGACACTTCCCTGGGGCCAGGGATAGGCTGAGACTAGGCCAGGACATTTGCCTGTGGGTGGGCCTGGCTTGGTGGGGGACCCATGGCTGGGCTGAGCAGGACTGTGGGGAGCTGGAGACCAACATCCAGTGGTCTTGCTGGGGTTGGGATTGACAGCCATCAAATGTGATCCTGGACTGTGATTAGGGACAGTAAGACTCATGGGTGCCTCAGTGTCCTATCAGCATGGATGATCCCTCTGTGGGTCAAAGTTTTTCCAGAAATTGCACAAAACCTCTGAACCTTAATGAAAGGTAGCATAATCATCTATCCACACTACAGCTTTGTTTCACAGTCCAAATGCGATGGTGCTTGTAATCCGTTAAATTTTTGCTTGAAGCTAAAAGAGGAAAAGTTATACAGAAAAGAAAGTGAAAATGTTTCAGAATCAGTATGGTCCAATATATAACCATAGTTAAACTGCTTCATTTTCATGAGGTTTTACTTTGATTCATTTATCCATTTTTGATACTAGTGAGGGAAAGCAAGAGTGGCTCCCTACTCTTCTTTCTCTGAAATTAAAAGGCAGTAAATTTTAAACCAATAAAAGGAAATGTTGTTTTGTTTTCTTTGTGCCTTCTTTTTTTTTTTTCCTAATGTAGCTGATAGTTGACCTGAATAATTCACTGTCAGATGAGGTCACTAAAGGCAACTGCAATATCAGGATTTTAGAAAAGGTCTGAGTAATTTTATGGCCAGTAATAACAGTTTTGCCATTACAGAAGCTAAAAAATGTTGGAAAGGTCACCAGTCTTCATGCTTCAGGTCTGGATGATCACCTGTGGGGTCAGGATGAAACTCAGTATTACAGTGTGCACACCCACTTTCAGAATTACTCATTAATAGTTTTTAATAGGGGATGATATATTACCAGAGAAATGCAATGTCTTAATTTTGAGCTGGTTATAATTTATATTTGTCTTGTCAGAGGAGGGCTTCCTGTGGTTTTTAGTTTTCATAGAAAGATGCACTTGGATACTTCACGTACAAATGTATCATGCATATATTACAACAGTGATTCTAATCCCTCGTTATATTAGAATCCACATGAGACAACTGGCAATGGACATGACTTTGCTGGGTTTGGTCCCTCTTCTCCTCCGTCTTGGGTCAGCTGCTGAACTTGTGTTGCTTTGACTGCATCAATATTGTCCCAGTTACCTCCTCAATATACCGTGGAGTGGTCTCTATACTATCCCTGCATGAGACTAGTACAAGCATAGCAGAGACTTTTCACTTGACATGGTCCTTCATCAGTGAGGACCACCGTACCAGCCAGGCACCATTTTGTTATTGTGCCGTTGGCAGATTGCACTCTTAACAGCTCATTTCTTGCCTTAGAGATCAAATTAAATCTAAGGTTTCAGCTGAGAGGGAAGAGTCAAAAGTTAATCTGACCAAATGACAGAGAAAAGAACTATTCAACTGAGATTGAAGCTTCAGTAGAATCTCTTATAACTGGAGATGTTCATCCTCAGCAAATGATAAAGTCTCTTACAGTTTATGAAGGAAAACTGAGAATACAATGTTCTTGTGTAATCCAATCTACACAAAGTGCTTTGAACCATTTAAGGCTGATTAGATGACTCAGCTCGTATTTGGTGAAGATACCTTAGACTTATTACTGTTACCTAAATCTGTTTCTTTCTACATGGGCTATAGCAGTGTGAATATGAAACTGTCAGACTTCAGGAAACTAGTTATGACTTAGTATTGTGAGTTTCTTGAATACCTCAGTCCTATTTTATGCGATATTTTACTGGCTTCCTACAGAACATTAAGACAAGTTTGAGGGTGAGATACTAAGTCTTATGGATCTCAGACTCCTGGAGGATCTTCAGTTTTTTAGCCTGAGAAGCTTGGTCATTAGCTTGCACCACTTTCCTGTAATTGGATGCAAAAGGAGGGAAAAGTTTGTTTCCTTTTTTCAGACATCGACCAAAATTGAAGCATGAACATAACTCGAAAATGAAGGGCAGTAAACTACAATTATAAAAGGTGTCTCTTTTACTTATTCATTTATTTACTTACTTATCAAAATATGAGGATGTTTAAACTGAAAAACTCCAGTGAGTAGTCATTGTTTGTCTCAGTCTCCAGACACGTTTGGACAGATGTGTTTCTGACAGGTGCACAGTATTGTAATTAACATAAAGGCAACTCAGTCATATTTAATAGCCTGTGATAAACAAGAACTTGAACAAGACCACATAACCATTCCTTATATCTTTATCCTGTGGTTTGTCTATGATTTGATCTATTATTTCCATGTTCATAACAACCCTACTAAATATACATACATGCATAGTACAGCTACTCAATAGGAAGAGAATATTTTGCAATAGGGGAAGAGAAGAGAAAATAAGCAAAAAAAACCTCAAAACCAGATAGAGCCTCCTCACATCATTTAACGTACTCAAAGGAAGTGCCCAGGAGAGAGCACAATGAAGAAAATGTAGCATAACAATCTGTGTAGGAAGGAATGGAATAACAATAAAATGTCTGTTAAAGAACTGGGAGAGCCTCAGAAGTCACAAAAGACATTAAAATGACTGAGTAAGATATTATTCTTTCTTGTTTTATTTCATTTGAAAATAAGGGGTATTTATTACATTGATGAGTCTGTGATATGTATCTTTGGATTGATTCACGAGTTGCATTTTGCTGCATGTAGAAAACAAACAGGAAAAAAAAAAAAAGAACTTTTGCCTACTCTATTTTCCTGCAATATATTTGAGAAAAAGATTGGCTGAAACATCATAGTGTAATATCTTGGAAAGTAAAGGTGCTTTTTCTCAATACAAAGCAGAGCTATTGCTGGATGAGCTGAGTCGAGGAGACTGAATAGGTACTATCCATCTGACTAAACACAGTGGAGAATCAACATCCGAATGAGACCTCCTTGACCCTCTTTATAGTCAGTAGAGAGAAAATGAGACAACATTCCTTCCCTCCTAAAATCAGTGTCTTCTCTCAAATATTATGTTTGAGTTGTTTTTTGTTGTTTGTTTGTTTGTTTGGTGTTTTGTTTTGTTTTGTTTTGTTTTTTCTTAAATGGATGCATTGATATACATCAGCTATGTAGATTTTTTCAGTTGATTTAATCACGTTTGAAATAAAACACATTTTCTTTTTCTGTGCTGAATACTTCTGTTTTGTGTGTGTTTGTATCAGATATATACTTTTCCCATTCCCTTTCTGTCTATCAGCAACATCGTTTTATGCAATTGGTTGATTTAATCCAAATTCAACAGAAAAATAAAGGTTTCAAAGACATTCTGTCATATGCTGCTACAATGCTGTTTATTCTGGGAAAACATACCGCTTGAAAAGACACTGTTGTCATACTCCCCTTAGTGAAACCCTCAGATGCTCATACTTTATTAAACATCAGAGAATTCACACAGTGAAAGGAAGTGAGCGAGAAAGAAGAAAAGCTGGAAGCAGGTATTTATTAGCTCTGTTACTCTCTGAACTAATTATTTAAACATTGTGAATATCTTTGACCAGGGTTTAATGGTGGAGCATCTACACCCTTTTAAAAGAAGCTGCCAAACTCATAATTGATACAGAGGTTTCAAATATCCAATTTCTAAAGAGAATGGGCCATCTTTTACATTTGGAATTGGTGTCTGCTTGTCAGGATTGCAGGACTGATAACAAGGAGTACATTTTCTTCCATATAATTTCTATATACAGAAAACTTTACTCTCAAGGACCATCTGTCTGACGTGCTTTCCCTGTGAAGTGTCGTTTTTTAATGCAGAAGCACAGCAAAGGTCTTTTCACTTCAGAGAGAAAGAAGGAAAAATTCTTAGACATGACATACAATGTTTCCTGGGCTCTGTTAGATGATCTTATTAAAAGGAAATGCAACATGAAATAAAGCCCTTTGTTGTGTGTTCCTGCATGGAACACCCGAATGTCTGTCCTATGTTGTCAGGTGAACTACCTTGCTCTGTAACTTGTACCTTAGAGCTTAAAGAACACATTCTAAATGCTACATGTTAAAACTGATTACACCAAAATGAGGATCCAGCTCAAAAATATAACATTTTTTAAGCCTGTTCAAGGAAAATACTATAGTCTAAGTTGCAATCAAATCTCTCGGAGGGATTAGGCAGACACCGTTTTAATTTATCCATTCCAGAATTCGGTGCCAAGAGTACTACAAAGATGAAAATAAAGAAACCGCCGACTGTGCATTTTTGTTGTTGGAGCTGCTGCGGCAGCAGTCTCAGAAAAAGGAGGGACTGCTGTGCTACCTCGATCCCACACATACTGAAAGCCCATAAGAAGCTGGATTCTCACATCCTTTTGCCAAATAACTGGATAGCAGCTGAAATCCACCAAGTGCAGCTTTGTATAAAGAAAAGAAGAAAAAAAAAAAAGAGATGGAAAAAATAGCAGATATTTGGAATAGTAACTGTACTGCGGATTAGTCTAGTGTGGGGGGTCTAAAGAATGGAGATAGCTATTTTTGGAGTGTCTTGCAAGAAGCAAATAATGATGTAGCTGTTGGTAAAGCACTAGGTGGGGTACTGTATTTGCAAATGTTTCCTTCTTCTTTGTAGACACAGATTGATTTTCTGCAAATGCAATGTTGAACTTCAAATGACAAAAGGCATTTGGAATCTACGTTTAACCAGTTCTGCTGAGAAGAGCGGATAAAGGTGTCCTTGTTAGATCCTGACAGTTGTTAAAAGACTGAGACTTCTGTCAGTTATGATCCAATCCAGGACTTTGCAGTTTTTGTCATTCTTAGGGCCTCTGCAAAACAGAAGCAGTCTGCTTCCATTTTGCCCAGATGATATATCACACTGACATGACATTCATTTTGCACTGGCATAATTGATGTAAATCTACAGTAAAGAGCTGGGACTATAGTCATTAGAGTGGCCAAGAGCATGATAAAATTTATTTTGGGTGATGGCAAGGTATTTGGAAGCTACTGAGACAGCTGGCTTGTTATCTCTCTTTGGACTAGCCTTACTATGTTTAATGAATGGTAAGCCTGTTGTTAAGGCGACACAAAATTGGTTACGCTGCTTATTCAGTGCACCACAGTAACGTTTTTCCACATGGGAAAACATACAATTACAACCAAAATGACCATGATTAGCAACTTAAAGCAGGAAGCTCAATTTGCATACAAATATATTCTCCTCTGCCTGTCTGGTTTTGAAGGCCACATTTAACTAAATACTTGCACATATTTATAACTTAAAATATGGAGGTAATCCCCTTGATTGTGTCCATCAATATTCCTGTAGCTGTTCACTTGATTCAATGATCCTCTGGAGATCAGAATTTCTATCTGATCCCATTGAAGTCAGGAATCTCATTGTCTCTAAGTCATTTCTCTCTTAAACTAATCAGCTGAACTTTTGCCAAAGAAACCATAAGGTTTACAGCTACAATTCCATGTTCCTATAAATCTTTTTAGTAATTAGGCAGGAATTAAGTAAAAATGGTATATCAATATTTGCATGTGCAAATATCATTTCCTTCCTACCATATTTGTTGCTATTCCACAATATTAAATTCTAGTTGTCTTATTAAAATCTACTTTCTTACAGGATGGTTTTCTTTAAGAATAATTCAGTCACTACTGTATCTTCGGTTCCTGCATCTCACATGAAAAGTGGGTATGTATTTTATGCGTATGTATATTTGCATACACACATATATTTATTTGTGTTTATGTGTATAAACATAAAAAACATTCAAAACTAAATAAAAAAAAAAAACAACAAGAAACAAAAACCTACCAAACAACAACAACAAAAACCACGACCAAACCTTGATAACTTAAGAAATGCTGAGAGGTGAAAATGACTTAAATAAAAAGAAACTTGCAAAAATGCAAGCAGCTGCCATGAGTGTTCTGCAATAATTCATATACTTTATTGTTTTGTTTTGGTTTTTAGATAATTAGTTGGTGGCAAAGGAATAATCATGTTGCATGAAACATTGTGAATTTAATTTTACAGTGAAAGCTGTACACTGTATCTACTGTGAGTTAAAAGGACAAACAAAATCTGTTAAAGAACTAGTCTCAAAAGAAATTTCATGCTCCCAAAACACTTTCTTCTTTTTTCTATCACAACGTTCGTTTAATTTTTTCTGGTTTCAAAAGCAGCAATGCAAAGTCTTTATTTCTGTTTATTTAAATGTTAATTTTAAAGCCCTGTCTGACATTGTTGTGACGAGTGAAATGATCAGGGAGTGAACTATCATTTTGAAAGAAATTTATTTCAGTAGAACTCATGATCATGTAATAAATACTCTTATTGCTTTCGATGGAACTATTCCCCTGAGAACTAAAGTTAAGTTCTTGTGCACATTTCCAGGTTCAGACCCTTCATTGTTCTGAAAGAGTGAATAGCATCCTGCTGTTGGAAAATAACTAGAAAAGAAAGAGAGAAATCTGTTATTTAGAGGCAATAATGCAAAGACAAACAAAGAGCACATTCACACACAAGAGAACCACACGAGTCCTAGACGATAACAGTTAAGCTGAATTTTCACATTCCTTTCTTTTCCCATTTGTGGCTTTGGCAGTAACTATAGACTTTCTATCTTGATGTCACCAGCATTTTAAATAACACCTATCAGCAGGCAGTTCATAGTGAGCTCCACAAAGAAAGTAGTTTCAAAGTTGCGCTAAAACCCCACCAGCTTCTGAAGCACATTTGTTTTGTTAAGTGATGATGTATGCTCAGGCGATAAGGATCTCACACCCAGGGAGGCAGCTTCAACAGACAGTTGTCATGGTGTTATTTTCTATGGACGGCTTGCTTGTTCAAATTAAAATGTCATGTCTCTGTAGTTTTAAGGGAGGGCAGGGGGCACGTGTCTGACCAATACGCTGCAGTGGGGTGGAAGTCTCCTTTGCCTGAAGCCTGGGGACGCATGCTGTTAACTCTTCAAATGTCACTGCAGCCTCCAAAAGGCAGGTGGTTCTTGTGTGTTTGCTGTGCACACTCTAGAGTAGAGCCATCTCCCAGTCATCTCTCTGTTTGCAGAGTTCGGGTGGTTTCCTTAGGCATTGCTCATCTTGGCAGATGGACACTGGCTTAGAAACTCTCAAGTTCTTTTATCAGCCAGGGGTATATATGTATATTGCATTCCTAAATAAATAAATAAATAAATAGACTAGGAAGTTCACATAAGCATTTTTTATCATGCCTGATTCCAATTTTACTTATAATCACACTTTGGCAAAATTTGATTTCACACATAAATGTGAAGTAGAACTGTCACCATTTGCAGGTCCAAAATTCATGATAGTGGATCCCCAAACCAGTACCTCTCCAGGGATCTTTTAGTGAAGTTGCTTGACACATCCAATGTAAATCCAAGATGGTTTTCCTCTAGCTAACAGGTAGTCAGTGCAATAAGAAAGAATACATTACCAGATTGTGATCTTTTTCATGCAGGCTTTCCATAACTTGATTAGATCCTTATCAGGAGGAAAGACAATATGATTGTGGGAGGGGATGGGGTGTGTGGGGGGGGGGGGAAATAGAGGCAGTGTGAACCAACCATTTAAAAACAAAACAAAACAAAACAAAGCAACTTCCTGGTTTAAAAAGACACCTTCCTGATGACTTACAGAATCATAGAATAGTTTGGGTTGGAAGGGACTTTAAAGATCATGCAGTTCCAACCCCACTGCCATGGGCAGGGACACCTTCCACTACACCAGGTTTCTCAGAGCCCCATCCAACCTGACCTTGAACACTTCTAGAGACAAGGCATCCACAACTTTCCTGGACAGTCTGTTCCAGTGTCTCAATAACCTACTAATAAAAAAAGTCTTCCTTATATCCAATCTAAATCTACGTCTTTCAACTTAAAACCATTAACCCTTGTCCTGTCACTACAGATTCTGGTAAAAGGTCTCTTTCCATCTTACTTAGAAGCCTCCTTTCAGTACAGAAGTGCCACAATAAGGTCTCCTGGGACCTTTTCCAGGTTGAACAACCTCGAGTCTCTCAGCCTATCCTCACAGCAGAGGTGTTTCAGCCCTTTTTTTTGTGGCCTTCTAACAGGTTCATGCCTTTCTTGCCCAGATGACCCCATGGCTGAAATACAACAAAAGTATTTAGATACTTAACAGTACGTAAATGTTTTTCCTTGGGTTTTCCAAAACACTTAGTAGCTTCAAATCAACAGTTGGACATCTGAGTAGATTGGAAATTCTCAACAAAACCTGCTTGTTTTAGACACCTCAAGTGTTTCTGGATCTGCCCTGAAACTCCAGAAACACAAAACTTGATGGAGCTCTGCTGACCTGTGCAGAATAAAGATGGGTAATTCCTACCCAGAATACGGCTGCCCTTTCCCTTGCAGATTAGTATTTTAAACACAGCTCCCCTTATAGAAGTTCTGTATATAAAATGCTTGGCTTACAATCCTTCTTTGAGTATTATACAGCTCTTCTTATTAAAACAAATAATTGATACATCTAACTGGTTTCAGCAGGGAGGAAACGAGTAGGTGGTCTCATTAAGAACTCTTTTTTCACAAGGAAAGCATTTCTCATTGTCTTTACCAAATGATATAAATGACCTTTGCCATGGAGTTGATGAATGCATAAATCTTTCATAATATATTTTAATGTGTCCTGCTGGTAGTAATCTTTATTATAAAGCAAAACAAAACAAAACAAAAAGATTTGAAAACAAGAAATATATTATTAAAAGCATATGATCCTTGCACTTTTATGAACAAGAATTAGATTTATTTTTTAATTCTCTATATCTTATGCAGTAAGAAAAGCTCATGCTTTCTTTCTTTTTTTTTTTTTTTTTTAATTATCCAAACAGCAGTCTATCTCCTTGTCCCACATAGTGTTATATCTCTAAATGAAGATATTACATTGACGTTTCACTCAGAGGCTTCAAACAGTTCTGTCTTCAAAGTTGCATGAGTTGCATATGCTTGAACATTCTATTTTATTAAATTTTTCATTCTGCATATCTAATTTGCACCAGAAACAAAGTACTGTCCTGGAGGACTCTAATCTGCAACTCTGAACTCTGAACAAAGCTTAGGCTGAGCAAAGCTAAAGGCTTAGGCCAGCAGTGATGGCTCATCTCTTATCTACTGCAACATTCATGTAAGAACGGAGAGCTCTGATTTAAGACATGCTTTTTTTTTCTCTCATCTGACTTCATTCAAGCCTTTATCTCTAATCTCCTTGCTTTTCAGCCATGCTGTCCCACAACGCCAAAAATAAAGACAGATTTGTTGCGTCAGAGACAGAACATGCCTAGGCAACATAAAATTTAGGGTACTTAAGTAGAAAGTTCTAGATTTTGCTTATTATATAAGGTCTCTCTATATATTAGTGGAGTGCTGTTTGCTTGCTAGGCATTTGCTATACTTTATTCACTACACAGAACACAAGAAGAGAATTAGTACCTCAAACTGGCATCAAGTGCCTTCAACACATTTAACACTGAGAAACCAGAATCTCAGTTCTTAAGCACACAGAACTAGCCAAGAAAAAGGCTGAAAATTATGAGGAGACTGCAGTGTCTTTCCTTGGTGCCCACGGTAAGCAGTCAAGGAACACATTGCATGCTACAGCCAGAATGCCTACCATGAAAAAAAGTTAGGAACACAAGAAGAAGATGCAGTTACCCCACCTTTTGTCGCAGAACTTCACAGACATCATCCAGGGATTCAAGTTCAAACCCAATGATGTGATATAAAACTTGAGCTTAACTGGGCACGTATTCATTGGGCCAGGATGAGCAGAAAGACGTGGCAAACCCTGTCTCCCCTAGATTAGTCAGAGGTAAACTCCATCTGTTCTGTCTCAGCAATACTGCTGTTCAAGTCCCTTTGTGCCAAGAAAAATATAAATCTCATCATGTCTCTTAATATCCAGTGAAAACATGAATTATTTTAGAAGGAGAATAGGTAAGATAGGCAACATCTTCTCATGTCTTTGAAGTTTCTTCACTGAGGAGTAGATAATTTATACATTATAAAATGTGAGAACGTTTATTACTCTTTAGTAATGTTACTCTGCAGTTAGAATACTTACCTGATGGGGTTAATTTACAATTAAGAAAGCATCTAATTTCTTAATTAATTATATTATTCATTTAGTTATTTAGTTATATAAAGTATTGTTTGTTTGTCTCTTGTATATAAATATTTTGTTTTCATTTCCATTCATTTTCATCATCTCTTCTGCCTATTCAATAATCTTTTATTGGAAAATAAGCCAAAATAATTAGACCCAGATGTATACTACCTTATTTCTACCCAACCTTGTGGCATATGATACTGTTCCTACTTTTGCTGTTCTCCTTTTTATTTATGTGACTGAAGAGCTTTTTTGTTATTTGTTTTAATATACTTTGAAAGGCCTAACTCAGCTGGCTGCTGGCAATTCTTACATTATTTCTACGCTTCGTGACCTCTAAGGTGTTCTTTTATTTGCTGATCAATCTTTTTTTTTCCCTCAATTTCTCGTGCACTTTATGCTTACTCTTAATGTCCTTTTCGAGGTGGCTATACATCCAAATACATTTGGAAACCTTTCCTGAAAGTTTTGTTCTCACTTGCTTGATGTGCAAGTTTTAGATAACTTTTCACTGCTGACTTAAAGAGTTTAGAGGAATCTGTCACACTGCAAGCCCCTGAACTCTTTGCTTCTCCTGACTTCACTTGCTTGTTCATGTAATTTGTCAAAGTTTTCCCTTTTGAAACTGAGTAACCCAGCTGAAGACCCACTTTTGCTTATTTTCCATTTAATTCATACTCAATCAATTCATGTCTGCTGACTTCAAGGGTATTTCAATATTATTATTATTTTCAGTAAGTCCACAGGATCAAATAAGTATTTCACAGGCTAGTTGAAGTAGGAACAGTAATTCCAGCTGGGCATCTGGAAATCCTAGTTATGTCCCTTGTACATGGAGATCAACACTTCTTTATATCTTTGTCAAACACTTGTATTTGTGGAAATTATTGACATTATTGTACAAATGGCACAAAGTCTTGGCTTGTACATGGTTTCTGTGTGGTTTTGATACTGCTGTTGATATTGATACAGATATTGAGAAGTTTTAGGATTATCTGGATCCAGGATTTGCAGTTACATTATACATATGCATATTCAATACAGTGAGAATAAATGGGGTTTAATGCAAAGTTACATATGTTAAATGTGGAAGAATTCAGAGGGCTATAAAGTCCCTGAATCTGCATTACATTTACATATACATATAAACAACTGCCTTGTCTTTTTGTTTGGGGTTTCCTATGATTTTTTTACCTCATGTGGTATAACATTACTGGTATGTTGGAAGAGTGAGGGTCTGTAACTTGATGTTCTGTAATCTATTATAATTTTGAGATTGTGTCCACATTGTGTTTCTACTGTTGATGAAGTCTGTGCCAGTTGTCAATCACACACATTCACACATATATAGAGCTCACTTTTGGAGGACCTTGCATCCATCCATATTGCAAGTGATGAGCTTCAGATGGTATCCTGCTATGATGTTAGTTTTGGCTGTATTGAGAAGGAAACAATTTTGTCTATACCAGCTGGGTACTAGAGTTCAGTTCTGTAAGACCCCCAGTATAGATGCGAGGCAAATTCACATCAAAAAGGATCTCCCCTTTGCATTATACCTTTAATGTAGTCATACTCAGTGGCTTTGGCTTTCCAGCCAAATTCTCCAGTAAGGTGGAATTCATCCAGCTGCTTCTGTTTTCCTTGTACCTATACACAGCTGAGACAAACATCTGAAATTCTTGTTGTAGTCTGCAGAAGGAACCAAGCATTTTTAAAGGGCATCATGTATCTTGTCCTCAAAGGGGAATTTAACAGAATGTTGGTGAATTATGCTGGAACTGCCTATTTCTTCTTAGTGTCTGTGGAAAGAACCTAGAATGACTAGTTCTGATGGTGATATCTACTTTGTAGAAACCTGAAATTAGGTGCCATGAGCCTGTCTCTTCGCTTTTTATTTCTTTTTTCATCTTATTTTTATCCTCAGTTTCCTGCCATGATTATATTAATTTACGTCTAGCTCTAAGAAATAGTCTAGCAACCTTTAAGCAGTTATTTGAACATAACACATGCCCGGAAACTTCTGCAGCAAGCAATTTCCTGGTCACACTTGCTGTTGTCATGTCCATTACTATTTCAGACATCATTACCAGTTTTTCTTATTTACGCTTTTAAAGGCAGAAGAATTCCAATGAACAGAATTCCCCCTACAGAGATTCATAACAAACAAACAAAGAAACGAAGTGCCTAAAACATTGACAAAAAAACCAAACCAAAACAAAACAAAACAGAAAAAAACCTTTGTTTTATCAGACGTTGCTGAATCCCTTAAATTCTGCCAGCTTGATTTTCTAAGACTCCTGTTCAGGCTTATCATATTTTTAAGTTTATGGTTCAACTGTCCATAAGCTGATTGAGAAGTTGGGATCACCCTGAAGTTGCAAGGCTGCTGCCTAGTGACTACATGCTGTCCCAGACAGAGCTTTCCAAGACAAAACTACAAAGCAGGTGGACTGCTTGGGCATGGACAAAAAGTAACATTCACTTGGCAAAAAGGATTTACTCTTTCCTCACCAAGGAATAGATTGAAGGTATAATCTTTGGTCTCTGTTGGCATTTGAATGCAGTTTTGCTCTTCAAGAAGCCTGTGCAGCATCAGGTGTGTTACTATCGCCTTCCACACTGTTAACGTTTTCCATTTTTTTGACAATAAGTCAGACCACAAGTGAACCTTTGCCACTTTTAGGATGTTTGAAAAATGAGAACACTTCTTAGAAATTGGAATGAAGGAGTCTTCCAAATTACACTTCTTTTCTCTCACTACAGATCGTTTCTTTTCAAATCTTATTTAGCTGGAAAACATTTGCAGGGAGTTGAGAATAAAATTGTATATCACAGAAATCAACCTTTCAGTGTGGAACTTTGTTTGAATGCTGTCACTAAGTTCTTACTGCTTTACCTGCCCACAGAAAGAAAGCAAAACAATTTTCATTGATCCCAAAGTTATCAAGGGTTCAGTCAAGCACTGATACAATAGAGAAGGTGTTGTAGAACTAGTGGTTCAACAGGCCTACACTAATCTTATCTGTCAGGAAACAGGTATTAGTCTAAAAAGAGTAAATTCTCCTATGCCAACAAATGCTGGGGGCCACTTTGAAAAAAAAAAAAAAAAGGAGAAACTAAATTGGAAGAGTAAAACAAACAAAGAAACAAATGCACAAACAACAAAAATAAGTAACTAGACTAAAATTAATATATTGGATAGTGTTTGTAATTTGGAGAGCTTGTCTATTCATTGACGTCTTTGTGAAAATGTATGCATTACAGGAATATGGAAATGCCCTTGGGTGGGCCAAAATACAATTTCCATTTTTTCAGGCCACTCTTAGGCTCATGCATCATCACATCTTCATAAATATTGTAACTTCAATGACACAGTATGGGTATTTACCACTGAATCAACAAGGTACCGAATCTTCTCTTTCCTTCTTTTCTGATTTCTTCCCAACTATTTTGTTCCTTTGTGTGTGTGTGTGTATGTGTGTGTATATGTTCATGTTTTTCTTTGCTTTTCACCTGATATCTACCGTACTGCTTGGTTATCAGCACGATGTGAGCAGACAGCCTGTCTAGCTCTGCCCAGTCTTGAAAAAGACTGGTAAAGAAAAGGGCCTGGCTGGATAAGCCAGATGACATCCCAGACCTGGGAAGTCAGCCAGGGTCCATAGCAGCATCTGCTGTAGCCAGGACAGCCTTGGATCCTGAGAACATCCACAAGCGCTTTATTTCCCCTACGTTTATCATCCCCTCATTTTTTCCACAATGCTGTCTGGTGTTTTGACAAAGGCGAAGGAAAGGGCCATAGTTCACAACTCAAAATTAAATGTGAAAACCAAGCCTTTCCTCCTCACCAAGAAAAAGTACTTGACAAAATAAAAGACACTAATGTCATCTTTTATTCTAAACAAAGGAACCTGACACTATTTGAGTGTGTGCATTTTTCATAGCCACTGAATTTTGCTGTAAGATTTGTTTTCATTCTTTGCGTGTTTGTGGTTAATTCATCCTATTCAGGGACAGATGTAGCATAGATTGAAATAAGGAGGTTGTCTCAGTGTGTCTTTGAAAACAGTGTTGCACGATAGGGGTACCATCTGCTAAACTAAGCAGAACCAGTATAGGAGATCTAAAGCCCATTTTCCGACTGGTAAATAAACACTTGCTATTCAGACTGTATCTAAAAAAATGGGTTGAATTTTTAAACATATTTTCCATCAGCTGAAATCCATAAGTCATGCTTGACTGTTTCTGTGACAGAAGCCTCTTAAAATATTTTTCTGTCTTGAGCTAATTTATTCTATCTAAAGTAGAAAAATATAAGAAGCCATCACAAACTTTTCCTCTCTGTCATTTGTTCTCATTACAAAAATAAATAAACTGGGTTTCATCCCTGGGGGAATGTATGCAGAGAATATGTGGGGAAGAAAGGAAGATGGGATGTGAGTAGAGGTGGAATAACTTAGTTGTAACTTTGATCCACTGAGGTTTTCCCTATATAGCAACAGATTTGTTTTGGAATCCCATTCCACACATGTGCATTTTATTTAAGCTGGAACCTGTGCTGGGGGTACACCCTTTGTGCCCCAATGTGGCCGTCCTCACATAGACACCTTGGTCACATGCTATCACATCCCTCCCATACTGAGGCATGGTGACATAAGTCACATGCACACCCTCAGTCGAGGAGCAGGACGGATGGGATCTTCAGTCAACAGAGGTCCTCAGCCAGTGAAGTGCCCTAGGACCAGAAAACCTTCTGGGCCATACTCATAATGACCACAGCTCAGATGTGACCTGGCTGTGAGATGTGGCCTCAACTGAAAACCTCCTTTGAGTGGTCCTCTCAGAGCAGCAGGACTGTGAATGGAGCCCTCCTCTTAGAGTGGGACACTATCTAAGGAGACTTCTTGAGACTAGGAGCCTTCACCTCCTCCTTGGTGAGTGATTATTTCTCCAGAATATATCCTTGAGTGAGCCTTTGCCCTGACTTGTACAAGTTATTATTTCTTCTTGGTACCCTTGAGTGAGAGAAGCTTGTCTTTCGAATGAGTGTGTGCATGCTGTGGATCATCATTCTTGTGTAGTTGTATGGTAATAATATATCCATCTAGTATAACAAGACTGTAGTTTATTAACTGTTTTCAGAGTGTTGTTTGATTTTGGATTACTCCTCCCTCACCGCTTCATATTGGTTTCTGTTGTTTGGTTATGTACTTTTGTTTTGTTTCTGTATTGGTTCCGAATTATTAAAGTTGATTTAAGGTTATTATTTGCTTGGAGATATTTTGGCGAGCCTCCATAACAATAAGTCATGGATAAAGCCACACCACTCTTCAGTGTGGACAATCAGGACAACAGGAACATGGGACAAACCGCAAAGAATCCTTGTACCATCATGTGAATTCAGCCTTGCTGTCCGGTCAGGCTGTGCCAGCCAGGATGAGAAGGACCAGGGAGGGGGAATTGTCACTTAAAGACAATCTCAGTCAAGAGGCATCTTGTGGAAGATCCAGGTAAGACGTGGATCCATTCTTGATAGTGCTGGAAAGCCTGAGCCAAGGTGTCCTGAAGCAAGTATAAGCACAGAAATTGTTTCCAGAAGGTGTGTGAAGAAGCATGAATGTGCCACACTGAAATAACTGAGAGTGAATCAGTTACAGGAACTGAGGGATGAGAGGAGGGACTCTTAAGAGCCCCAAAAGTATTTAAATTAATCAAAAAGGAGGGTACAAGAGGGCAGGAGCTGGGTGGCAGATGTTTGATTGCTCTAAAGAATAAGAGTAGCAGTCTCAAAAATCAATAGCGAGCCTTATTAAAGGTGAGCTAGGTGCTTTCGCTCCGAGGTTTTGTTTGGTTGTATCAGGCTTAGATACCTCACAGGTCACGTATTTCTGACTTAGTATCTCTAGAGATCCCCTCTTGTATTGCAAAACATTCCCTCTAGAAATCTGCTACTGTTTCAAATATACTTTCTAGTTCTGAGTTGGGGGTGAGAAAACTAGAAGAGTGGGAAAGGGGAAGAAAAGGTCAAGAAAAGGGGAAGAAAAATTCAAGAAAAGAAAGGAGAGAGATTAGAGAAAGAGGTCAAAGATGAAAAGGGAGAAGAGAGGCAGGGAAGGAGGCAGGGAGGGGAGGAAGAGAGGAAAGAGAGGAAGGTAAGAATCTCCTTGTTCCATGGCAGTGCATGTCTCATTTTATGATTTTCAGATTCATTCAATTTTTCTTTCGGACTATGTGCTCCTTAGCAACCTGTACAACTTCCCTAAGGTGAAAACCTCCTCTCAAAGAGCTATGGTGAATATTATCCCGGGGTCTCAAAAATGCCAATAAGAGAACAAATAATATTTGTTCATAATAGTGTTCAGTGCAAACCATGACTGATTAGTGTTATGCGTGACATCAACAAGAGACAGTAATCAAGGTTATTTTAGCATTGATTTTTTACAGAGGTGAAGCCTCTTTGATGTATTACTCCATCAACACCTTCAGAGCCAAACTTTGCACACAAAATTAATCCAAATTAATTAGAACATTTGTAGATAGTGCTAGGCTCTTTTATGTTGCAAAATAAATATTCATTCAGTGGCATTTTTTTCACCTTGTGCAGCCTGTGTAGCTAGGAAGGGAAAAAGAACCCTATTGATCAGTGCACTGAAATATGTTAGAAAGTTTCAGCACCTGAGGTGGTCTGAGGGGTTGCTTGCCTGGAATCGGCTCAGGCCTAATACAAAAATTCAGGAAACTGAACCTAAATTGTATTGACTTTACTGGTACACATAGTTGTCGGAAAACATCTTGTTTCCAACATAAGAAAGGGGGTAAAGTTACCCTTGAGCTTTTCACAAAATTTACATAAAATAGTGTGTGGTGACACTGCCCTACAGGGAAGATGTGCCCTGAGGGCACTGATTCAGATGTATCATTGCAATTCAGACATATTTGTTCAGAAACTTCTTCTAGTATTAGTGATTTTTCTACTAGCCAGTGTGATTAGTCTATTCTTGTGACTTACATTGGGCTGTCTTCAACTGATATCCTTTGGAAAGGGAAGAAGCCATGTGGAACACCACTACTCCTTCAGAAACTGACCCCAAATCCTATTTGCTTCCATGGTATGATGTTCTTCTGATTCCCACACTCAGAGACCCTAGTTCTGATTTCAAGAATGTGGTTTGGGACTGGGAGGAAAGACAGACAAACAGAGAGGATTCCCATTATTTGCTGCTTTAGACTTATAATACCCTATGATGTTGTAAGCCTCCCCTGTTGACGCATACATCTTAATACCGACTATATAGGGAAATTTGACTGTGAGCTTCTATGTGTCTAAACTTAGACTCTTCAACCCACTACACACAATCAACATAAATCCCAGTTTTATTCCAGATAGAATCTTCCATCTTGATTACTTATATGTGAAGAAGGAGCAAGAAAGCTACACAATTTTTTCAGTGTGTGTTGCAGATCAGAATTATGTGTCTACAGTCAGTCTCGTTTTTCACTGAGCCACAAAAACACAAAATAAAAAACTAATAGTTAAAAACATTTAACTTCAAATGGCAAATAAGTCGTCAAAATCCTGCCTAGGAAAAGTAACAATAGTCTGTGACTTGATTAGGCTCTTTGGAAACTCATCAAAAGATAAATAAATGAGTATTTGCATTATTACAGTAATGCTTGGATAGCCATTTCCTCACCAAATTTAGTCATCACATAGTATTATCACAGGAACAATAAACCCTTTTCTACAGCCCATTATCCTCTGAAAGGAAGAATTTGAGACCGTTCTATGCTCATGTCCCAGCCTATGTTATCTGAGTGACACCAGAGAGGTGCCAGTGAAATATTGGTCCCATCCTGGGGAGAAAAACACGGAAGTGCAAAATGGTGTGGAATAATAGTCTGCAAGAGAAGGTGACTTCAATGAGTCTGTGTTTCCTCCAAAACTAAGGAAAAGCAGCTGGAGAGTAAATTCCCAGTGACTTTCATTGAGCATGGGAGCCCAGCAGATGAGGTCCCAGCTGCCGTGTGGTGACAGCTGTGGCAGGGGCTCTGCGGGAGCCGGTGCTGCCGCAGGCACATAGTCAGCACTATTAGCATTAGCCTGAAGCAGCAGTAACTCCTGCTGGGATATCTGTCCCTGTGTGCCCAGGATCATCATGCTGGCAGGGATCCTGGCTGCTGCTAATTCCAGTTCAGTACCTCAATCTTATCCTTAATGGGGACCCAGATAAAGGTGAAGGGTTGAGCATCCTGAAAGCAAGCCTAACACGACCTCCAGAAATTCAACTGCATTTCCTACTGTCAGACTGCTTCCTTAATCACTAGACTGAGAAAACAGGTTTAGTTGGAGAGGGGAAGAAAGGACCTGGTCCTATTTGTGCTCTGCAGACTACTCATTCATGAACTCAGAGTGAATCTTCCATGAAGAATTTGCATTTGGATTCCTAACTTTTGCCACTACAGAGCACAAGAAGAATGGTGCTCGCTGTGCAAACAATTGGAAACTACAGTGGAGTTACCCTGATATAGAAGGAAAGTTAATTTGGATAAGTAGAAAGATGATGGATAGTCTGTCTGTCCATCCAGTTGTATGTGTGACTGAATTCTTCTGGTAAAAGATTCTGAGTTTGGTTATGTGTTCATGCAATATTCAAAACAATGAGGATCTGTACATAGCAAATAAGTTACTGCTGATAATAAGGATGATGAAAGACAATGATAGATGGTCTGAATTTCCTCAGTATCAGAGCAGTTTTATATTGCAGACCTCTCGTTGATCTACCTCTGATTCATAGTGGTGTAAACAAGAGGAAAAACACACTGTCTATGCATATATATGGATTAGTATTTTGAGTGTATCCGTGTCTTTGGATTTGCATGTGAATATGAAATAATTCTATGCAAGTATGGGATGGGATTTAATTGTTTTTTCAAACAATGTATCCTTATCTTTCTGGAAGCAGTTCAGACCATCAAAGAGTTGTTGCTGATGAACTCACTAATTAGTTTCCAATACTTCACCTTGTATTTCACTTCATTACTGGTGCTCTGTTCCCTCTAGTTTTACATTTGGTATCAGAAAGTTAATTTAGAATCCAGTCAATCTTCCAATGCCAGCTCTGCACTTTAAATTTTTCATTCAGTAAAGACACAATGGGAATAATGTTTGTATGTATCAAGGAGACATATGAAAAGTTTTGCGTTGCATTGTCTAGAGAAACAAAAAGGAAAAAAAAAAAAGAAAAAAAAAAGGGAAAAACAAAAAAAAGCCAACACAATGACGCAAAACAAAAACCAGGAAGATGAGACTCAAAAAAGAATAGAATTAAGACACCAAGCACTGTCTGGCTATTATGGCAAAGTAAGTTATAGACAGGTTTATAAAAGTAAAAAAGCTGAAATATTTTAGATTAAGATTTTATTTAAAAATGACACCGTCAAGTAATTGCTTTTGTTACATTTCTTTTAATGCTTAATTGTTTGCATTATTATCTTAGAAACTAGCAGATAAATGTCTTCAGTAAAGAGAGAAGGGGAAATTCAACATATAAATGTCAATAGTGCATCTTATGATCTGCCTGTGCACAAGGAGCAGGACATCTGAGTCTCCCTTTGAGTTGAGGAGAGCTTGGGGGCTTCTCTCCTCCTCTGTAAAAGGGAGCAATGTTGAGGAAGTGAAAACAAGTTTCATGTTAGTCAGCCCTTTCCTGTCTAGTTTGTGTAAATTCACTCTTTGAAACCAATTCATGTAAGAAATGGGGTCTAAAAGCATACAATGAAGATAATTAATCAAGAAAGCAGCTTAAGGTTCTGGTGGATTCTCATTAATTTGAGAGCTTTAAATGAAGACTAGATGCTTTCTGTTTTGTTTACAGAAAGATGTGCTCTTGGACTTGGAACAGTGTCAAAGTCAGGAAGGTACCTAACAAGCATTATTCAAGAAATTAGAGTGTACCCCACCGGCCTCACATTTCATGAATTCTTGTTTTTGCAATGTGCATCAGTACATTGTAGCTCTTCATGCATATGGTTTACAAGGGCTATTGTTGTCAGTGACACTGAGCCTTCTCATATATACGATACATGTGGTACAAACAGGCTCTGTCTCTATGAAGTGGTCTGGGAACACTTGTAGATCCTAGGTAAGGATGTTCATCTTGGTTATCATTTCCCTCTCAGTTGGAAGAAGATCTGGATGTGTAGCAGCTTTTATTCACTTCCTTCCATTCTGTGCACTGATTTTCACAGAAGGGAAAAAGACGTTCCATCAGGATTTAAATTATGGTGGCCTAGCCATCTTCCCAGTCTGGATGATGTGGGAAATTACGACTTGGGGGTATAACACTGGTTATGTCACACTTCATTTTAGTTCAGTTTCCATGCAATTATAATGTGTTTTCCTGTCTTGAATATGCATCTATCACTCTCTTTCTCTTCAGGCTCATCCATGAGGTTTCGCTCTATAAGACAGAGAGAGCCTCATAATCCACAGATATGACTGTGTAGGATTTGATGCAATGTGAAAGAGACGTGACAGAAGCATTCTGTGGTGCCGAGACAATCAGGCAGGTGAGCTGGAAGGAATAAATTGGATGAGAAGGTACAGGATGCAGTGCTATGATTCTGAGTAACACCCCTAAGAAGTCATGAAGTATACTAATTTTGGCACTGAATGAGACAGTTTAGGTACCGTCAGCAGGTTTCCACTCAAAATTTTTTGATATAGAGATATCAACAAAAGATTGTTGTGACATCAAGAATCCCTGTTGGGTCCATTTTCATACATGAGAAAAATGTACCATTATCATGTTAACGACTCCCTTGGCAGTTCCTCTGGGGATTTTTCACAGTTTACTAAAACCACTCATTGGACATGACTTCCTTTGGGACACTATTAACTGTTGATACTTTTCTGCTTACAGGAAATTTTGCAGTAGAGTTTCTTCCATATCTTCAACCACACATAAAGTATTTCAGTTGTTTAAATGTTGTGTGTCAATATTTGTAAGTTCTGAGGAGAGAAACATCTTGTGACTTAATTCATAACATGTTGACTCATGAATTTGAAAGTTTGCATGCCACATGTTTACTGCCTAGCAAGGATCATGAAAGATTTCATTGCAGCCCAGACATCCCAACATCATGTTAGATACAAAGAAGAGGAGAAGGCATGAACTGCTTTTTAGGGAACAGGAATAATTTGCTGCTGGGACAGAAATGATGGCTGATTTCACCAGTGGTGCCTAGGGCATTTCCTTCATCTGCTGGGTCTGAAGACAAAATTCCTTTTGACTTTCATAGTAAATATGAACTCAGATATGTTCTGGGATAACAAAAATATGTAGATGAAATACTAATTGTCATTTTGTTCATTTTTTTTACTTTAATTTTTATATCTCTAAATGGGCCAGAATATAAAATTATTGATTCTTTCTTCCAATTCTTAGAATTCTAGAGCTTTCCTTAACCAGGCTAGGAGAGCTGGAACATCATCCTTGCTAGTCTCAAACTCCTCAACAAGGCAATTCTTGTTACTGCCATAAAACTTGGGGCAAGATCAGATACAGCTGTCACCAAGGAATAAAATAAAAGGCTCCAATCAGATGGAAGAATTGAAGAAATATCCTTTAGTCCTCACTTTTTTGAGCATTCAGATTTGATCTTCATTGGCACAAATGCAAAAGCATATTATAAACTTGGATGCTTGAAATTGCACAAAGTGAATCTCAAATTGCATATTCATTTAGAATAATCTGAATTTGCAAATCATGCTGTATTAGTTACTCCCATAGTTTACAAAAGGGAATGATGTGGCAGGAGGGATGTAATTATCCAAAGCAAACAACCAAATGAACAAGCACACATTCAAAGTAAAAACAAATTACCACGGACTCTGCAAGATCCTCATACAGGAAAACAAGTTTCACACACACACACACACAAAAAAAAGAAATACAAATGCCAACCATTTTAAATAATAAAGAGAAAGAGGCCAATCGCAGCAAATTAGTTCTTTGGAATCTGATAAATTTAATTTTATTGTTTTATAGTTTCCCACCACATGCCAACTATAGTCATCAGCTAGGACTGTTTATTGGTGCCTAATGAACCACTGCTGTCCATGGATGACAGTTTTACTAGTACTGACATAACTTGGACATATCTTTCCCAGTGAAAGATTTTATATTTTGCAGTTTTGGGAGATACCTGTTTAAAACTGTCCAGGGATAACAATTCTGGACAATTCCTGTGTCTGTATTTGGAACAGGTTGCCTAAGAAGGTTTTGTAATTGCTATTATGACAGAGCAATTTCTTAGATGCTATGAATGCTGAAAATAACCAGAAAAAAAAGTGTGTTATATCAGGAAAGTCCAGAGCTCTAATCATAGTTTCTCACTGCTATGTTTATATAGGCACCGTCCATTCGCCTAGTTGTGCAGTACACATCACCTAGTTAGCTCTAGTTTTATGAGTTCACTGTCACAGCACTCACTGGAGAAAAGTAAGAGAAACCCCTTCTGGTTTAGTTAGCATGTATGCTGTTTAGCATATAGATAAATGGTTTGTCAGAAGAGCTGAACAGTGAAAGAATTTTGGATGATACCTAAAAAGTCCCCAGTCTGAAGTGTCAGATTTCAAACTGCCTCTGAGGAACCACTGGAAGATCTCACAGTGCTCGCTGGATAGGCAACCAACCGGCAGGTAAAACTGAGTAGTAATTAGTGCTCATGGGTAGGACTGGGCACTCAGGGTCAGCTATGCAAGAGCACTTGGGCACCTCGTTCCCACAAACTGGGAAGACTATTACATGATCAAATCCTTTGAGAATTCAGGCCAAAATAAATTGCTCAAGGTCACACAGAAAGCCTGTGGCAAAGTGAGAGACTCAACCCTCTCTTGCTGAGGCCTCTTGCAACAGCTTTAAGCATAAGGCCATCATTTTTTTGTCCTTCAGCATGCGTAAGATGGGGCCCATTTGCAATTATTTGTAGACACCAACAAAATTCCATGACACACAACATTAAAGAAAATCTACTTCTACTTATCCTTACTCCAAATAAAGTAAAATATCTTCCAGAACTCTATTCTTGCTGGCAGGGTTCTCCCAAATCGCTCTCAGCTGCACATTTCAGACTCAGTATTTAATACCAGTCATGCAGTTGCATTTCCATAATTCAACTGTTCAATCAAGGTCCTCCACTCTTTTAAATGTGTAAGTCATAAATATGAAAAAATAAATACTGTGTGCAATCTCTGCTGACTGAATTAAAAGTCTGAAAGAAACTTTCCATGCTATGAGGACTGTGAAGGATTTGGCAGAAACGGTGCTAACAATTAAAGCAGCCAGAGACAGATTAAATTTGCTGATGACAGCTCATTTCTGAGATGGTTACAGCAAAAGTCTGATAAAAGCTTATCTGAAATTCACAGTTTTGATGAGGCTTCTGCTTGTACCAGGAGAAAATGAAACACTTTAAATAGCATGTGATCCCAGGGAAAGGTCTGCTTGGTATTGCAGTGGGAAGCTAGGCATTCCTGCTGCAGTTGAGATTGTGAAGCATTATAACCCTTTGTTTTCACAGCAGGAAAAATAAGTCTAAACTGTGTTTTGTAAGTGAAACCAAGGGCAATTTCAATCTCCATTAAAAGTTTTCAATGTTTAAAAAATGGGGGGGGGGAAGGAAAATAAAAGGGGTGGGATATATTTTGAACCAAGAGGAAAATAAATGCTTCTTTGTGTTACATTTAATGGGAGAATCAGCCATCTCAGTGTATTGTGAATTACTTGAAGCTACAAATAATAATGTATTGAGTGGAACAGCCCTGGTACTACTCTGGTGTGAGGTACATCTGCACGCATGGAGCATTATTGGAAAATCAGCTGAACCCTGAAGTGTGCACTCAGTTTGTCTTAACTTGTATAGGACCACATGGCTCTTGCACCACAGCCCTGTACCCCAGGTCTGTACCTCCTCATGGGAGTTTGCAATGGGAAGTTTAGCAGGAAAAATGGAAACACTGTTTCTGGTCCCTTGGGCTGAACATAAATATGGCACTTTAATCAACCTCAGCTATTTATTATGCTGTTTTACGTAGGTGAAATGCTAGCATGGTGTACAGCAGAATCGTTTCACAGAAAAAGCCTGAAAATAGGTAGCCAGATGCTGTCCCAGGCAGTAATCAAGACCGTGGAGACATTAAATGAAACAGAGCTAACTAAAAACAAACTGATGAAGAAAAGCATGTTTGCACACACAATTCGAATGGACAGTAGGATTCGTCATTGTGGGACCAAAGATTTAGGCACAGTTCTTAAAGTTATTAGGTACTTAAGTGGCTAACATATTCTTTAGAGAGTGTTTTTAAGGGACTGTCAGAAAATTATTAAATGTTTGCGACAGAAAGTAGCTTTAAGGATATTAAAGAGAATATTTTCATTTTTTTCAAGTTGGAACAATGTTTAACTTAGAGACAATAGGTAGAGAATATCTATGGAAAAGAAAAAGACAACAAAACAAAAGAAAAAAGAAAATAAACAAACAAACACAACAAAACTCACTTAGCTTCATCTACAAAGGGGTTTTTGCACCTTTCTCTGCATGGCCTGTTTTGACTCATGTCAAACTAATCCCTTTTCTGATACAGGAAAGCAAAGCTTGTGCTTATTAAGTTCTACCCAAAATGATTTAAGAAGAAGGGGGAAAGGGCAAGAAGCAGAAGAAGGAAAAAAAGGAGACAATTATCTTCCTGAACTGAAAACACAACATTGGTTGGAGCTGTAGCATAAGACAAGACTTTCTCGTACAGCATTTTATATATTAGACTACTCACACAGGGATATAACTAGAAACATATCTTTTATTAAAATAGTATAAATAAAAACATGTCCTTCTGCCCTCCAGCATGTTTACAGATGCGTTTATTTATTTTACAATATTCTATTGAATTAAAGATTTGCTGCTAGAGGAATAAAATATCCTGAGATGCTTATACTTCCAAGATAAAACTGGGCAGGTTTGCAGCAGCACAACTGACAGGTGAACTCAGTTTGTGCACGCAATTTGTGCACAACTATTGGACATCGTGTTATCAACTAAATGGGGGCTTACAAAGTCAGCATTCAGTAAATTTGAATATCTCAGTGGAAGTATCTCCTTCCCTGTGGAAACAGAGGCATTTTTATTTGTTGGAAAGCACCTAATTTTATTCAATGCAACTCGTCCAGAAACGCAAGAGAAAAATTCAAATGTGGATGTGAACTTTGGCTTATTTTGCCCTCCAGAGAAAACATGAGGAGGAAAATTTGAATGAGTCAAACTTTGTCAGAGCTCCAGCATTCATTTTTTTCGGTTTTCCTCTAAGACTGCTTTGGAATTCATAAGTTAACCCACCCATGGTAAAGAACTTTTACGCACATCCCAGTGGCCATTCACTGCTCTGCAGTTCGGATGCCTTCGCGTCAATATCTCATGCCAGATAACTCCAGACAAGGATTTTACATACTCTTCAAATATACAGAATGTGCCACATTTTCCATGAAGTTACTTCGAATGTCTTTCTGACTTTCCTGTGGTTGAAAGGTGATTTTCACCTGAAATATTGTGGTTAGTTTATTTTGTAAAAGAGTTTTGTTGTAAACACAACATGTTGTTTCACATTTCTCTTTGGAGCTGGCACATTTCAGGTGACTTCAAAAGCAAAATTTTTGGGCAACACATTGTTTGGTTACAAAAGTTTATGGAGAATACAGCCTTCTGTGTAACAGACTAAGCTGTACAAGGCACTATTTAAAAAAGAAAAATATTTGTCTTATTCATACTTCTACAAATGGTATTTCAGCTTTGAAATTCTCAATGAATTGTCTGTCTGCAAAGTAAGAGCAAGATTACAATTTCAGCACTAGAAATGTAGAAAATAAAATGAATATTCTCTGTGTAACTCTAGTCAAATGCCTTACTGCATAGTCAACATTATATAGTGTTTAATTACATTATTATTATTTTAATCATAATCATTCTGTGGAAAGCATGGGGAAAGAATGAAAATCTCTCAAATTGTGTTTTTGGTGTTGTTTGTTTGTGTTTTTGTTGTTGTCATTGTTTGTTGTTGTTGGGTTGGTTGGTTGGTTGGTTGGTTGGCTGGTTTTTCTCAAACCAGATAATTCATTTCTGAAAATTACATGGAAAAATATAAGAGGCAGGAAGTTCTTTTACTCTAAGACAAAAAATAGTTTAAAACAGGTTTATAAATTTTTAAAACTGGCAAAACCATATAATTTAATCATTTAATACACAGTTATCAATTCCATTGTAATTATAAGTTTACATTATAATATTATAATATACATATTGAAAACCATGGCAAGGATTGTTCAGGAAAGTTTCCAGAAAAAAACATGAATTACTAGTTTAGCTTATCCCTTAGATTTTTTTATTGTACATCAGAAAACCACAAGTAATAAATTATATTTGTAAGCTGGATTTGTTTTCAGAATAATTCAGATAGAGATTAATTTATCTTTTTATTTTATTTAACTTTTCTTTTTTTTTTTTTCTTTTTACTGGTAAAGGGAAACCAAAAAACAAAACCAAAACCAAAATTAAAAACTGAAATTTCTTACAAGTTCATTTGCCAAAAAAACCAAAATCAAAACCAAAAACAACAACAACAAAAACAAATAAGGAACAGCACTATTATATTTCAGAATGTGAAATTACCTTATTATTTTACTACTCCTGTGCATGAATACATGTTAATAGAAATACATAAAGGTGGAGTAGATATGCTTACAGAAGGAAAATGCTATACTCATTAAAAGATGGGCAGGCTTCTCTCATTATAGTTTCTTTGTTCAACAACAATAGCCTGCTTTATAAGCACAGTAGTCGAGCAAATCTATACATCTGTGAACAAATGCAAGAACTTAATATTTTTAAAAATCAATTTACTGTGTTGCTTCACAATGTTTTCTGAGTCTTTTTGCTGTTATTTATGATTGGACAGACAGCAGCTCAACATTCAAGTGATCAGACAAATACATATGAATGATGTAACAGTAATCAGTGTTAGCTGTTGAAATAAATATTTGAATCCAGTTGCTGACAAGCAAAGTGTTATAAAAAACAAATTATTGCTAAAATTTTGTTTTCCACTCATTTTTTTCAATTAAGGGATTTTTACCACTGTAGATTCAGCAGCATTAATAACACCACAAAATTTTAGGGTTAAATTTTACCCTTAGTATATAGCACTATTTTCGGAGTAATCCTCTTATTAATGATGATCAACTATTTTGATAGGAGTGGAAGTTTGCTGACATCAAGACAAAAAGAAAAATAAGAATAAAACATCTTGAAAGGGGTTCTGGTCCAGCTCTCATCAAGATCATTAGAAAGATTCTGTTTACACATTTTCATAGCATTTAATGTAAGAAAAATATATTGTTCTGAAATTTTTAATGAAAATGTAATTTACTTTTTTTTTTTCCCCAGAAAGAGTCACACAGGTAGGACATCTGCACACCATATGCATTAACATCATTACTGTATCTCTGAAAATACATATATATTTCTTGTCTTTTTTTAAGCTTTGCAGAAATTATTGATGAATACATTGAATTCAGCTTGTATGGCATTATTTTCTCATGCTGAAAAATAGATTTGCTAAAAATAAAATAAAAATAAACAAACAACAACAACAAAAAAACAAACAACAAAACCCCTCAACTTTCAAAACATTATTTTGTGTTGTTATATTAAATCTTATTTTAAAAATATCTTTTAGCTAAAGCACTTGGCATGTATTTTTTTCCCCAATTTCCCAAATTTTATTGTTTGTTCAAAATTTTATTTTCCCTTTAATATTTTGATTTTAGTTTCACTTTTTAAAATCTCTTTGTATTTTAAATTTTATTACTTTATCAATTTCTCATTTCTCTTAAATTTCAAAAGGATAAAGTATAAATATATATAAGGATTTAAAATTTTCACTACTTTTTGGACACCATGGAGATTTTGAACAATTAAAAGAATCAAGACACGTATTTCAGGTTTGTTTTGTCACTGAAGATTTTTTTTTTTTTTACGTTAGAAGTGTTAAAGACAAGTAAAATAAACAGAAAAATCACAAAAGATGATCAAACTGCAACTTTATCCATTTTTATGTACTATGCTTTAAAAAAAATTTAAAAAAGGTTTAACAGGAAGAAAAAATTAAAATAATGACTCTTTTTTTTTTTTTTTCCCCCATAAATATAAAATGTAAATGAGTGTTTTAAATAGAAATATAAAAATGTCATTTAACATCTAGTCTGTGGGTCCAAAGCAACAGAGAACTAACAGGTGAGTGTACTAATCTGAAGAATTCTTTGGGAGAACAGGTGGAGTTCTGCATTTGTTCAGTCCACACGGTTGAAGGTGCATAGAGACCTTTGTCTATGTGTTTTGTGGGGTGGGAAGAGAAAGAGTTATATCATTTTTCAGACTGTTATACAATACACCTGCTAATGAATAAACAAAACTGCTCTTGATTTTCTTTATATTACTTTACATTCTAAATTCACATCTCATTTTCCACTTTTATAAAATCTCTTTCAGACATTGCTGATGTTCAAGATTAGGAATTACTGACATACCATTATATTAATATAATTGATTTGTTATTTTTTTTCACATATAATTTAGTGCATGAGATTTGGTTTGTTTCTCTTTTTTTTGCCTAACCTCAACCTCATGTAATTTATATTCTTCTCACACATTCATACTCTGATTTATTTGGTCTTGCCTATATTGTAATACTGTAGTATACTAAAATACTGCTAAAGGGGAAAGAATATACAGACTTCTACCAACAATGCTGACTGGACATTGAAAATAATTATACATGTAAAATTTACCTTTTATTTTCTTTATGTATTTTAACGGGCTAATTTCCTCCACCCGTCAAGCTATCTCCAGCTATTTCATACTACTACAAAATACAGCTTTGCAGTTATTCTTTCATCTGCATTAACAACATTTTCCTGGCTTAACAGCATATTTGTGATAATAAACTCATTTTCAAAACCATTGAGTTCATAGATTTCTCCTTCTCACTTGCATATGTTCTTTTTTTTTTTTTTTTGAGGGTATGGCCAGTGCATACAAAAGTATGGAGAGTCAATAGTTTATCTATATTAATAAATAATGTCCAATGTTCAGAAGCTTTACAGGGCTTTGATCTCCTTGTGGGTTGTACCTCATTTGGGGGTTTGACAGCAAATATTACCCTTGTCTTGATTTTCAGAGCTGATACAATAGCAGACCAGAACTCATATAATACATGATTTCCCAAGCTCCCAACCTTATGGATAATTGTTGCCCAGAGGGAAAATTTCTTCCCAGCCTACATCAGCAAATGGTAGGTTTATATCACAAAACACGAGGATTTATGCTGCAATCTATTCCATAGCACTATCAGACTAAAAAAAAGACCTAAACAAAACAAAACTTCATTTGAGGAGCAGAGTTAATGTGCAGTTAGCAGTTTTACTGTATCTCACCTATTTGTCCAGAATTTAGTGAGATCTCCTAAAAATATAAGTAGAATTGTAGCAAGTAGGCATTCAACCTTACCAAACCCAGGAAAAGGTGGAGTTACAAAATCAGTATAAGATCTTATCATAGTGCTTCTCACACCCTCAGAAGACCTATCTGTCACTTGCTGGCCATCTTAACAGTGTGGATCAATATGTACTAAAAATAAGTGAGCAAACAACCCATGAACTTTATTTCCCTTTTTTATGACATGAGGGCTGTGAGAAGAAGACTTATTCAGAGGAATAGTAGTGTTAAATTAAGCAAGCCACTGAGACTCGCACAGGGACATGCATTCGCATTTCTGATGGCTGTGTAGGCTCAATGTGGGGATACACCTACTTAGTCAGGCTGAATAAGAAAAAGGTACAGATTTGTTTGTGAGCCTGCCACAAATGCTGTTTTGCATCTCTATCAGCCTTTTAACTGCTACGGCAATGACCTCAAAGAGTGGTGTGGTGCACTGAAGAGTGGTCTAAAGTGACTCTGTCAAATTATTATTACACAAGAGTCATGTCTGCTCTGTTTAGCAATCCAAAAGTAAAGTGGCTGTTCTGAACCAGCCTTGTGTGCTGCTTGTAGAACCAATGAAAGGACACAGGTAATTCATCCCATTCCTAAATAGTTAATGGGATGACTGTTCCTTTTAGGAGGGTGCTTGTCTTTCTATTTGCTGGTGAGTGACCAGGCAAGAATAAATGACTAAATTTTATTTAGTGAAACTTAAATGAGATGAATCTTTATGCATCAAATATGTTCTGTTGCACTAATTGGCTGAAAATATTTGCATAGATAACAGATGTCATGGTTTAACCCCAACTGGCAACTAAGCACTATGCAGCCACTTGCTCAGTCCTGCCCAATGGGATGGAGGAAAGAATTGTAAAGGTAGAAGTCAGAACACCTATGAGTTGAGATAAAGAAAGTTTAATACATAAAGAAAAGCCATGCACACAAGCAAAACAAAGCAAGGAATTAATTCACTGCTTCCCATCAGCAGGGGTGTGTTCATCCATCTCCAGGAAATCAGGGCTCCATCACATGTAACTGTTATGGGGAAGATAAACACCACTGCTTTGAATGTCCCCCACTTCCTCCTTCTTCCCAAAATATATGTACTGAACATGACATCATTTGCTATGGAACATCCTTTTGTCCAGTTTGGGTCAGCTGTCCTGGCTGTGCCCCCTCCCAGCTTCTCGTGTGAGAAGGGTGTGAGAAGCTGAAAAATCCTTGACTACTTGGCAACAACCAAAACATCAGTGTGTTATCAACATTGTTCTCATTCTAAATCCAAGCCACAGAACTATACCATCTACTATAAAGAAAATTAACTCTCTCTCAGCCAAACCCAGGACACCAGATATTTCCAAAATCCCATTACAGTCAGCAATATATCTTGTAAAGTGCTATCTAACACAATTTAAAATACAGAAGTCTAACCTCTGATGAACACAACAGCTTTAAGCTTAATCTTCCTTGGTATCTGCCTTTAATAATAGCAGAGCCAATCTGATTTTGTTCACTTTCTTCATTTCACCCCTGCTGAGAATGGTACCCAGCCATCTGTGATACTATCGAGCTGGAAAGCAACCAATTCAAGGCTAACTGAACAAGATAGATCTGATAAGAAGCCACCACAGAAGGATTTTTGTCACCTTTTGAGCTTTTCTGACCTCATAGTCTCAGATTTTACTATACAACATAGAAGGGGAAAAAACTTGCTAAAATAAGATGAGAGGTAACATCAGGTTTGTGTTGAAAGACTACACTACTTGTAAGACATTGACTGATTTTTATTGGCCCATGTATCTGAAAGTTAGAAGAAGCCAGAAGGTGAACTATGACCTTCTCTGCTAGGACAAAAACCAGTTGCCAGAAAAGTTCAACATTTAAAAAAGCCTGGTTATTATTTTTGAAAGATAGTGTCAGAGTGAAAGTTAAGGTAACAAGATGCTCAAGCTTTCAGTGCAGAAAGTTGTCTCAAAAAACCCTCACTTCCTAAACCAGATTGAAGCTCAGTTCATTGCACAGCTTTTCTCATTATAGGTGCTTCAGTGTGGTCACTTTTTACAGACTGTGACTGAACCACTTTTTCATTTAAATTCCACTGAAAAACAGCATGCCAAGCCTGTACGGATCCTTTAGATGGTTCAATGACCCTGGTTTCCTTGGAGCACCAGTTCATTTCACCACTTCTGAACTAAGAAGGAGGTCAACTTTGTTTAAGAAAGCCACACTGAAATGTGAAACTCTGCAACCTAGAGAACTTTCTGCTCTCTAATTAATAACATCCTTCTACCCACTCTGTAAAAATTCAAACAACATGCTTGTCAATTTACCTTAGCTTATTCTCTTGGAAACTCTGCTTTCCTCTCAAGACCATAGAACCATAGAATCATTTCAGTTGGAAGAGACCCTTATGATTGAGTCCAGCCATAACCTAACTCTAGCACTAAACCATGTCTAAACCTCATCTAAATGTCTTTTAAACAGCTCCAGGGATGGTGACTCCACCACTGCCCTGGGCAGCCTCTTCCAATTCCTGACAATCTTTTCCATGAATAATTTTTTCCTAATATCCAATCAACCAATCCAAACTGATGGGTGATTGCTGCTTGATTGTCATGAGCAGTGCTACACAGAAGAATCGCTATTGGATCCAGTGTAGCATTCAAGACATGAACTTTATTTTCAGTAATACATGCATCTTCATTTAACAAAAAAAAAAAAAGTCAAAAGCCCTCTGTGTCTGCACACATAAATGCTGCTGAGTTTTCAGAACTAATGGCTACCACTGTAACTGCTGCAAAGACATCATAGTCTAGAGGTTTATTTTTCTAACAGCATTTTCCAACATACTGTGGTCTTCAGATTAGTAAACGCAGAAGCATCCAGAGACATCACTGAAGAACAGCCCTTGCGGTGCACTCTACTTGTCACTGCCCTGAAGAAATTGAAGTTTAAACAAAGGAAGACTGTTTATATCTTCATATTGTACAGAGAACTGATGAGATGATGAATGGAGTGATCATCCAATGTGTGGCAGAGAAGGCTTTTCTACTTCCATCCACCCTTGTTCTCATATGCCTGGCTCAGTGTGAGTCAAGGAAACTAACAAGCACCAGCTCTTCTCTTATTTATTATTAACTACTCCTTACTAAACACTGGCAAGGTTCTGGACATCAGAAAGGGACACTCAGAGGGTTTGTCTCCAAGACTGAGGAGAAGGTTTAGTTCCCATTCAGTCATTTACTTCCCAGGAAACAAATGAGATACAAGGTGAGGTGATAGATATGAAACTTTGCAGCACGCAGGCTGTACACAGGTCTTGTTTGAAAGGGGTGCAGTGAGAATGAGTTTCTCCTCTCCCAGCCCATGGAGATGTTTGTCCGTCCTCAGCAAGACTAAGAGCAGCCGAATGTGTTAGTACAGTGGTCTAGGTTCATACCCTGTTTTTCAATGTGTATTATTTATTTCAGGGGAAGTGTCTTAATAACTAGATCTAGCTTTAATCTAACTTACTTTCTTCCAATCTTTCCTAAATTATTCCTTTCCCTAAAGAAATTATGAAGTTTTCCCCTGTATAGTGCTACATTGGAAGCTCTCGGGCATTCTACTATGGTTGATTGCTCTGCTGGGCATCAGAAGGAAGATAAATTAAAAAAAAAAGAAAAAAAAAAAGAAAAAAAAAGAAAAATAAAAGGAAGAAAATAGAATGTTCATTTTATACATAAACCTTAGGCATTCATAGACATTATTTGCACAGAACACTAATGTTTTTAAGGCAGGTGCAGAGAAGAAAGACATTCTTGATTCCTTTTCCAGTACACTGTAGTGGCTGAAAATGCTTTTGTGCTAGAACTAGGGGCAGTGTCTCTCAAGAAAATGTATTCCCTGGTGGCTCATTTATGCCGGATAATTATGTTTACAGTTATTTTAAGATAAAGTTCATCACAAAATATTGTCTTCTTGTAAATCTGGATGAGTTTCCACAGTTGCAGTGTAGGACAAAATCAGAAAGTCTCACCAGACAAGACTCCTCATCCTGTGACAAGCAGCTTCTTCCAATCAAAGCAGCTTGTGAACTGATGGAAAATGCAAAATGTCTGCTCTGGTAGCCTACTTTACCGTGTCCTGACACTACCAGCATCACAGCTTTTGAAAGCTCACTGGAATACTTTGACACAAATCACAGTATTCCATTCAGCACGTTAAATCTTAAGGTCATTAGCAATATCTACTTTTAGAGACCTTTTGTTGTGTTCCAGTGCCACACCTGCTAAATAACACAACGAGATTGTGTTTGGGCAGGAACTAAGACTGACAACAATTCAGAGATCAATAAAATGCCTTACAAAGGCATTTGGAAGAAGATCTTCACATGCACTGATGGGGGTTTAATTTCCATCTATACTTTTTTGGAAATTTTGTCTATATGGATTACAGATTTGTTTAAAAAAAACAAAAAAACAAACAAAATGAAAGTTTGCAGTGGCATGAAGGAGGAAATAAGGGAAACCAAGACTTTACTTTCAGATATGACATGGATTGTCCTTTCTATTGCTTTAAGTTAGAGATGTAACACGGTGAGCTGTTACTTTCATAATTAGGTAATCCGTAAATGTGTAACTAGTTTATAATATCCCAGTTGTACTGCATTTGTTAATTGATAAACAAAAGAATAGGAACAACAGCTTTAAGGTTTTATGTTTAACATACGGATTGGAGATTTGGAGCACAGGAATTTTTTCTTATTACTGGTTCTGCCAGATCTCCTAAATGACCTTAAGCAAATCACTTTCATCTTTTGTGCCTGCATTTCTATCATTCTAAATGAAGCACATAACTACAAAAGGAAGGAATTATGAGGATAATTATGTTCAGACATGTAAACTGTGTACAAACCGGGGCACTGAGGACTGTGGAGTGACTGCACAGAGAGAAATAAAAAACATCCAGTGGCAAAGGTATAGTTAACTGCTGTTTCTATGGCAAACAGAAAAGAAGCTGATGACTACCACATCTTTCATAGTACATATAGACTTCACATGCAGTAGCAACACACCTTGTTTTGTTTAGCTTTGTGTACAGCCACATTGCTTAGAAGTCTGCTATTGGTTGGATGAGGTTGAGTGTCTTTGTTATTACAGAGCTGAGATCAAGTAAATCAGGCCATCATGAAAAGATGTTTCCATTGTTCAGCATTTCCCTGTTATGATCTGTGTCAGGAAAACAAAAGGAGGAAAAACAAGCATGAAACAATGAACTTGCTGTATCGACTCAGCTGAAAAATGCCACAGCTGAAATCACCAAGGCCAGAGTTTGCCCCCACTGGGACCTGCTGAGCTTATTTACTGGTTCAGACCATGCTGAGGAGTAGAGGGATGTGGTGGTGGTCAATGGTGTGCATGAGATGGGTGAAGTTCTGGTGTGATTTTAGTAATCGAATTCACCTCACTACGCCTCACCTCACCAGACCAGAGTCGTCCCCACGATCCTCCTCACTTGCCAACAATGTGGTGCATGATCCACAGCCTGCGTACTTATCAGGAACATGCCTGACGTGACCACATGGACTCCACCTATAAGACCTGTCATTATTTTGATTATTGCTGTTTGTTGTTGTTCCTGTTATTTTTTAGTGCCCAAAGTGTCCTGTGGTTGAGGTTTGAATGTTGTGTCAACATGAATGAGATGTATGAACACTTAAAAATATAGCAATACTCCCCACCACCACTGAAAATACTGGTAAGACCTGCCTTTTTATTACATTTCTGATTCTTTCAGTTGACATAAAAATACAACAATAACAGCCTTTCTCAGGATACCTCAGAAATTTCTTTTCTCTCCTGGCTAGAACCAAGAGATGCAATAAAATAGAAAACAACAGAGAAAAATAAAAGGTAACAAAATATTACACAACATTTAAAGCTGTTGATTCAAAGTTAGGTACTGCAGAACATGGAAAGCCTCTAGGGGAAGGGAGGTATGTTTCTGTATACTTGCTTTCTATATATTTGTAAAAATTACCTTGGAAATAGCTGACTTTACTAATACTTCTATTGCTTGCTTTACATAACCATCACATGCATTGCGAGGTCACTAGTGCAGCTAACAGATGGTGCAGCAAGACTAGCAGCCATGACGGGTAGTTTACTAACAAAAGAAGAAATGATTTTCAGGATTTCCTTTGCATATTGCAGTCTTTTTTTTCTTTTTTTTCTCTTGGATGGACCTCATCTCCTTGGCCTCAGCTTCATGGCATTTTGTTTGTGGATGAGAATAAGTCCAACACTAGTAAAAAATCTGTTTTACTTTCTCCCACTGGATTGTATTAGGGTTATAGCTTTGGAAAGCAAGAAACACCAGCTGGGTTATCTCTCTTGCCTGTACATCAAGTGGCTCAGGGTGTTGCTATGGGAAGATATTTATTGATCTCTGAATTGTTGTCAGTCTTAGTTCCTGCCCAAACACAATCTCGTTGTGTTATTTAGCAGGTGTGGCACTGGAACACAACAAAAGGTCTCTAAAAGTAGATATTGCTAATGACCTTAAGATTTAACGTGCTGAATGGAATACTGTGATTTGTGTCAAAGTATTCCAGTGAGCTTTCAAAAGCTGTGATGCTGGTAGTGTCAGGACACGGTAAAGTAGGCTACCAGAGCAGACATTTTGCATTTTCCATCAGTTCACAAGCTGCTTTGATTGGAAGAAGCTGCTTGTCACAGGATGAGGAGTCTTGTCTGGTGAGACTTTCTGATTTTGTCCTACACTGCAACTGTGGAAACTCATCCAGGCCCAGATCTGCAGTTTGTATCACTTACATATATGCCTGACTTTTGAGCTTATAAATTCAGCAAATTCAACAATGAGCAACATACCACAGAACAGTGAAACCAATAATAATTTAAATGAGAGGGAACTTGAGCATACAGGGAAATTAATTACCAAAATGGGGTGCCAGAGTAATTAACTGTCCTCTTCCCTAAGTTTATTAAATTCAGTTCCCTTCTTCATTCCTTCAAAAAACTTTCTTGGAGGTGAGACACAGCCTTGCTGGACTATACTGATGTCAAGTATGAGACGTACTCTTCATCGCTGAACATGCTGTGCAGCTCTATATTACATCTGTATTAGCACAGAAATAGCTGTGTGACTGTGCAGATTAATTATTGACTCACTCTAGTAGGCTTCTGTGAGGGAATTAATAACTCACCTGTTCATAAAACAGCAAAAAAAAAAATTCCAATGTGCACTTCTAGATGTCCTTTGTCAGAAGAAATACACTTTGTATGGAAGACTCCATTTAAATATCATTTGATGCATCCAGTGTGATTTCTCACTGTCATGTTATTTATTACATGAAGTTCAGCGACTGTTGTAGGTGTTGTCTAAACTCATCAAAGGTCCTCAGAGGTTACAGTATGCTGTATCATATAGCTAGAACTGTAAAGAGTTGTAAAAAGCACTTCCTCAAAATGAAGTGCCTGTTTTACCTGATGGCTTTGTCAAAACAGCTAAAGCAATATTAACTAACCAGAAAAGCACACGTAGATCCTCAGGATTTGGAACACTGGATTATAACAATATGTTTCTGTGAGGCCTTGGGTAGGTAAGAAAATTTGACTGCATCTTTGTCTAGTAAATAGTGCTTAAAGAGCTGGCTGATGTCCTAGTGAGATCACTCTCTGTGATTTTTCAACTCTCTTAGGAATCTGAAGAGGTCCCAGAAGACTGGAAAAGGGCAAACGTTGACCCAGTATACAAGAAGGGCAACAGGGATGACCCTGGCAACTACAGGCCTGTCAGCCCCACTTCTGTGCCCACCAAAATCATGGAGAAGATTGTGCTGGTAGTTCTTGAAAAACATCTGAATGACAACACAGTCATTGGTCCCAGCCAGCACGGGTTCATAAGGGGAAAGTCTTGCCAGACAAACTGAATTTAATTCTACTACAAGGTTACCCACCTAGTTGACCAAGGGAAGCCTGTCGATGTGATCATTTTGAATTTCAGTAAGACCCTTGATACCATCTCTCACAGTATCCTCCTAGAAGAGACATCCAGTACACAGCTGCATAAACACACAATGCAGTGGGTAAGCAATTGGCTAGTGGCCCAGGCTCAAAGCGTTCTAGTAAATGGGGTTATGTTGGGCTGGCAGCCAGTCACTAACACGGTTCCATCCATCTTAGAGCCAGTGCTCTTCAATGTCTTCATAAATGACTTAGACTCAGGACTTGAGGGATAGCTTAGTAAATTTGCTGATGACAAAAAATTTTGGGGAGCTGCTGACACTCTTGAGGGCAGAGAGGCCCTGCAGAAGGAGATGGACAAATTGGAGAACTGGGCAATGACCCATCACATGAAGTTCAACAAGGGCTGGATTTTGCACCTGGGACACGGCAACCCTGGCTGTACATACAGACTGAGAATGAGATGCTGAAAAGCAGTACTCCCCAGAGTGGTCTGGGAGTTCTAGTTGGCGGCAAGTTGAACATGAGCCAACAGTGTGCCCTGGCAGCCAAGAGGCCACCCATGTCCTGGGTGCATCCAGCACGGCATTGCCAGCTGGGTGAGGGAGGTGATTGTCCCGCTCTGCTCTGCACTGGTGCGGCCTCACCTGGAGCACTGTGTGCAGTTCTGGGCAACATACGATAAAAAAGTTATTAAGCTACTAGAGAGTGTCCAGAAGAGGCTATGAAGTTGGTGGAGAGTTTGTAGGGGAAGCTGCATGAGGAGCAGCTAACGACACTTGTCTTGTTCTGCTTGGAGGAGACCTCATCGCAGTTACAGCTTCCTCATAAGGGGAGGAAGAGGAGAAGGCGCTGAACTCTTCTCTATAGTGACCAATAGTAGAACCCAAGGAAATGTCTGGAAGATGTGCCAGGGAAGGTTGAGGTTGGACATTAGGAAAAGGTTCTTCACCCAGAGGGTGCTGGACACTGGAACAGGCTCCCCAGGGAGGAGTCATGGCCCCAAGCCTGACAGTGTTCAAGAAGAGACTGGACAATGTCTTCAGACACATGGTGTGAGCTGTGGGGTTGTCCTGTGCAGGGACAGGAGTTGGACTCGATGATCCTCGTGAGTGCCTTCCAACTCAGGACATTCTATGATTCTATGATTCTAAAGGAAGAATTAAATACTGCATTTCATGACGGAGTGCAAGACCCAGCTCAGGAACTTCCGTCTCAGCCTTTAGCCAAACAGGATGATGACAGGAGAAAAAAAAAAAAGAAAAAACAAACAAACAAACAAACAAAAAAAAAATCTCACTTTTTTTTTTTTTTTTTTTTTTTTTTTCTGGGTAGAAGGGTTTACTTTTTAGTTCAAAGTATCATTATGCTGAATAGCCCCAGGCAAGGCTTTCATAAAATGTGTGCATGTGTAGAACTTGCAATAATACTACTAGTACCTGAACATGTTCCAAATTGCATTGTAATTAAATTTGGTGCCAGGATCCTAGTGCTTCAGAGCACCAGTACTCTCAGCACCACCCACAAAAGCCAGCAAACATCTACTCACTTTTGACTTACCTAGCTGCCATTTCACTCTCAGGTGTATTTTACCTAGGAAACAATATGCCAGCAACTCAGCAGTTTTAGTGTGGAAGATGTCATAAGTTGTCACTTGAAATGGAGACAAAGAATCCTCAGATCGTTATGAGCACAATAAGAGCGCTACTGCACCATGGAGCCAGGTATCATTCTGAGGGAGAGAAAAACAAATACTTAAAGGAAGAAAGGTTTTTTATTTTATTTTTACTGTTAAAAAAAAGAAAATGTTATTTTATCTTTTCTGATGCCGTAGCTAGTAGGAACAATCAGGAACACCATAAATATCTGAAAACTTGGACACCTCGAAACTCCTGATTAGGTCGCCCACATGCACAGGGAAAGAATATGGGTTTAGGAAATGCTCACAATATTTATTTAATTTTATATTATTGTGATATTATTGCTACTGCTGTTACTTTTCTAGAAAGTAAAAGCAGAAAATGAAAGTATACTAGAGCAAAAAAACCCATATTTTTAAGAAGCAGGTATGGTAAATACACATCTTTCTACTGTGTTTTGTTTGTTTTCACTGACAGAGGAATAAATGCAGACAAGTGTTTCCTACCAGAACATCTGAGCGCTCAGATGTTTAAAAAATGTTTTGATGAAAAATTTCTAGCCAGATGAAAAGCCTACAATTTTAGTGATGTATTTATTACTTTCAAATCTCCTCCCTGAAAATATTTTTTTTTCCACTCTGTATGTGGAGGTGTGCATTGCAGAATGAAACATTATTGCATTGTATATATATATATATGTATAAAATGAAATAGCGTGTCAGTATTTAATACAGATTTGAAGCAGGCAGAATTGAGGCTTTAAAGACTAGATCTATTCTGATAAACTAAACAGTCAAAATACAGGCTTAAGCACTGTCATGTAATCGTCCATACTATTTAATTACTCTCTTGCCTACGCACAGGTTTGGCTTGTGCTGAGTAGTCTACTGGCCAGCAGTCCCTAAACAGTAGTTTAAAGGCAGAAATGGAAGAGTTTGCTCCCAGGAGGCAGCAGAAACAAGGCCACCCTGTTTTAGGGTGAGCACAGAGGAGCAAGAATATTTAGTGGTAAGTCCTCAATACGAGACAACTGGTCCTGATCCTTTCTAGTTTATAATTGACACAGGAACATTAATTTTCAGTTCAGTCATGCCATAAATGCCCAAGAATTGTGCTAGTTCTTACAGGGATGAGACAACAGCTGTCCGGAGGCAATATATTAGTCCTGAGGTGAGGGTGAGATCCTAAATTTGTGCAGTGTCAAATGACAGCAAGACAGCCTGCCCGTAGTACTGTCACAGTTGTCACCATGAGACCACCCTGCTCTGTCATCGTGTGTGACCTGACCTGACCTCACACAGCCCCTCTGCTGGCCACACTTCTTCTTGCCTTCCCAATGCTGCCATCCTCCCCAGGATTCAAACAGTGTCCACACTCCCATTTGCATTCATTCAGTTAAAATACTGCATATTATCTTGTAGGTACTCCGCTTTGCTGCTTAAGATTACTAATTTGTTCAATGAGTGTAAACCCAAATCTTTAGCGAAGATTAGCATTGGTTAATTTCAGAAGAAATCTATTCCTAACTGGTTTTAGAAAAAAGTTTCAGTAAAATGAATATATTTGACTTTCCAGCCTTTTGCATTAGTTCAACCAATTTGTGTTTAAATGAAACCTGAAATTAAAGCATAATAATTTTTGAAGCGCTTCTTAACAGAAGCAAGAGTACCAGCATTTAGTCCTGGATAGGACTCCAAACATGCCTCTGAGCTGGGATCAGTGTTCAAGACAGGAATGACCCATAGAACGTTCAGTTGCAGAAAACTTCTCAAAATTAACCATAAATGAACTGTAGAAAATTGGTAAAGGCAGACCTTATTTTTAGATCAGTAAATTGGCAAAGATTGGTCTCTGTAGGGTGTCTATTTAAGCCATAACTATCCAAGATTTCTGAAAAAAAAAATCTAAGAGCAGAGTTTAAACACAGGGGTTACATCCTAACTGCTCGTTCTTCTGTGGACTTTTAGTCTCTGATCCTCAGTGTAACATTTTGTTAATTTCTAGTTGTGTTTTGAGTGTCTGGACTCAGAGTTTTCATGAGCTGTTCTTTATCCTCTCTGATCTTACCTCTCACTCCCAGTTCCAAAATGATACCAGATTCCTTTCTGATTGTTTCTGCTGTTGTTACTGTTAACATTTGTTTTCATCAAACAATATCAAGGAATGTCTGGAAAATCAATGTTTAATAAGTTACAGTAATGTTTTCAATTTCCTGTCATCTGCTTTAATGTACATGTGTACCCTGCCATTTCTCATCACTTTCTAAATCCATCTTGTTATCAGCAAGGTATAACTTAATGTACAGCTAACTCTTTCCTAGGTGACCTTAAAGCATGCACTACTGGGGATGCTTCACAGAAGAGTCATTCTTTCTTTGCAGTGAAGGTGACAGAGGGAACAGCTTGGAAGCAGCAGCATAAAACTTCAGCAAGGACTTTCACATTTGGGTAAATGTCTTTTGGGTTGATAAAAATATAGATAGATAGATAGATAGATAGATAGATAGATAGATAGATTGATTTAGGCACAAATAATTAATTAGGTCTCCAAGCATGGGATAACTGTGTATGAAAAGAGACTTTTCCTTGCTTCTCTGTTGCAAAAGCAGAGTCCTAAGTCTGAGCCACTCCAGATTTCATAGCATTGTCTGATGACTCATATTTCTGTTTTTGTTACTATTCCTTTCCTGCACCTTTTTCTCTACTGTGACTTAAGTGATTGACAGAAAATACGAAAAAATGAGGCTGTGATGATCTACTTGAATGCTTCTCTCCCACAAACACTGTTCTTTTAAGAAGGTGCTCGATGTAAGAAAAGCAAGAGGACGGACACGATAGTAGATGGCACAAGACCACATTGTTAGGGTGCAAAGAGAAAGAAGTCCTGGGGAGATTATTTCAGTCATTCGTCCACATCTAAACAGTTCAGTTAGTCCAATTTGTGTATTACTGTGCTGTCAATTCCCTTTGACCAGTGCAAGTTTACTGTGGAGAATAACTCTAAAAACTTGAACAACAGTCCTTGGCCTAAGTCTCCACTATTTAAATGTTTCATGGGTTGGTCACTGCAAGTCATTAAATCTCAGCAGGCCCATCAGCATTGCCTATAAAAAGGATGGGGGCACCTCAATGGTGGTGCTGGCACTTGACCCATATTTTTCTAGTGATCCTGCTGCTAGACACTTGTTAGCCTTGGTTGTGCTTCTGTGCTTCCTTCCTTTTTTTCTTTCCTTGTTCTTTTTAATAGCTTAAATATAATTGCTGTAGTATGCAAATGTCTCCCTACCCAGATGCGTTAAAGTCTTAGGTCAGCCGTTTTGCATGCATAAAACTCTCCAGACCCAGATTTAGTGAAGACTTGGGAGATGGAAGAGGCAGAGAAGTAGTGAATCTGGGAACAAGGGCCAACCCACTCATCCCGATCCTGAAGACACTGAAAAGACTCTGAACTCCCACGTAGATTTCTGCATTCAATTCATTACCAGTTGGTACTTAGAGATAACATTATGGAAGTTTTTGTTTCTCTGCTTGGCTTTAATTGCCTTCCTTATTAGGATTTATCTTTCTGATATGGCAAAATATTATTTCAATAGATGCTGCAACGTTATGCAAAAGGAGTAGAAAATTATTTCCCACAGAACATTATTAATGAATGTTTATGAGTTTCAATACAAGCAATTTAAAGGGCTTGGAAGATACCTTTCTTGAGAGCTCAATTCAACAAGATAGACATTTGGTTTAAAATAAACTAAGATTCATGTTTGGGGTTTTCTGTTTTTTTCTTTTTTTCATTTTTTTCCTTTCCTCTGGAATATATGAGACTGTTCTTCAAATGCTAACTAATCTAACCAATTTTGTATTGAATCATGAATGCATTTTAATTCACTATTCAAACTGTGGTAGCAATGAATATTTCTGCATCCCTAGCAATATGTTAAAAGAGAGAGCTTTTCACTGCTTAAAAAAACAAAACAAAACAAAACAAAACAAACAAAAATCACAAAAAAAAACCCTTCTGCAATTTCTTTATACAGTCTGATTAAAATCCAATTAATTACAAACACAATTAAATCCTTCTACCACAGTTTGTAGAAGAGGGCTGATGGAAGTAAAGTTGTCAATCAAAGATCCAATAGGGAGTAGTAACTTGTCATCCCCATAACTTTCAGCCAGTAAAAACGCAAAGCTAAAAAACGACATTAACACTGTATTGCCATATGCAAGTTTATTAGGAAATATCTCACTTCTTTGATTGTTGTTCTGCTTATTATCAGATCGATACAGTTTTGTTTATATGGCACATTTCTTGATAAAGTCATCCCAAGGTATTTCACAATAATAAATATACATATAATAAAAAGGCAGGTAAAAATACAATAAAAGGAAATTAAACATTAATGTACAATCCAATTGTATCGCAAAATCAGTGCTGCCAAGGAACAATTTGATGGTACCCAAACTTTTTTAAAATTCTGTTTTTATTGACATTTTGAAATTGTATAAAACAAATAAAATGCATAACCATAATAAATAACAAATAGAGAATATGCACAATATACATCAGAATTTCCCCCAGCACAGATTGTCAATTGGTATAAATCAGCATTGCCTTGGTAACTTCCCTGAAGCTATAACAAATAATGCTTACTGGAGATTGGGTCCATTACACATTGACTTAAAACTTAATAAAACAGATTATACTCCCTATCAGATGGGGGTTTGGTGTTGATATGGGTTGCAAGGAGGTTATGGCTCCATTTCCTTACTAACATCACTGAAAGTTCCCTGGAGTGTGTATATGGAACTTCTCCAGAGGGCAAAAAGTAGGAGTAAACTTCACTTTTATGGGATAAGCTAGTGCTTAGAGCATTTCTGCCTGCTCAGTTCTCTTTTCCATCTAAGAGCAAATACATCTGAGCAAACTCATATCTTTGCCTCATAATATACTAGTCTAATTACTCAGCTATAGGTTATGAAGGCACAAGTGTGGCATGAGGTAGGGAAGAGAAGGTCAGGGGAAGAAGCTCTCTACCCTCTCTACTGTAGGTGTGTTGGGCAGAAAAAAGATATCAGGGAGTAAATCTAGTCTGAATGTTGGTATCTATCCCTGGATAGCTGCTAAACAGTAAACAGCTGCTCTCTCTCACCTTTCCTTCCTTGGAGGGAAGGAAGTGAAAAGGAGGAAAGACGAGTGCATTGAAACTGAAATAGATTTAATAGAATAATAAAAGAGTGAATAATAATGTATAAAGCTATTCAGAGCAATACTTAGCTTCCAGAACGCGGGCTCCCAGAAAAGGACGCCAGAGGGTGGACACTGTAAGCATGGCTAGTCCTGCAAAACACGGAGATCATGAATGGGCGTAGGGAAATTATGCCACAGGCAATGCGAGCAGGAGCAGCAAGTAGGACCCCCATGGACAGTGGCCATCAAAGAAGAAAGGCCATCCCCAGCATCTTCCTGTTTATATATGGAAGGTGACATTCAAGGTATAGAATACTTCATTGATCAGCCTGGATGTCAATTCAGGTACTGTCCCATCTGTGCCCCCCTCCTACCAATTTGCACCTGCAATTGGATGGCTGAAGAAAGTCCTTGTTTTCTCTTGGCAACAGCCGAGGTATCAGTGAATTCTCATATTCCTTTCATATCAGCTCGTGAACACAGGAAAGCTACTGAAAAAAACTGCAGCTTTGTCTAACTAAATTCAAAACAAAATCACGGAATCACAGAATGTCAGGGATTAGAAGGGACCTCAAAAGATCATCTAGTCCAATATCCCTGCCAGAGCAGGAACACCTAGATGAGGTTACACAGGAATGTATCCAGATGGGTTTTGAATGTCTCCAGAGTAGGAGACTCCACAAGTCCCCTGCACAGCCTGTTCCAGTGTTCTATTACCCTCACTGAGAAGAAGTTTCTTCTCAAATTTAAGTGGAAACTCTTGTGTTCCAATTTGAACCCATCACCTTGTCCTACCACTGGTTGTCACTGAGAAGAGCCTGGCTCCATCCTCCTGACACTCACCCTTTATATATTTGTAAACATTAGTAAGGTCACCATGGTCACAAAAGACCATGCTAACTACTAACAAGGAGAGTTTCTAACTGAATAGCAAATTACTTGGATTTCAGCTAACACAGCACACTGAGGTACTGCATAAAACACCATCACCAAAGTAATGCATGCACCCTTGTGTAGCATTGCTCCCCCTCTGAATCTCCCAATATAAGTAATAATAGGCATAAAATAGGTGCTGCCTTCATCTGGTGCCAGTGGACTGCTACAATCAAAACAGGAAGGGACCTTAAAAATTGAATGCGCACAGGCTGACGGGGTCGGGGTCTTCAGAATCACCATTTGGTTCCACTTGAGACCCAATGCAGTGCCCAGACTGTTTTGGTGCTGTCTCTAGGCCTGCCTCAAGTCTTCCAGTGTTATGGGCATCTCAGGTTTATAACAAGTGAAGCCCAGGTGACTGCACAGGCTTAATCCTGTTAGAATAGTTGAAGTGGAACATCAGCAAAGTAGCTGGGCTAGATACTGTTATCTCCAAACACAAATCTGTTTGGACAAGGACAGGTTGAATAAAATAATCCTGTGGTCTTGTGAATCTAAAAGAACTTTGACTGACAAAGCACACACCAACAATTTAGAAGTGGCATTTCCAGGTGTCACTACCAACAGCTTTCAACGCATATCTCAGAATGAGATGATCGAGACATGGGATGACCCAACTGCTTTTGTACAAAGTCTAAATCCCAGAATAGGTACATTTCTGGGATTAATATAACTCTACAAGTCTGAATCACTTGTCACCAGGACATCAAAGTAATAACATTTTTCATAAGCAATGTACAAAAAGGAGTAGTTAATAACCGGGTTATTGAAAGTTGATTAGTGTTGTGGCTTAAAGCTAGTACGCGTCTAAGCTCCAGAAAGCCACTCGGTCACTCACCCCCAATGGGATGACAGAGTGAATCAGAAGGGCAAAAGTGAAAAAACTTGTGGGTTGAGACAAAGACAATTTAGTAGGTGAAGAAAGAGCCGTGCAAACAAGAAAAGCAAAATAATGATTTCATTCACCATTTCCCATTAGGAGGCCATTTCCAGAAAAGCAGAACTTCATCACACTTAACAGTCACCTGGGAAGTGAAGTCAGATGCCATAACTCTAAACACACCCTCTTCCTCCTTCTTCACCATGCTACATATTGCTGTGCACGGTGTCACAGGATATGGGACATCCCTTTGGTCAGTTGGGACCAGCCAAACCAGGTGTGTTGCCTCACAAATTCTTGTGCACCCCCAGCCTACTCACTGGCAGCACAGAGTGAGAACCAGAAGCCCTTGGTGCTGTGTAAGCACTGCTCAACTATATCTGAAACATGTGTGTGTTAACAAGTTTTGGTCGCAAATTCAAAGCTTAGCACCATATGAGCTACTATGAGGAGAATTAACTCCATCTCGGCCAAAATCTCTGCAGTTAGAAACCTAGCAAGATGAACAGATTTCTGGTGGGTTGAAAATGGCATGAGAGAAAGGCTGGGCAGAGGAAGAGGGACTGGGCTTACCAGCATCACATCCCACTTGGGTGATCCATGGACTGCAGGTGGTTCACCTGGGCATGTCTGTTCTGACTTCTCAGTGGTGTAAATTCAGCCTGAGGATAAACTGTTTACAAATCCCATCTACCCTTAATATAACAATTTGGAGACAACTCAAGGAAAGAACTTTGGCCACTGTATCTACTTTACACTGGTCATGTAATATCCAGCTGGAACAGGCAGATACTGCCAGGCCTGGTACACAGCACTATACACTCTAAAGGCCACATTAAAAGGAAAGACTCAGCTGAGGATTTTCCTGAGCATCCAGGTTAGGTTTCTGTAAAGTGACTTCAGGATGACTCAAGCTGAAATTTTGTCCTCAAACTTGGTCTCTGGCTTGCAGGTCTAGAGAATAAGCCTTACGAGAAGTATCTGGGGGACCTGGGGGGTTTAGCTTGAAAAAAAAGAGACTGAGGGGAGACCTTATTGCTGTCTACAATTACTTGAAAAGGAGGTTGTAGCATGGAAGGTGTTGGTTTCTTCTTCCAAGTAACATGTGATAGGACAAGAGGAAATGTCCTCAGGTTGTACCAGAGGAGGTTTAGATTGGATAACAGTAGAAAATTCTTCATGGAAAGGGTTGTCAGGCATTGGAACAGGCTGCCCAGGGAACTGGTTGAATAAGCATCCCTGGAGGTGTTTAAAAGACATGTAGATGAGGTTCTTAGGGACATGGTTTAGTGCTAGTGTTGGGTCAATGGTTGGACTTGGTGATCTTGAGGGTCTTTTCCAATCAAAATGATTCTATGATTCTAAGAATGTTGCAGAGACAAAGTCACAAAGCTCCCAATGCTCTCGTTTCTTATGTTGACATTAAACTTACTACCTCAAACTGTCCTCTGCCGTGTCTGAAATTGCTTATTCCGCCGCACATTTTATTCTGTTCTCATCCCTTCTCCACATGTCAGTCTCTTTGGAGGATGGGCCTACAGCAAAATCAACATGAATAAAACCAGTTCAGCCCACAGAAGACCATAGTTTCTGTCATCTGCACTGGGGCCATCAGGAATGACAGTTCATCGTAGAAAAGAAACTCACCAGAACAGTTAGAGCAACGACAGTCTTGGGCAATCTCTGCTTCATGAGAACTCTGTAGGCTGCCAGCACCTACAAGACTAGATTTCTTGAATATAAGCTGGAGAGTCTTTATAACAGCGGCAAAAGACTGAGATATAGTCATACATGTGCACCCAGGCAGATTGCCTATGTTTCAGAAGATGTGAAAACTATTGCCTAAAAACTGGTCTACCAAAAAAAGCTGAAGTGAAGTGTGCCTTTGTGGTGAGGATGCCTCTTAGTATTTTTTCTTAATACTGGCAATCTTGAGCACATTTTTACTTTTTTTTTTTTTTTTTTTCTTTTTTTTCTAAATGACTGTCCCTAGACACTTGCGGTCATATCTAAAGCCAATAGAAGTCAACAGTGAGATTCACTCTATCAAATTTTGGCCTTCAACATCTGATTTAGTCCTTGAGACACCCTGTGTAGCCAGTGAAGAGAACCAGGGCATGATTTGTCTGCTTTGTCTCAGAGAGCTGTTTTAGGGTGAGGTGAAGCTTATCCTTGAGTTCCTCTTTTTTTCCTTACTATAAAGAGAACCTATAAGGACTATAAAGGAAATCTAGTGTAACTGACATTTAGATGTTTACATTTACTCAGTATCTTTGACTTGTACTGTGTAAAGGTGGAGAGGAGCCAGTATTCTAGCCAAAGATACGTTTTTTTATCCAGAAATTCCCCTGCTCCAGCCCTTAGGCAATCTCCCTTCCCCATGCTTTTTAAACAAAAGAATGTCACTTTTCACTAGTGGCTAATTCAGTTGTGAGGCAAAGCGAATTACTGGGAAGGGTGTAATAATTACAGCACAATGTGATGATCCTCTAATGTATTCCCTGAAGAAGTATGATCACAGAGAATTTCTGCTAGGCCCTCTCCAAGTAATTACTGTCAATTCATGCTTATCTGCTAGCTCTCTCACCAGGTTTTCTGTTCCTTGCCTTCCTTAGTGAAGATACCAATTCTGACAAAAGGAGCCATTTGTCAAGGAGCCAGCACGCCAACTTTTCTTTCCTTTTCTTTACTGAAATTATGCAAGAGATTATGGTCCAGCCTGGACCAATATGTACCTTACCATCTAAAAAATGGAACACATAATAACCCATGTCAAATGGACATTAGTGGTAGCAGATATAGTGCTGTCCTTCAGCAGGAGCTGCTTGCCACAGCTGCTTCTGGACATCTTCATTTCAAACATCCGAAATCACAGCAGGTTTTTAAATAGATCATCAAGACTAAGTAGTTGCAAAGTCTGCATTTGTAACAAACCTTTGAGAAGTTTTTGAACATAGACTGTTCTCCTTAGGGACCATAATGGAAGTGAGGAGTGCCTTCACAGTATCTCCCAAAAGATGAATGTTGCTTACCTATACAACAGCAAGATATAGCTTTCCTTGATCTTCCACAGTGGTGACACTGCCTTTGACCTGACCTGGGATGGAGTGATAATTACAGCATCCATCTTCGGTTACTCTCCCAGGATTTGGACAGGGGACCTTCTACTTACAGATTGTGCGTAAGCCTGGTTTAGGCAACAAGAAATTCAAATCTTCTAATGACTAAGACAGGTTCCTAATCTAATCACTACATTAGTCAATTTTAAGTTCTTGAATGGAAAATGGAATTATTTCAGACCTCCTGGGAGGGCAGTGAAAGGAGCTGCTATTTAAGAGGTCTTACCATCTACTACTGCAAAGAGTAAATCTACGGAAGTCAGGAAAAATCCTCTGGTGTATCCAAGCGCTGTCAATAAAATCACAAGGGTTCTGTAACAAAAATGTATTTAAACCAAAATTCCCATTTTGTCTCTTGCAGCTGTTGTGATGCAGAACATAAGACCAGATGTAGGACTTGCATGTCCCACTACTAAGCCAGCCTCTCACGCACATCTGTGCCTCTAGACACAGCTGCAATTTGGTGTTTTGTGTCATTGTTCAAGAGACTGCTTCTCTTTCCTGAGCTGCAATATTCACCTACTGTTGTGAACTCAGTCTTCATAGAGGAAACAAAGGTAGTCACCCAAAGAAATACATAGTGTGGAACTTTTACCTTATTTCACACTTTAAGCATAAATTTCAGTTTCAAGGCTACCTATACAACAAGTAAAATAAGAATGAAGTAGAAGAAAGGTAGAGCTCTTTACTCTGACATTTGAAGAGGGTGCTTTGGCTTTCTCACACGCTGGCATTTGCTTCGGTATTTGGGCTTATTATGAGCTTGGTTTGGCTGGCAACAAACTGATGCAAAACAACTGTCTTCCCCATACTTGTTCCTCCAAGCCACACAGTCTCTCCGGAGGACAGGTCCTATTTCTTGTTCCCTCAGCGCTGTCAGTAGTTCACCCAATAACTTACTTGCTACCACACTTTTTAATTTCCTAGTCTTTTGGTGGCTGAAGAAATTCAGCAGTGTCCTCTGAGCACTCGCACAAACATGTCACTTCTTTGCAAAACATCCCCTGGTTTTGTCAGTTGCATGAGCTAATGCCAGCGAAACTCCAATGCTTTGGAAGAAAACCCAGGGGCACCTTGAGGGTTTTATTTTTTATTTTTTTGTAAAGTTCAAGATGATTAATTATATGGGACTCAAGATATGTAAAAGTTATCCAAGTTTTCACCATTAATCACATAAATGAACAGAAAATAATTAGTTCGTAGTGACTTTCTGGCTTATTATAATCAGCCCAACTCAAATCGACTTAGCCCAGAGAGCCAAATATAGCAAGGAAAAAACCTTGAGGCATTTTTTCGCTATGTGTTGCCTGTTATCACACAGTGAGGTTTCTGTTCAAATGATGTGCCTTATTAAGGCAGGCGGAACCCATTTAAACAATGTATCAGAAATGCAGACAAGCTGCAGAAAAATACATGTATAAAGCATATATTTTTCTTGAAATTTATTGATGGCTAAGCCTGCTAAAACTTTAGAAAATGTGTTTTCTAAAGCACTGACATTATGTTTTTCTAGTAATACAATTGGCTTTTTTTTTTGTCTTTGCAATCACTCCATTCTCCCCTCTTACTTACCCTTGTAATGGAGTTGAGGAATGGCAATTGCTTCCTTTTATTTTACTTGCTTAAACCACGTGCTTATTAGAATAAATGTTATCATTACCCTTTTTATTTTATGATTATTAATTTTTTATTTGATTGCCAATACTTTTACTGTAGGCTTAAAGTCTTGCATATTACATGTGATGGAAAAATAGTAAAATTAAAATGCTTGGATATAATTCTTTCTTTCTTTTTCCTAATGAATACAATTTTAATTCTTAGAGATCTATTCCAAAGGCAGGTACCCCCAATCATGTTTAAATTGCTAATTGTTCTGTCACCTGTGGAAATTTGAGACATCAGTACCTTTGGCGTTTTGACTCTTCGCATGATATCAAATCAAACTTTAGAAGTTTGCATCTGAGAGTTTGGATGTCACAGTGTTTGAATACTGCTGAGATGGACATCCTGCAAATTTTATATAGAGGGTGAAGTTGAAGATTCTGACCGCCTCACAAACGTGAACTTTGCAGCAACTGCTAAACCTGCACACAGAAACAAGCCTGCAAATGAGGACATCAGCCTCCTTAAAGTTATCTACCTCTATTTTAAAAAAGTGGGGGTTTTACGTATTTTTATTCCTGTACTCTGTAGAAGATGTGTCAGTTGTTTCAGCACAGATCTTAACACAAAGACCAAGTAGGTACCCAAAGACAGTGAGATGAACAGGTATGAACAGGTAGTACCTCTGCAGCTACTGAAAAAATGCTGAAGACAGAATATCCTGTCTTAGCATACCCTGCCTTGATTTTGGTGCTTTCATCCTAATATAGGTCTCAGAGTCCTTTATTTAAAAAACAAAAAATCAGTACTCAATGCTTTTAAATTATTACTGGTAGAAAGATGTCATAATGAGCATAAAACCCCAATTTTGCTGCGGTCATCCAGAAAACAGAAGTATGCAGTTTGCTTCCCTCTTAATTTGGGATTGGATTCAGTTCTCTGCACAAATTTTACTGAGGGGAACAAATACACGAACACCCTAGGAACCAGAAATAGCATCCAAGTTACAGAACTTAAGAACTGACAGTATGTGTTTGAGACTGCAGATGCTTAGAAGAAAAGAATATGTGGGATAAAGAACAGTAAGACTTTGGAGACACTCAGTGACATCCCAACAATCTCGAGATTTAGGGATCTCTGAGAATGGAAATTGCATTTAGAATTCGATGGATACTTACTAATGAAAGACTCACAACACATAAGCAAATATCAGACCTACTTTCTTTCTTCTTTAGTTTTTTTCTTTTTTTTTTTTGTTCCTTAATTCTCTGGTAAACCAGGTACCAATGATCACAGAGCCACATCCAAACCAAGAATGATTTCTCAAAACAGAGTATAACCATTTCTGAGAGAGACATTCCAGTACTTCAGTTTGTGCTCATTGCTCAGTCCATGTTGTGACATCTCAAAAAGCGTTGCAACTCTCTGGGTATGAGATTAGACTGAGAATTACAGGATGCAAGTGAAGGTTCTGAGTTCTGCTACTGACCTATGTAACCCTGACTTAGCCATTTTGCCTTTCTGCTTTTCTACCCATGTTTTGTCTATTCAGGCTAAACTCTTCTTGGCAAAGCCAGCCTGTTATTATCTTTCACAATCCCTAGCACAAAAACCCCTAGAAAGCAGCTGGAGCCTCTAACCACAAATAATGTAAATAATAATAGATTTCGTTTTCTCTAAACAGTGAAGCACATGCATTAAACAGGGCCACAACATAAAGATTTGTAATAAAATAGTAATAAAAAAATTGAAATACTGTTGCTAATAAAGCATCTCTTCAAGCTTTCTCTTTCACACTACGTGTGTATGTGTGTTGGTGAATGTGTCCATGTGTGTCTCAAATATAACAAAGCCAAATTAAATTTTGCATATTATATCAAAACATGTGCAATCAGAGTAACCATCTATTTCTTCGCATTTTTTTTTCTTTATTTTTTTAATGAACTTTCCCTGAGGACAGTTTTATAGTTGAGAATTTATTTATTATAAGTAACAAAAGGAATTTTGATTGTTCCAGCTGTGGCAAAGAAATACACTTTGATAAGCGTACAGCACTGCAGATGAAAATACCAACACAAGTAAGTAATCAAAAGGTCTGGAATTTAAGGATGAAATTCTCTGACCTTTCTCTGTAGAATTTAATGTAGTTATGGTAGAGAATTGGGGACTCAGAAAAAGGGAGCTCGGGAATGTTTGACCTTATTTCCTCATTTCACTAGAAGAATTTAATTTATTCCATCTTAGGCAAAAAAGAGTCTGTGTAATATGAAATATCAGCCTACCTGGCTTGGAAGAATAAAAATATAATAACATAAATTATATTAAAAATAAATTAATTTGTTTCTTATCATATTTATATACGTGGTGAGAAGCAAAGGAACAGCACCATGCGGCAGTGTCCCAGAAAGACAGTCTACATTAGGTACAAGATCATCTTTTTTTATCTGGATGAGGACAAACAAACAATTTGCCTTAGAGGAAAATAAAAGAAGTTCCTATGCATCAGTTTATTAATTCCTATTATTTTATTTATGCTTTCACCTATTGTGACTTCAAGGTTTTTGTACATCTTTAGCCTATGGTAGAAGAGAAGAATTTATTTCAAATATAGAAGTGAGATAAGTAAGTATTGAAACACATTGTGCTTTTAAGCAGTGCTATGTACGGAAACATCAATTTGTTAGGTGTTTGATTGCATGTTACAGCATTGCAAAAAAAAAAAGGTGGTTTTTTTAATAGTAATGACAAAAATACTTGCAGTTTAAAAACACTTCTAATATTTTATTTTTTTTTAATATTGTGATTACTCTGTATATGAAGAATTATGTCCCAAGACTTCATAGCCTATTACTTGTTAACAGCTTATCTCTGAGAAATGTCTTTTTATCTGTTTTTTATTCTTATTTGTAAGAATTATATATACATATGTTTTCCCCAGTAGAAGTCAACTGATATGGAATAGAAGCCAGTAGTGTAAAACTTGTTATTTATTCCAGTCTGGCAAGACCTGGAAGCCCTCATGAGAAATGATGCAAATTCTTCCCTATCTTGAGTATCCACTCTGGATGACATTAGTGCAACTATTACTTTCCTGATGTAAAATTTGGGGTTTGAATGCAAAGATTTGGGGCTTTGTTTCATTTTGTTTTAATTTTCTTCTTTAAAAATCTGCCAGCTTTAAGGTGAAAATATTTCCTTTTCATTTAAGAGAAGCCAAACAAACTGAGCTGCCTTTGCACGCATTGGGGAAACGCCTGCGGGTCAGTATCAAATTTGGCAGGACATTGCTCCAGTTTCAGTAGAGCTGGAGGAGGATGTTTCAGGTGTTCATTGGGAAATATTTCCCCTCCCTCAGCAAACTATAAGGGAAAGCAAAAAAAAGTACTTTTGGAAAGAACATTTAGGTGTGCCAAGGCTTGTATTTCTAGCAAATAAAATGCAGGTAATGTAACAGTTCCATCAGCAAAATGCAGTAGGTAGCAGAAGGCCTGGGTGTTTCAGGGAATGAGTTTCTGTTAAAATGATAAAAGTGCTAGTAAGGCTTATTTGCAGTACTTTGTTGTGAAGGGAGCAGCAGCAGCCTACATGAAATTATATGAAAATATATGTGAGAATTTTCAGCAAATTCTTCAGGGTATTTGCCCAAGTTTAGTCACAGCTCAAAATCTTTACTCCTGCCTTATTAGTTTAAATCTGTGATGGAAACTCAAAGTGACAGCGCTGTCAACATGCTGAGACATAATGCCACAGAGCACTGTGCTTCCAGGCCAGCAAACAAAACATCAGTTTCCAAATGAAAAAGCATTGAAATGGAGGGGAAAAGAAAAAAAAAAAAAAAAGCAACTGTATGTTGTGTATCATCACCAAATAATGCTATAAAGTAGAACACCACATCTACTAAAAAATACAGGGGAAGTAGTGCTTGTGTAGGTAGATTCTGTTCACAGTAGTGCTGTAACCAGAAGCTTAATTTTTTCATCTCTAAATTCGTATGACGATGCAGTTGAGTAGTGGTAGTAACCTGCTATTAGTTTGAATATTTGATTAAAAAGAAAAAAAAGAACTTCTTCTCTTTTCATACACTCATACACAAAACAAAGTGAGAAAACCATATAGGAAAGACCGAGCGTGTAGTTCTTACAGGCAAAAATAAGCCAGAGAAGATGAAAAGACTTTGAAATTATATTTAATGCCACAGTATCTCTGTTGTCTCACAACAACTCCATTAAACTCAACAACTGAGAGGATATAAAGAAGTTTGCTGTGGACTTTAGACCTTACACAGGCGCATTTCCCATGGACAATGATAACAGGGTTGCATAAGCCAAGTAAGAGTGGGCTGGGCCTTTATATACAATACGTTTAATTTGGTTAGGGTTAGATAATGAGATAATCTTAGTGACACAAAAAATATAAGGACATAACAGTGTAATATGGGTTCTACAAAATCTCCCTAGGGTGTCATGATACATGAGGGCTTGAGCTTGGGTGATGCATGACATAAGGTCTAGGAGTCAATTATCTGGAAAGAAACAAAGAGTAACTTGAAAATTTTCCATTAGTTTTACAAAAGACCAAATCTACTCCTATTAAAACCAGTTTTACACCCACTCACAGACACATGGAGATGCAAAATCTTGATTGGCAATTTGCAACCATAAACTTCCCTTGTTACTGACATTCACCTGTGACTATTGTTACCATTGTGAATAACTATTGTTATTTTTAATAATTGCACAACAAGGGCCTTTAAAAAAGAGCAAGATACTGAAGTGCCAGGTGTTAAAAACCAAACCAAACAATAACAACAAATAATAACACCAACAAACAAACAAAACCTTCCAAATAAAAAACCACCACAGAGCAGAAGACCCCAATTAAAAAGCTTCAAATCTAAATGGATGTGCTGATCTGGGTATATTGGTAGAATTACAGCCACGGAACACATTGTCATACAAAGCACTAAACATGCCAAGTCTCTGGTGTTACATCAGCACTACTGAGCAATATCTGCAGTCTCCTGGTGAGATGCCAAAAGGAAAAGGGGAGCGTTTTGTTTGCTTCCTGTATCACCTCCCTCAATTATACAAGCTAAAGCAACAAAACCACTTCTTTGGCATCATTGCATCTGCTACAAGCATTTTTTCAGGACAGGGGTATCAACAGGGTGATGCGATCTTTTTCTGCTCTGCTCTAACACAGACACATTAGCCAACAGTGGAGATTAAGCTTTAGAGACCTGGTGATGAGCACATTTAAAAAAAAAAAAACAAAACAAAACAAAACATAAAAAAAAAAAAAACCCACAAAAAACCAAAAACCACTAACTTTTTCTTCCTGTAAAGAAAGAAAAGGAGTAATACACCATGAAAGTGAATAGCACTGAGAACCTGCTGAGAATGTTCTATGAAGGTTTTCTCCTAATCCTCTTTGCTCCTCAGTAGTAACTGAAGGATGAAAAATTCTACAGATTTAGCTTAGATACACAAACAGAATAGACCAAGATTTTATTAAGAAAAAAAGAGTTTTGCTACTTGCTTTCCAAAAGAAAACTACCAAATAGCATCATCTCAGATAGTTTTCTCAAACTGATCCAATTCCTTTGGCTCTCAGTTAGCCACAACAACTTGATGAGTTTGTGCACTTTAATGATGAATGAGGCCCTGTAAACCACCACCAACTCAATTGCTATGGTGTCAGGGAAGATTTGCCATAGTTTGTGATTAGAAGGTTTAGCTATGTTACGTGACACAAGACTTTTGCTTGTAATAGCATGCTACACTTTTCCTGCCTCCTCATTTTATATTCCTTCTGCAATTTTCCACAGCTGACTGGTTGAACATAAAGGAAACAGTTTTAGGACTGAAAAGACTAAAAAAGGTGAATTTCACCTCTGAGTATCTTGGTGCTTCTTCCTTCATGGATTTAAAAAAAAACTTGTTATTTGAGAAACAAACTTTTCTACAAATTCTACCACCTCTATGATTCCAGAGGTCATGGCCTATAGATTTTTATGCTAGATGTTCAGGGAGCATCAATTAGCAGACATCAGTTATCCTCAGAGTTTTACTGGTTCACACAAATTGAGGATATAGTGCTACAATTTTTGAAGCAAGGTATCTGCACATTAATTTAATGAGAGTTATGACTAAATAATGTCATAAAGCCTCCAGCATTTTAGTAGGAGCACTTAATGACACTTCAAGACTTGATTTACACTGGTTTACTTGGAATTTTTGTGAGTGAGAACAACACTGTTGTTCTTTATTTGGCATCCATATGTCTATAATAATAATTAAGCAAGCACAATCTATCATTAGCAGAAATTTTCAAAACCACACAAAATTTAAAATACTTCAAAAGATTTTAGGGTTTCAGCTGATTGCTCTCCTTACATACTCTCTCCAAGGAGTTATCAATATTTTAGGATGGAATTCAGCTCACTAAAGCACAAACGTCCAAAAATCTGATGTTTAATATAGTAACCTAGGCTCCCTTCATGAAGACACTACCACTTTCAAAAGGAATTGAGATATTTTACAGTGATTTGCCATTAGGAAGTGGACCTGCCGCTCACTATTGGCTGATGGGGAAGCTTAAACTCGGCACTGAATTTTCAGCATGATACAGCTTGATTAATAAACTGTATTCATTCTGTTTAGGAGTCACAGAAACACAAATGTTTTCACTTTTCTTCCCTCTCACAGTCAGCACAAGACAAGTTAGCACTTCCAATGCTTTTGAAGAAAATATACCTTTGACACAAAAGAAGCAAAGCCTTTGAACTCCTTCTGTGTCGTAAGAAGAGGGAAGTTGGGCTCAAAGCCCTGCTGATATCCTACGATCCTGCAATAACACGGTATTTGTTAGCTGATGTTAGGAAATGGACTTCATCCCATGTTAGAGAAGAGAGGAGAAATAACTCTACAGTGTGTGCTAAACCGACCTGAGGGAAAAATCCTATTAGCAGGATATAAACCCAAGAAGTCTAGTTGTATTATAAAACCAGAGCAATGTAACTCGTTCCAGGGGCACTGTTTGTGCATACAGCTCAGGGGGCAATGAGGCCTTATTCTTCATTGTGGCACCATTGCTGTAATGCAAATAAGAAATAAATGCAATCAAAACACCACAAAAGGCAGAAGAATAACGCCTGCTTTAAAACTCATCAGATTAATAATGCAAGGAGTGATTTCAGGAAAGGAAATTAAGCTGTTAAAGCAAAATACAACAAGCTCTGATGCAGAAAATACTGCCTACGATCCCCATGGTAGTTTTACTTGAGCAGGGAAAGTTGGGCTCAGACTGTGAGTGAATACTGACAGTCTGTACTAGATAGCTGGAAAGGTTTAAAATAGAACAAAATAAAATACAATAAAATACAATAAAATAAATACAATAAAACAAAACAAACAAAAGCATCCATGGGGAGAGGGGAGAGAAAAGAATGATACCCTCATTCCTGTATCCCTGGTTCAAACCTGGACCCCACATAGCTGAAAAGCAGGATATGACAGATGAAGGACAAATAGACAGGAATAACATGGGATATGTGGCAACTTGTGAGAGGATTGCAGACAATGTGCCGTTATAGCGCTATAAAGGATATGTATAGTAACTGCCAATGTGTAGAAATGGTACCACCCACCTCAAAGCCTTTCAGGATTTAAGATACCAAATCTGTGAGTCCTGGATAGCTTCTGGTGTTTCACGAGGTGTTCTGGTGTTTCACCTCAGCCAGGACAGCAGCATCATTCTATGGCAACATCAGCTCGACACTAGCAGAACTTTAGGAGCCTTAGCAAACTCTGTCTCAAAAAAAAGGACTCGTTTCATATGGCCACGTAGACTCCGAAGGTGATTACACTTGCTCTGCAGAACTGAGAGCTCATATTCCTTGTGAAAGCCCTTTTATCATGATTGTTAAGTGCTGCACATAGTTCATCTCACTCCTTAGTAAGGTTTACTGGCTTAGGCTCAGCATTTTATTAACATTGCTATGTGGCCTGCTGACTGGAGCAATATTGTGTCTGGACAGTTCAGCATGTGCCTTGCTCCATGAACAGGAATGTTTCTAAGTGCCTAAATCACATTAATTATATATTGGATACAAATATGCTGGTTTGGATCCAGCTGTAAATTGATAACTCAAGGTTACACACTAAGCCGAAACTGAGAATTGCCTTCCCCCTCTCCATGTCCAGCCCTAGGCTATACTCTGATCTGTTAGCAGGTTATGCATATTCATGTTTTCATAGCCTCAGGAACCAGGACCTTGTACAAGGCCTCAGACATAGACACAAGTCATCTCTTGGTGGAGAGCAACATAAAGCGACAGAGCAGAAAGGCAGGCCACATGCTAAAAAGAGGATGAAGCCAAGGGAGGCACCGAGACATCTCTCAAGGACCTCCAAGCTGAAAGCTGTTTCTTCTGCAAATCTTAGTGCCTGCAGATATGCCGTTTGCCCTTTGAAGGATGAATTCTCCCTCCAGCACAGAAAGCCTGGTGGTATGGGGAAGGTATGACTTTCCTTTCTCCTCGCAGCACCTTTGTTCCATCTGTTAATCCAGCAGGGCTATACTCCCATCAGCCTATGAAACTGCCACACTAGGAAATTGTGCAAGGATCCTGAAAAGGCCCTTCTTGGCTAAAAGCATCTCCATCGAGCATATGTTGAGTACCATATAAAAACATACGTACATGTAGCCCCAGAGTCTTAACGTAACTTGCAACGCATTTTTCCAAATGGATTTCCCTGCCTTCTCCTCTTCGTCAAAGAGATTCAGTCTTTCCTTTGCGTTTTTCATTACATTAGTAATGTAACAGAACAAAGCACAACATGGTGGAACCATTATCTGAGCCACCAATACAAATTTCACCCACTGAAACACCAGCTATGGACTGCAAGCCTTATCTTCATTAATTATGTGGGAAACCTTAATGGAGGTGTCATTCATCCCTACTATTATTATGATACAACAGGGGATGTGTATGCTTTAGAAATTAAATAATATATTCCTATCCATAGTAAAGCGTCCCTGTATATAAGCTATAATATGCAAATAGAAAATTATTAACCAAACGTTTTCAAAACAAGGTGAAAGGATTTCTCCTTTACTTTCAATACATTTTTTTGTCAAAAAAGAACTTTCAGAACATCTATTTTTGATTCTGAAAACTTTGCAAGTGTATGTATACAGATACAAGAAGGCCACATGTACATTTGATAGTAAAAACTGAGTTTCTCTGTTTAATTTCTGTGACAAAAAGGAGGATAAAATCCTAACTGTTTTCTGGAGAGCCTGACTGGATCTTCATGAGGCTTTCAAGTCTTTGTATATAGCCTTTCAGGCAGAGCTGCCTAATTTGGAGTCAGTTTGCTAAGTATTTTAAAGTAGGATTGATCCCCTTCTGGAAGAAGTTATGGATGTGATGACGATGTGTGATGGAAACAACATCTTCATTGACTTTGTATCATTCTTACTAGAGAGCAGCCAAAAGGTACAGATAATAGAGCCAAATCATAAACCAGCATCGGTTTTTTTGTTCCGATACCACAATGAGACTCCGGAAGCTCTTGTGCGATGCTAAGATCTGGCAGAAGAAATTCTGAAGGAAATTGCTTTAAAACATCTAGTAGATTATTCACACAATTGTCCTGTATCGTAACACTGAGCACAATTCGCTCATCCTGACAACTGCAAGTAAAGTGTAACTGGGGAAAACCAATTAATACTGATTCATGTAAGGAAACCAATGTCTAGGATAAAAATGTACTTAAAGGCTATCCTTTTGAGTACCTTTTGTGATTTCACTTTTCTTTTTTGACTGGACAGCCTTCCAGACAGTTGCTCTTTCTACTCTTGTTTTCAGATAAGACCCAACCCAGTCCATTCAAAATCTTGAGCGAATATTTTGCAAACTGAAGAAACATCAGCAAGAGTTGCATACTGCAATACCACACAGGCAAATCCATGCAAAATAAAACAGTCACTCCTCTCCTGAAATAACCCGAAGAATCCTAGTCCTAAAGAGTCAGAGGAGAAGTGACTTTGGAGGAGGAGAGACTGCAATTAGACAGAAACTGAAAAAAGAGTTGACCTGCAAAATTACTTTTTCTTGTTATTAACTATAGAATCAAAAGCCATCCAGTGTAGATTAAGGAAGTCCATTAATTGCTTTTGTTTGTTTTAGGGATCAGGAGGCTTGAGAGTCAGGGAATTCTGTTTTCTTTCTTGAATGCTGCCACCTCCCTAGACCCCAGGGATGTGTCTCACAGGGAGAACCAAAGTCTGTTCTAAGTGCCTTGGACAATGCATTCATATGCTCCATATAACAAAGACCCAGCACCATAATTTCCTTCCGCTAAGAATCATGATGCTGTGGCTGCATAATGGTACCGGCTTCTGGATGTGGAAAGAGTTAATACCAATTTCTGAAGGAAATAGGTAGCTATGTTACTAGCGCCAGAAGAGTGAAACAGTCTTTATTCTCCCTGTGACCCCACACTGCCAGCTGCAAGCCTTTTGCAGGCACAGGTTATTTCATGGCACTTGAGGAATGCTGTAGCTCCCCTCCATTATTCTGATGAGGTTTTTTGTATTTTCTTTTTTTCCCAGAGCACTGTGTCTTTTTCTGGGAACAAGTCACCAGGAGGGAGCTTTTTAATCTGTCACTCAGGGACTCATATAAGCAAGTACCTGTATAACAGGGTTTGTGCGATTGGAGAAGATTGAGTTCTTCAGTCAAGACTTGAAGGTGTGACCTCCTGATTTAGAAGACAGAGTGCTACTTCTGGAGTTTACCACTTCCACCATCCTCCCCATCTGTATTTGTCAAGCTCAAGAATTGTGCTGCCAGTGGAAAAGGCTGCAGTTCTTAATGAAATCAGAAGTGTTGGGAATTAAATCTGTGGTTTCTGAAAGATCATCAGCACTCTGTTTTAACCCCTTTTTCTTTCCTTTTTCAGAGTCAGATCTTTCACTGCTAAAAAATTCCAGACACTTGTTTTGTGGTTGGTTTTTTTTTTTTCTTTTTGCAATTAATCTGTAGTATTTGTTTACAAGGATGATCATTAGCATTTCAAGATTTTTATTTTATTACTGTTCTTTGTTATAATGTCAGACAGAAGTGTAAAACAGACGAGCAGACAGATGTATAGCTCAGTAAACCACAGGAGAGAGAACTACGGAGCAAAAGTACAAATAATGGTTTTGTTGGCAGTGAATGGATCAAATTTTCAGCTGGTGAAGATGGGTTTCACTCAGCGCCAAAGGATTAACACTCAATTTACCTGTAGGTTTACCTCCAGTTGAAATAAGAATCTGAAATCTGGTAGCTTTAGACTTTGGATCCAAGAATAGGAAGAGCTATACCTTCAACAGACATCATCTGGTATGGACATATACCTGTCCACAGAACCTAAGGCATCTGGTACTATTCTTCACTGAGGCAGATAAAAATGCTTTCTAAATATATTTGTCTTTCTGACCATCCTCTGTCTTGTTTTATTTGTGTTGTTTGTTGGGTTTGGGTTGTTGCTTGTTTGTTTACTTTGTAATCAAGAAAAGGTAGATAATAACAGAATTGCACCCAACATTGAGGAGAGACAGTTGTTGTTGTCCTGTGGACAGAGCACAGGACAGGAGATTAAGTTTGTCTTCCCATTTTTCATAATAATTCTCCATGTGGCTTCAGGCAACTAACTTCCCTATCATTCAGTTTCCCTGTCTTCATAATAAGTGATCCTGAGTGTCTTTGTAAGATTTATTGCTATCGAGATTTATTGTGAATCAGCTGTTTGGGTGTTATTATTGCCCTCATTATTGTTAATACTTATTACTATTATTATTGTTATTATTATGCTTCTGCATTGGTGAGAACAGCTTCGAGCATGCACCACTGTGCTGGGATCTACAGCTTACAATGGTAAAACTGGCCTGAAAAATAACTTTGCCACTAACAAGGTAAAAATGAGAGCACCAAGCAACTTGAGAGGCTGCTTCATGGAAAATGAGGCTTTCAAATACCCTGAGCCAGATTCTGTTCTCAGCGAGAGGAGTGTGAATCTGAAGGGTCCTGCTGATGTTTGCAGGACTACAGGGAAATTACTGAAAATCAAGAATTTGGCCCGGTGGTATTACATTGAAAGCAAATGTGCTCACTCTAAAGGGCCTAATACATGTTGGTGCTCAGTGTGCTACACACAGAAGGAAAAACAACAGAGACACAAACACACTAATTAAAACTGCAGATGTGTCTTGGTGACTAGACAAAAAAAACACCTCTGGAAGAGGGGGAGCTGCCAGCTACAAAAGCAGAGAGCTCCTCAATTAAATGGCTTGAAGGGCTGTTGCTGATCTAATTTATCTTAATTTCTAGAAGGAGAACTGACAGCTCTCTCTTTCTGGGTGATGTCTGTCAGTTAAGTGCTGACCCAAACTTACTCCCAAGCGCAGTTTGACTTTTTCGCCATATGTTTTACCTAGGAACACAGGTGGATATTTAGAGAGATCTCTTAAGCACTCCTGTTTTATCCTGTTTGGGTGAAAACAGAGCAGGCAGGGCACATGTGGGATTGAGGCTACCAGAAGAGCTCATTCTCAGACCTCTTTACTTGCGGAGTGAGTATTGAAATCCTATGTTATAGGGAGGACAACAGTCAGCAAATGTAGATTGAAAATACATGGGTCAAGGCTACACATGCTAAAGCCAGCTCTTGGCTGTGCCTTTAATCTCACAGACAAAATCCGTCCTGTTTCCACAGGACCCGGGTGGCTGGCTCACGAGAGAATTGCACTGCCACAAAACATGCATGAAACTTTATTTCTGGGTTACAGGACACCCTGAGAATTTTATTTTTTAAATCACAACATTGCTAAGGAAGAAAACAAACAATACGCAAAAGGAAAAATAAAAAATAGCTAAGCCTCTCGGCCTGGCTTACCATTGCTGAAGACAATGTCTCCTCTGGCTGCTATTCCTGCAACAGCTGCTGTGTGGCATTGCTCCCCTTCAGATGAAAAGAAGCACTGTGCACCGCCAGTGAGTCAACAGCACTCGCCGTAGCGCATTTCTTGAAGACAGTCCTATTCCCTGTCCTCGTAACAAACTGTTCTAATTGTTATGTTGACTATTATGGCTAAAATTGCAATGCTCTGCTGTTCAAGAATTTTCGTCTATATTTCTGTAAAGCTACAGGGAGCAAAAAATATGCCTTTTACAAATTATTATTATTTAAGAAAAAAACCAACCAAACAAATGCCTTGAAACATAATGTGCTGGCTATGAAATCTATTATGAAATATATTTCAATTAAAAGGACACATAATTTATATGCATAAGTTTTTCTTCTGTCAAGTTTATATTTTTGTTGTCTTGTCATAATGCCCTGAAGTAAGCACTTCTGAATTTTAAACTTTAGCATTTATCTTAGCAATCACGCTGTGAAGATAAATATCCCTTGAGGAAGATACACAATTGGATCTTGTATACTAGTAAGTCAGGCTTTGTACAGGTTATTACTGCACCAGGAAGCATGGGGGTTCAATAACAACAATTAGCATTTAGAGATACACTGTTTATGTTCAGTGTATTGTACAAGCATCAGTTAATTAAAGCCATGCAATGGTTGTGATTCTGAAGCTCAGTTCTGGGATCCTTGAAAACATTTGGGTGGCATAAAAGGGTCATAAACCAGTTGCAACATCTTCATTAAAAAAACTCTTCTGGTGCTAAACTTTCTGTAGGGGTCTTTTACTCACATCTCTTCTAGCACAGGGACCGTGGAAGCACTATGGCTGAGAACTGCTATGGCAAAGCAATGCTTCACATCCACCGCAGCAACTCCTGAAGAGCACAGTTCAGTTTTACACCGGTTCAAATAGTTCTCTCACACCTTTGCATGGTCACTGTGAACCACAAGGGTGAACTGGAAAATCACCATTTTTTTCCAGACAGGTTATTTTTGAGTTGGCTCAGTTCTTTGATTCAGTTTACTGAGTGGCCATATAAAACTGCTTGGAGCCAGCATGACCTATGGAACAGCTTGAGAAGAAAGTATCTTGAGACAACACCAGAATAGTGCGGACAGTCACATAAGTGAGCATTCAGCTGTCACACACCCTAGTTTCAGGATGTTAATTAGGTTAGGTCTTTAACTTAAATCAGGGTGTGTTCACCTTTAAGCTAATTAAGAATACATTGCTATGAAAGGGGGGTTATCTTTTTTGACACAACACTAGCACTCAAGATAGACTTCTGATCAGACAGACCCTACTGAAAGAAAGAAAAAATATATTAGGAAAAGTGCTAGTATTGGCATGGGGACAAGGTGTTAATGCACATTGAGAGTAGAGTAAAACACGTGTTCATGCGTCCTTGATACTCGCATAGATTTACGTTAGGTGAAACTGCACCTATGGACTTGCTCAGGACTGGTCTTTGAAGCATCTTCTTTCACTTTGCTGACCACAGAAAAAATATATGGCCACAGAACCACCAAAGTAGGCATTAAATTAGCTTTTGAATAAAAATTAGAAGCAATAGCGTCATCTGACCCAATGCAGAATCCTAGAAATAAAACTGGCTTCCCAGCACATACTGCCTGCCATTCTCTGCAAGAAGGTCTCTGTTGAGAATGGTCCTGATGCTTCTTTGACTTAGATGGGAACAATCTGTCCCCTTAATGTGGACAGAAAACCTGTTACAAATCAGAAGATGGCCACTCAAACAGGGAGTAGGACAGCCAGAAGCTGGTCCCAGTCTCTCCTTTCCTTGCTTACTTTCCTTCAGAAGTTCCCTTCCAGCTTCCGAGAAGCCACTGCGGTGGTTATTTATCTCTACAGTGAGGACTTGCTCTCAGGTACAGTCTTATCGATTTCCGTGCTGGCTATAGTGCTTGTTTTGTGACCTGAACATCTTATACTCGTCTATGCCGAGCAGCATGAAAGCTGAGCAGGTATTAGGACCCCATAACATTTCAGAGAGTATTACAGCCTCTGTCCTGTGCAGTTATTGCCTTTACACTTCATAAGGGGTGAGGACTCATATCTGTGATTCCTGTATTTGCCAACATAAATACAAGATATGTGTTATTTTGTTTGGGTTTTTTTTAATCCTGCCTCCTGACTTCATACCGAAACAAAATCTTCATGATCATTATCATTCTGTCTAATTTCTCTCTCCTTGCAAAATGTTTGGAGCTCTTAGTTGGTTTCATCTAAGTGTAGGAGAGGAAGATTTGTATTTAAGTTCTTAAGCATTTTTTGGAAAAGTGACAATCTTTAAGGGGATTGATTCCCAAAACAGCATGCCCATGAAAGGATGTTCTGCCTGAAAGGATGTCTGATCAGTTGTCATCAAGTGTTACAGTCCAGCAGTCACCAAGCACATAGCTCAGGACCGACTTGTAGGGTGATGGGGTAGTTGTTAAAAAAACAGGCTTCTGTACTTTTGCTTCTAATGGATGTTGGACTTATTTCCTTTCTTATCCGCGTTAACTGCTGTCCTGATTGTGGCAATTTTCTTTTTATATAATGAGTCTACAGGCAGGGCCCCAGTCAGCTGTTCAGTGCACTGGGAGCCACTGTCTGTCCGCAGCACTTGAAACGTTCTTTTCCTTTCTCCACGTAAGTCTGAGAAAACAGAAAAAGACCTTAAGACTTGCCAGAGCTGTGTTTCATCTCCCTCCGGTTCTCAGATAAGCCGGTGGGTAGGAGTATTGTGTGCTACGACTGTGTTTTGCAACTGATCACTTGCTCCACTCTGATTATTCAGAGGAAATTTCGTGAAACCATGTAGGCAGCTAGAAAACAACCTGCCGGTGAAGTGTGTATGCACACACATATTCAGGTACAGAAGGTTCGAGATTCCCTTTCTGAAGGTAAGAAAATGCTGCCCTGATCAATTCAGATTGAGAGATCAGGGCAGCCTCAGCTGCTGGTGTTATCTTGCGATCTATTTTTAATTACAAGCATTAGTGGGAATTCTTAAAGAAATTTACCAAAGTACTGTTCTTTCAGGGATTTCCTGTGACAGTTCAGTTTTCCTTCTATGTCTCTCCTTGTGACACCCTCCGAACAGACATTTCTGATCACTGTTACCATCTCTTTAGCTTTACGGTATTGTCTTTAACAATCCTAGGGCTGAATTTCAGGCCACTGTGTTTTCTACAGCATCTCACCACGGGATAACCCCTCTGGGTATGATGCACAGAGCAGATTCCCCCTCCTCCCGGCACAGCAGGGTAAACATTGTACTACCAACCCACTGTTCCCTATCAGGAGATTCGTCTTGCCCCGAACTCATTCATGCACTGAAGTGGAAAATAAGGACTAAAAATACATATATATATAAATACATAAAACTAACAAACAAAAAAAATAGACTCAGATATAGCGTAAATCAAAGTAATTCTACTCAAGTCAGTACAGCTATGCTGATATTCACTAGATGAGGGCTCAGCTTAAAATTCCTAGTGGTAGAAGTAGCCGTGTTTCAGCATTACCTGCAGCTTTCTCAGAGCACCAGTATTTTAAGCATGCAACAAAACAGCAAACCACAGTGTAGCCATTGCTTCCTTGTAGCTGGTTGCTTATTTTAGGCAGGAAGAAATCTGTTCCTTTCAAAATATAATGGAAAAGATTACTAACCACCAAATATATAGCAGCTGGAAATGCCAGTTTGAATGCAATACACAAATCAAAACACAAACATATTTAACAGGTTCTAGTGAACAACAACAACAAAAAAGAAATTGAATATAGATAGCAATGCACTGGTTCTATCCATGCTCCCTGCTTCCATGTATTTTTGATCATTGAAGATTATTAAAAAAAAAAAAAAAAAATCTGATGAATGCATAAAAAAGATTCATTTTGCAATTGTAACCTAATCGCCTCCAAATCTCTGCAGGTTGTAGGGCACACCACTGAGCTGATATTCTGTTGAAGAAACAGCTTAAAATGACTCACAGCCCTCTGTTTCTGGGAAGATTAGGTATTTGAGGAGAGAGGGAGGAAGGGGAGACGTTTGGGATATTTTGTCATTCTTTCCCCAAAACAAAAAGGAACAGCTTCAAATGCTACCAGAATCTTGTTTGAAAAGGTGACTTCAGAGTGCAGGACTACCTGGATTTATTTTCCCAGACATGGAAAGTGGCACTAAGTGGGCTCTGTGGTCTCCAGACAGATGTGCTCTTTCTTTGTGAAATGCTTTGAGATTTACAATTTCAAGCCCCTGGTGCAAACAAAAAATCTTAGCAAAATTAAGATAGAGAAATAAGTTTTCTATAGGATTTTTAAACCAATCTGAACAATTGTATTTGCAGGGATATTATTCTCCCTTCAGATTTATCATATGATGTGAAAATTCTACAGAGGGGGTAGCATCCTTTATTAAATTAAGTGGCTATTTAGAGTAATTTCTATAGAAACCAATTTAATTTCTATAAACCCTATAGGTTTCAAACCTTCTCCATTCTGTAGGATTTCTCCATAGGGACAGTTATTAGTGGCTGCAGGATTTGATTCACAGCAAAGTTGTTTTGTGGGAAGGAAAAATGGCTTCACTCTGATAGATTTTGGTGTAAAGCAGGGTCTCCTTTTGCAGGTAACAGCCCTCGGCTGATGCAACTCCTCCAGCCAAACTTGGGCTGGATATAGCTGTGGTGGTGATATAAAGCTATATAGGGGTTCAGTGGCACCTTACCCAAGTGACATTTCGAGCCACAAAGCCGTCCACTTTTTTGTTTTGTTTTGTTTTGTTTTGGTGGTGTTGATTTTGCTTTGTTTTTGGTTTTTTTTTTTTTTTTTAATTTTTGAGATAGACTACTGCAGCCAACAGCTGAATGGGAAATTAGGGAGTAACTGCTTTTAGAGAGTAACTCAGGTATAAAAGCAAGTTCTTCCAAGGGGGAAATGGCTCCTTAATCTGCCATGTGGTAGAAGCTGGTAGTTTCTCAGCACCAAGTTACATCTTATCGATCTACCTGTGATCGTGCAGCTCTTATTGCCCTCCCCATTACCTGACTGCTTGGAAACTATTTGAGGCTGCACTTTATGAGGCAGCAATACACATGGTCTCTGCCAGAGCCGGTTCAGGAAAACATGAAGAGGAAGAAGCAACTCAGCCAGAAGTGATAGCTCCGCTACCCCATCTCAAATGACTAACTAGACACAAAAATCAGGTTCACAATCTCTCTTAAACACTGAATCACACTCTTGTGCCTAAAGTACTTTGCAAACACATGTTCCCAGTTGCATTCTCAGCGCACTTTGAATAAACAGCAACGAGAAGGAGTGCAGACCGAGGGTTTCATTTTGCCAGCAGCCTGCAGCATTAAGAGCGTGCAAGTTGTACACACCTTAAGTTTTAACGGTTGCCATGGCAATGAAAGGAGGCATTACAAAATGCACAAGCTGTTGAACATGTAGCTAGAGCTGAGAGGAAGACCTAAGAATAAACTTTTGGCTAATTCCCTGTAACGCTGCACTCCAAGCAGCTGCTGCTCAGCCAGCATCGCATCCCAGTCAAGCAGCTCATTAATACGAGGCAGATTGGAGCAGGAGGATTTTGCCCCGCTGAGCACTCCCGGGGCCCGGTACCTCTAGCACAACGGCTACAAATGGAGGTTTATAAAGAAAGAAGGGGCTAATTTTATTCTGATGATTATTATTACTATTTAATTCCTCATTTCCATGGGGCTGGCAGGTAAGATCACGCCACCTGCCTGTGTATGAATAATCCGTCTTTATTTTAATACTAACTGTGAAACTCCCCTTATGACGAAAGCTTTAGTGACCAGCTGGAACAATAGAAAAGGTGCCAGCCTGGCCCTGCTGCATGGAAAGGAGCAGGAGTTTCGATGGCAGAGGAGGATGAATTTCACCCTTCCCCATTTTTGCAGCCATGTGTGTTCACTCCTGCCCTGACATAAGAAAGGGGAAACATGTCAGGGGTCCTGTCTCCAAACACAGGGGCAAAGAAGGCTTCGGGGGTGTTTTGCAGACAGAGTATCCCTGCCTCCCAAAACATCCCGTCGCACAGACATAAGATCTGAATGAGTAGGAAAATGCTTTATGTGCTCCCCAGAAAGCCGGCCTGAGAGACAGCTTTTCATTTTCCATCTCCCTCAAACGTGTTTCTCCACACTTGCTGATTTGAGGGAGAATTTTCTTAGCGGCCATGGGTAGAAAAGTCTGTTTTTCTGCCTGATCAATACCCACTAGATGGCAATATCCCTCGTTCCCTCACCGAGCGCAGCCAGAGCAGGGGTGTGTGTGTGTGTGTGTGTGTGTATGGGGGGTGGCAGATAAGACAGAGGGATCTTGGATGTTATCGTGTGCTGAGATTTTCTAAGCGCAAAGAAAAACAGATTAGCAGAATATTCATTAGCAAACTCATGCTAGCTTTAAAAAGAAATTTAACCATCAACAACAAAATGTGCATTACCCGTAGCTGTTGAGGACATAGAGAAGCACCTGTCCAGAGGCAATTCCAGGCCTTATAACTCAAATAAACCCCTCCATTCAGGATATAAAGAACTACAGTCCCCAGTACAATTTAATCTTCATACTCCTTGCCCTTGATTCGCCCAGATTTTTTTTGCTGCCTCGTCTTTCTTTCAAACATTGTCTTAGACTAGTTTTGATTAGAAGCTTTTTGTGTATGCATGTTTTTACGTATCTGTAAAGTGCTCATCACACTTTGAGTACAATATACAGAAATAATAGTAAACTATCCAGGTTTCTTTGTGCACAGAAAATACACATGGTCCATCCCCCAGCCTCAAACCTACATACATATATTCTCATACACAAATACACCTACTCGGAGGCACCAGAATTGCACTTAAAAACATGCAGGGAAATAAAACTTGTTGCAGAAGCAGCAGACAGAAGAAAGGATGGGATGGAACTCAAAAGAAGGAAAAAGGAAAAAGTGGATGCCTATTTCCAGAGTGCTATAGTGATCCAGCATTAAAGGGGATAGTGGGATAATATCACCATCTGATGTGACAGCTTATCATGAAGTAGAAAAGGTCAAATTTTGAGTCTCTCATGTAGGTCAATACATGGCACATTTCTCAGAGATATTAGCCTCGCCCTGCCACAGGCATCTGGTAATGATCTCCTGGGTGATGAGGCACCTGTGATTTGATGCAGAGAAGCAAGCACTCAGCCCCCAGAGTGGGTCCTGCTTGACAAACTGATAACCTTCCATCTTCAGGTTTTATCCACTTTTTCAGTTTCAAAGGCAGGGCAGATGTGTCTCTCATGAGAAGATCGGCCTATCAGTACATGCTGAGCTTTATTTGCTTGTTTCTGTTCCCTTTTCCTTTGAAAAAAAAAAAAACAAACTGGTACAGACTGTTTTTCATATTACAGTTACAGAACCTTCCTCCAATTTGTTTCCTGCAATTAAGTAGCCATGAGGTTCAAACCAAACTCAGCTATTTATGAAGGGAGCTTGGGGAAGGACTGTTACAACCATCTCCACAGAAACCAAGTTTAGGAATGAAAAAGATGTGAAAAACTATGACATTTGACTCATTGGGTTTTGCCTTCAGGTAAGGTCCTACTAGAAAGAGTGTGTGTGTGGGGAAAGAGCAGAAATCTGGGGAATTATAGAAAGTTCTTTAAACACAGAGAACTAGAGTGTAACTTGCACAGAAAGGTTTGTAGCTAGATTGGCTGGAGCACTGTGATGTGAGGAAGACCATCGACACGACAGATAAAACCCAAAGGAAATATCCACAGGGCAAAAAATACCGGAACAGTCCTTTTGCGGTGGCTAAAGTTAATGTAATGAGAAGACCCTCAGGTTCAGTAATTCATCCATAACCCTCTGGTGTAGCTCACTGCAGGTCTTACAAGAAGCAAGGGACTGGTCCTGTCTCACACTGACCACTCCCATCTTTAATCAGCAGATGAAATCTGTGCCATGGAAAAATCAGACATTGAGGAGCAGAGGTCACTTTGGCAATGGATTCAGATCATTTTTTCCTCAAGCTATTTAGGATGGCCACTTAGGACATTTGTACACTGAATAGCAAGGGAAATAATAACACTGCCACATACTGGTTATCCATCCTACGCCTGAAATGAACATATTTCCAATTAAAAGTGAAAGAGACAATTGTTGAAGTCACTTTGGCAGTGAGAACTCTCCAGCTGCCTCTAGATTCCTGAATAAGTGAAATGTTTGACACAGAAGCATATGTTTTTGGCAACGTTGTTTAATCCATGTTTTAAAGGGAAAATTGAAATTCTACAAGGTGTGAAAAAAAAAGATCACTGGAACATTTTCTGTTTGGAGTGACAGAGACCATGTCACCCTTCTATTCCTGTTCTCTGTAGGCTTTAATTTTGCAAGAATTGCCTTATAAATGAACATGCAAAGTAGGCATATATAGCAAGAGAAAGCAAAGGTAGCTGCAGCCTCACATAAACAAGTCCGGCTCTGCAAAGTACTGGAATGGGCCTTGGAAGAAGCAATGAGATCTGAATTTTAAAAAAATCAGTGATTTATCTTACAAGATGAAGCCACAACTTTAAAAATTTGGGTACTGTTAAAACTGAAGAGGTGGGGCATGGAGGGGGAATATAACTAATAAATATAAGCTAGTGAAGTTAGAATCATAGAATCATTTCAGTTGGAAGAGACCCTCAGGATCACCCAGTCCAACCATAACCTAACTCTGGCACTAAACCATGTCCCTAACAACCTCCTCTAAGCGCCTTTTAAACCCCTCCAGGGATGGTGACTCCACCACTTCCCTGGGCAGCCTGTTCCAATGCCTGACAACCCCTTCTGTAAAGATTTTTTATCCTAATATCAAATCTAAACCTCCCCTGGTGAAACTTGAATTATGGTTTACAGGCATCCCACAACTCTACCAAGAGTCTTGCATCTCCCAACCTAGCACCCAAACCTAGACTGTCTCTCACTTTAGCAGATCAGAGAATTAGGACCATCTGAGTCAGGCATTTAGACGAGGTTCTTAGGGACATTGTTTAGTGCTGGCGTTAGGTTACGGTTGGACTTGATGATCCTGAGGGTCTCTTCCACCCAAAATGATTCTATGATTCTATGATCTAACACTGTCTACTGCTTCAATAGTTAGCCTCTAACTGGAAAAGGACCGAGAACATTGTGGCTACTGCACACATGCCCATAGTGCATTATCACAGGATTTAGTTCTGGAAACCAACACTTGAGAAGCTTCTTTTTTAAAATCTACCTTTACTTTGTTGAAATACAATCATTCTTCCATCTCTCATAATAGTAATTTATGCTTCATGCCACAAAAAAAAAAAAAAAAAAAAAAATCAACAAAATATTTTCTTAGTTAGCAACCAATAATAACAAAAGGAAAAACAACAACAACAACAACAACAACAACAACCACAACAACAAAACCTCACCAAAACTATGAAAACTGAGCACATACCAAGTGTTCCTGCCAAGCCCTGCATTTATTCCCCTTCTTTGCATTCTGTTTCTTAGCCAGTCTTTGTCCCATTATAATGTGTTTTCCTTCATATTCCATGACGGCTTAGTTTCCTTAACAGCTTTTTGTGAGAGAATTTCTCAAAAGCTTCTTGAAAGTCCTAATAGATTATGTCAGCCAGTTCTCCTTTATCCAATATTTATTTGACACTTTCAAAGAATTCTAGTAAATTAAAGAAGCTTGATTTTCCTTTACATAACACACATTTCTTTGTCTGTAACATATCATGCTTATCTAGGATTTTTTATAATCCTACTTTTAATTATCATTGCAATCCCTTTGCTGAAGTAAGGCTCACTGGTGTGTAATTCCCAGGATCATCCCTAATGTCTTTTTAAAAGACAGATAAAACATCTCCAGTGGATGATGTTAATGAGAGATTGTACATTTCTGTTTGCAGCCCGACCACTTCATCCTTAAGTTCCCTCAGCATCTGCTCCAGGTGGCTTTTTACCTAGGTTGGATTCTAGCCAGGATAGAGGGGTTAATACCTCTATCCATGAGAAAATCTTTAATGGCCATATGCATTGAGAACATCAACCTATATGTATCTGCTGATGTTCAGCTTTTCCAGGAGCACAGAGCCACAAGCTAGGAAAATATAATGGCTTTCATCTGTGGACTCTAAGGGCAAGATTTTCTTGCAGTTTTATAGACTACAAAACTGATAGAACCATTTCAGCCATTTGTATACAAATATGCAGCAATTAGAGTGAACGAATGAAGCTCATTCCATAATTCCACTGAGCACTATAGTATCATGTAATCAGTTTATTCTACCTGCAACATAAAATTCTACTTAGTTACACAAGAGTACATTTTATCAATTATTGATTTATGAACATCTAAGTCTTTCTTCAGTCACCATTTATGCTCTTGGTTTTATCATCTCTGCTGTGCTGACAGTAGTGTCATACAGTGGCATAGTCTATACTACTTAAAATTCCACATACTTCAGTAGATTACCCCATTAACCATTATGTTTTCCAGGCTGTATAGATTAAAGTAATTAAACTTGTCCTCAAAGACCTAGCTATTTGATTATGGGATCATTCTACCGCCTGCAGCACATTTGAGGTGATTTGCAGTAATATTGTCTTTGGGAATTTAGTGACCATATTACACTGACAGCAGTGAGAGCTGGTGGCCTCCAAAAAAAGAATCATCTGTGCCCCTTAGAAAATATCTCAGAGAGGCTTGCTGGGGTGAGGCAGCCGTGTTATGGATGGCTTTGGGAGCCTGGTACCGGCCTGTGTAGCCCCCTAAATCAGGGTTTACTATTTCAGGCTGTAATGCACTTGCAACTGTGTTCTGCGTGGAAGTGACTGAGAGAGGCTTTCAGAAGAGTCTACACTGGCCCATGTGAAACGAGTTGGATCGCACCAGCAAACAGAACAGGTGCCCCGTATCATACTTAAACCAAAGTATCCCACTCCACTCTCAGAACAGTAATTTGGGCATCAGGACCAAGGATAAAGGAGAACGGTGACTTAACTGTTTTTCCCTCCTGTAGAGGTTTCTCTTCAGGTCAACTGAAGGCATGTTGGCCTGAAAAACTGAGGGAACCTGCATATTTTCTAGCTATGCTTTATCTTTTCTATGGATAAAAGGGAGATTTAAGAATGTCAATCCTGCATCCTTCACCAGCATGAAATTTGCTAAAAAATGTGTAAAGGAAGCAAAAAAATTGATGCTTGCAGACAGGCTGCTGATGCATTGTGGAGAAATTTTCAAAACCATTCCCTTTAGAAATGATTAATCTTACGTGTCATATATTTTCTCTTTTTCTCTGTACTTTTTCCTTCCCACAAAAGACTGGAAAACAGGATACTCACTGCTTAAGAGTAAATCTGCTTTGGCTACCTATTCCTCACCTGCAGTCAATATTCTCCCTCTGCGACAACCATAGCTATGGATTTATTTATACAGCAGCAGTACACAGGGGCCCCAGCAGGGATCAGCATTTCATTTCTAAGATGAAGCAAAACATAGCACTGTCCTGTGTGACTTTTTTCTTAATAAACAAAGGAAGAAAGAATATAAGTAATTAGTCCCATTTCACAGATGGAGAATTGAAAACCAAAGAGATTAAAAGGCAGATGCAGAAAAGGATTTAGACGATGTACTGACTGGCACTGAGCCTGCATCCCATGTACTCATTACCCTGACTCATGGCCATCTGATCTTGGAATGATGTATATATTTCATGGATTCTTACATTTTTTAATAAATTTCCTTTGATACGTGTATTTCTGCCACAATATATCCTAAATATGGTGCTGTCCAGCATCTATTTCAAGATGAAATTCCCAGTGGGATACAAAACCTAGGTTTTCTTTGCCCAGCTCATCAGTGTGTCTACAGGATTGAGCTTCTCATGAGGTGTGATGGTAGACCTCTTTTACACAAGAACCTAACAGAAACCAGGAATGTTGATAGTTAATTCAAGCTAATGCTTGGTTTTCTTTTTTTCATTCTACGATTCTGTACTAAGACTAGAATCTGGATGTAGGCTTGTGTCCAGTTTCATCACTTCAGATGCAAGATGTAACAGATAGATATTGTTGTCCAGATAAGCCATGAGGAGCTAAAACAAAAGGTGTTTGCTTAGGTCCCTGAATGGAACAGTTAGACACAATTCCCATGGTCAAAAGGCCTATTTTTATTCAAATACTACCTTGAGAAATATACTTCGGAAATGAATCATAGAATCATAGAAGAATTTGGGTTGGAACTGGCCTTTAAAGGTCATCTAGTACAAGTTCCCTGCCATGGGCAAGGACATCTTCAACTAGATCAGGTTGCTCAGACCCTCATCCAGCCACCCGCCTTGAATTTCAGGGATGGGGCATCCACCACCTCTCTGGGCAACCTGTTCCAGTGTGTCACCACCTCACTGTAAAATGTTTTTTTCTCATGTCCAGCCTGAATCTCCCTTCTTTCAGTTTAAAACCATCACTTCTTATCCTATAGTAACAGGCCCTGCTAACAAGTCTGTCCCCATCTTTCTTACAGGCCCCATTTAAGTACTGGAAGGCCACAGTAAGTTCTCCCTAAAAGCCTTCTCTTCTCCAGACCGATCACTCCCAACACTCTCAGCCTGTCCTCCCAGCAGAGCTGTTCCAGCCTCGGATCATTCCTGTGGCTTCTCTGGCCCCTCTCCAACAGGTCCATATGTGTTCTGTGTTGAGGACACAAAGCTGGACCAGCACTGCAGGGGGGTCTCACCAGAGCGGAGCAGAGGGGCAGGATCACCTCCCTCCACATTCTGCCCATGCTCCTTGTGACGGAGCATAAGATATGATTTGCCTTCTGGGCTGCAAGTGCACAATGTCAGCTCATGTCCAATCTTTCATCCACCAGCACCCCCAAGGCCTTCTCGGCAGGGCTGCTCTGAACGCCTTCATCCTCCTTCATCCTCCAACCTGCACTGATACCACGAGTTGCCCTGACCCAGGTGCAGGACCTTGCACTTGGCCTTGTTGAACCTTATGATGTTTGCATGGGCTTGTCCAGGTCCCTCTGGATGGCATCCTGTTCCTCAGGTGTGCCAGCTGCACCACTCAGCTTGGTGTCCTTCACAAATGTACTGAGAGTGCACTCAATCCCACTACATCATTGATGAAGATAGCAAACAGTACTTGTCCCAGTATGGAGACCTGAGCGACACTGCTTGTTACTGGTGTCCATCCAGACATTGCACCATTGACCATTCCTCTCTGTGAGTGATCATCCAGCCAGTTCCTCATCCACTGAACAGTCCACCCATCAAATCCATACTTTTCCAGTTTAAAGAGAAGGATGTGACAACCAATGATAGGACAAGGGGTAATGGGTTCAAACTGGAACACAAAACGTTCCACTTAAATTTGAGAAGAAACTTCTTCTCAGTGAGGGTGACAGACAGTGGAATAGGCTGCTCAGGGAGCTTGTGGAGTCTCCTACTCTGAAGACATTCAAAACCAGCCTGGACATCTTCCTCTGTAACCTCATCTGGGTGTTCCTGCTCCAGCAAGGGGATTGGACTGGAGGAGCTTTCCAGGTCCCTTCCAATCCCTGACATTCTGTGATTTTGTGTGATTCTGTGTGATTCTGTGATGTTGTGGTGGACCATGTCAAAGGCTTTACAGAAGGCCAGATAGACAACATCCGTATCCCTTTCTTTGTTCACTGATACAGTCACTCCATCATAGAAGCCACAAGGTTGGTCAGGCAGGACCTGCCCTTGGCGAAGCCATGCTGGCTGTCTGCAGTCACCTTCCTGTCTCCCATGTGCCTCAGTGTAACTTCTAGGAGGATCTGTTCCATGTTCTTCACAGGCACAGAGGTGAGGCTGAGAGGTCAGTAGTTCCCAGGATCCTCCTTTCTATCCTTTTTAAAAACAGGTGCAATTTTTCCCTTTTTCCAGTCACCAGGGAGTTCACCTGACTGCCATCACTTCTCAAATATCAAATATCAAATGGAGTTGGAATCAGACAGATAAAGCATTGCTTTAAAAACTGTCTGTCTCTTTTAGTACTACTGATCCAGCACCATGGTCTAAGCTTACCTGAAACAGGACATGGGTGCTTTGGACTAGAATAAATAATATTTCAGCAAGACCACTATAAATGAACTCTACCACCTTCAGAAGGTAGTTCCTAGAAAGGACAGCACAAGGAGACATGTCTCACTGCTGCATCTCTTTGCATTTCCAGCTTTTCTCCCATGTAGCTGAGTTTACAAACTCTGTCAGCCTTAGAAAGTTCCTGAATTTCACTCTGACCCTGGTTGCAGCTCTGAACCTCTTGTCTTGCTGTACATCATGAAGATACTGTCCTTGAGATTCACAAAGGCATGACACGTAAGACAGTAATTCTCAGCAATTGTGCAATTCAAACCAGTGAAGATTATTCCAGTCTAGTCTGAGATATATCTTTAATTCCTGAGTTCCTCTTTTCAGCAGTTCTCTGACTGTTGTCTTCTCCAGTGTAAAGAACAGTCTAAGTTGTTACCTATGATAATAAATTAATCTGTGTTCAGGAATGTTCCCAGATATCAGAGCTCAAATACTATGAAAAAGTCTCTGTTATGGCTATTTCAGGGAAAATTATTCTTTCTCAAAATTCTTGGGGCTGTTCAGGACTATGTAAGTACCAGGGACATTCTCAGTTAGCTGCTTAGTTGTTATCACCAATTCTTGGAGGCTAAAATATTTTAACACTACGGAGACAAGTCATTTTGCATCACTTGCCCTCAAGACCAGAAAACTAGTTCTGATACTAGTATTAATATATTGACTAATGATGTGGCTCTGTGAGTCAGAGTGGGAGTCAGACTTGTTTTTTTGCCTTTGTTTCTAAGAAGTTCTTGTTTTTGCATAGCTGTGCATTGTAATGAAGAAAAAGATTTACATTGTTTTCTTGTATAAAGAATACTAATCACTGCGCTGCAATGAATTTGCATGCTTCCGCTGAAATTCACAGGACCATGACTAAATTTGAACTACCGATTGAATATTTTGCCCAGTTGTCACCAGGTTGCTTAGAGCTTTGTAAGATCAAGCTGTAAGGGTCTAATCCAATTATCTTTGCCAATGGAAGGCTGACTTTGACTATCTGTTGTAGGATGAATAACCATGTATCGTGACTTCAGAGTTATTATAATGAAACACACCTTGTACTGCAATCATGCTGAGAACTTGCAAAAAGTTATTTAACAAATGATGGACTCTTGGGAGGTGCCAGAGTGATGGTCTTGTAGGATTAAGTGTTTCATCTCACCCCACAACAGACAAAGACCAAGCAGCTGCAACACACACTTTCTCTAAGCTGCGCCAAATCAGTACCCCCCACTTCTGAGACTGAGAAATTTGTTATGTCATCACTATGTTTTTCTTCAGAGAAAACTTCTCCAAATTTGGCCAGGAAAAAGGCTCAAAGAATAGTCCACTATCAGCTTCAACAGAGTCCCAAATGTGTGCAATATGCAAGTTGATTTTCTGTTTTCACTTTATTTCTTTGTCATACTTGTTTCCTCCCTTACGTCTCCTCTCTCCTATGAGATAGTTGTATTCTTCTATTTAATAACTCTGGGTTAGCCAGACAAAATAATTATTTCATAAAACTACTGTGATTTGGTGGCCAAAAGGCAGCTAAAGCAACATCTTGATCAGCCTAACAGAAGTACAAGGTCTTGGAGAGTGAATAGGAATGTGCTGTGTTTGTCTTTCTCCAAGTTGGAAAGTAGAGTCAGCATTGGAAAGAGAAGCTGAATTTTATGGGTTTGCTGTGGTTTTCTGCTTATGTCCTGTTATTTTGACTTTTCTCACTCCCCTGTTCTACTTGTTTGCTTTGGTTTCCCTGACAGGAAGGAAATTAGCAACAGCAGCAATCCTGGCCCTTCTCAGCTAACTTCTGTAAGGATGTTTTTTGCTTTTCTCTTCTGAAGAACATTTATTACTATCTTTAACACAGTATCTCAGTGTGTTAAAGAATGGTATTCTCTCTAGAGCTTTTAACTATAGCTAGGAGGAATAAAGGATATAGTTAAAGACTCACTTAATAGTTTAACTTTTCATGTTCCCATTTTTTTCTTCTTCTCCAAACGACTGAACAGATTAACTCAGTGATGCAAGGCTGGGAGAAGCAGTGGCATTAAACATCGTTCAGAAATATATCCGAAAGCGCCACCAGAACAGGAACCAGAGTACAGGTCTCTTCCATGGCAGATGAGTCCTCAGTCACTAGGGTGCGTTAATCAAAGCCCATCGGTGCTACTGCTCACACACGGCATCGTAAGAAGGTCACACCTGTTGTAGACATTCCTGGGAGTGATGTGAGACTGAAATACCTTTGTCAAAGACTGGATCCACCACACCCTGGACTGAAGGCAGCCATCCCAGAGACTGCAGTAATCTGTAGGCTACTGAATGTATGCAACAAAACAGAAGAAATTTGCAGCTTTTAAAATGTGTTTAAGCCTTGCCCAATTCCATTTTTTTCTCCTGAAGACTTCTACTATCTGCTGCCAGAAGAAGACCATCGAACATTTCAGCTGAGGACAAGTCCCACAGACATAAAAGACAGGTGGAGTGCATTACACAATTACACACGGTATAGCACACCTAACATAGTTATTATGTATGGCACAGCCATTGTCCTACTCAAAGTTATGACTCCAAGTTCTTGTTGAACTCTAAGAAGAACATTAGGTACTCACAAGACTGGGCAGGATCCAAGCAGTGGTGTGCAAAGCCATACTTATATTTTGGACGAAGAAAACAAACCTTGCCATTTTCAGAAAAGTTACTTTCTTCTGAGGGATATTTTGCTCACACTAATAAAAACTACACATACATTAGTAATACAATAGCACATATGTCTGGCAATGGAAATCTTTTGTGCACTTTAGTCATATGCTTTCAATTTGCACCCAAGCAGCTGAACATATATCTTCTATGATCCGTGGATTCTTTCTTAACTCTGTGGGTTGGAATCCAACACTTCCCACCATTTTCAAGTATGAGAATTTGAAAGGTTTATTCTGATCATTAATCAGCCCCTCCAATTAAGCACAATTACACCCTATAATGATAGTTATAATTATTGATTGATTAATCTTTCAACTATTAATTAAGAATCTTAATTAAAGGAGTTTTTTCATGTTATTTAAACTGAAACATGACTAATTATTTTATAATTTACCCAGTATGTGCAAAAACTGCATTAGTTCCGTAAACATTTTATCTGTTTCACTGCTGTATTGGAAAAGCTGGATTTAGATTTTCAAAAATAGTGAATGCCTCCATATTTGCAGAACCAAGATGAAACACCTTTGTCCATCAAGATTTTCAGAAAGGTCTGAATATGAAGTATGACTTACAATAGTGGTTACAAACTCATCTCAAGAGATTAAATAGTTAATTTGAAAATCTTGGGCTGTACCTGCAAACTGTCACAGATACTTGAGTTATTCTTCAGCCTACAAGATGTCTCATAATAAGCTGAAGAAGCCTTTTATACGCTGGTATGAATGTAAGCACAACTGAAGTTTTATTACATGAAGCATGATGCCAAGTTCTGGTCTCTAAAAATTTCAAGTTTCTAGTGTATTTATTTTGGCTATCACAAAACTGTAGTACAGCTGCAGAGAAGGGATTCGTAAAGACAACAGAGAAAGTTTCATCTTCAACAAGATGATGAGGCACTTAGATACACCCACAGGCACAACTCTTTCTATTTGGAAGAAAATATGTGTCAGCTACGTGGTAAACTTATATAGAGAATCATTTTTGAGGAGTGCTTATCATTGTTTAACTCAGCCTTCACTTGCATTTCAGTAGACTGAACTCTGTATCTCAACTCTTCAACATTTGGGGGAGTTTTTTATTCAATTTCTTTTTTTTTTTTTTTTTTTCCTAAAACAGGGAACCCATCTGTTTTATACTATAGACATAGTGATGCTTACTTCCATTAAAACTGATGGATACACGGAGAAGTTTTTAAAAAGCTATCATCAAAATTTTAGGTGTCTGCAGCTAAATTAGCCACTCCCTGTATAGTTACTTGATAGAAATAAAAAACTCTAGGCTGTGATTCATTTCACGCTTAAATAGATCCTTAAAATGTCAGGAAAATGGTTCTCTCGTACAGTTTATTTTTCTCTGTTGACTATAAAGGGAGGCAAAGATGACTTGTTCAGCTATATAACTCTGAAATTAAGTAAGATCAACGTCTTCCTGTGTGTCCAACTCTTGCGCATGCTATTTAAAATTTTAACTTCAGTGTGTGCCAAAAATTTCTGCGCTGGAATACACATTCTGAGAATACTCATTTTTATAGTTGCTATGTTGAACATATAATGGGATTACTTGCATGCACATAAATAAGGGTGGAAGAATCATGTTGTTCAGTCCAATAATACAACTGAACTGAATAGAACAGAGCATAAAGACATATGCAGTTTTTATTAGGAAATTAATCAACAGGGCATATTAGTTTGCAAACTAATAGATTCTGTTAGAACAGATCCTTCGAATATTTTCATGCTGTAGGATGTTATTTTATTTTAAAAGCAACAAAATGAATTGTCTTCTGCTTATATTTTTAAAACCTTTGCCAGCAGAGAGTAAAAGAGAGGTATGTCATTTCAAGTTAATCCCTTGCCATTTCAAAAAAAAAGGAGCAGAAAAGAATCTCAAAAGAATCAGTCAATTGCATATATGGCAGATGCAGTGGATGTACCTCAGTCCATGAGTAATGGGTTTTGTTGATAGTATGCACAAGGAAGCTGGAAATTCTCTAAAGCTCATGACACGTTTTGGACAATATATGAATTTAACTGCCAGCCAAGGCTTAAAAATTATGGAACTGTCTGCTTCATAAATTCGCTTGTATCAAACCCTGATGCACCTGTCCCCAAACTGGCAGAGATCAATAGAGGCAGAAACCTTTTCACCAAGAGGATACTAATCTCTGAGGACTGGTCTGTTTCCTGGATTGTGAGAAATCCTGCTTTTATGCTTTATTTTTATTTTTTTTTTTAGCTTAGCCTTAGACCTGCAGATGACTAAAGCAGCACATTGTCAAGGGAAGCTGTCTGGCTTAGAACACCCTTTGCTCTGTATCTGCAGTGGGATGAAAACACCACTTGGAATGGAACTTAAAGGCCTGAGATTTTCACTCAAGTTGTGATGATGTCTGCACAAGAGAGATATTCAGGAACGAATATAATTTGTATTGTATGATGTGCTAGAAATGACTTTGGGCAGCTTTTCACTCTAAGTTTTTCTGAGTCTCATCAGAAGCCCATTGTAGCCAATGGAAAGTTTCCCCTTTACTGTGAATTTTAGATGGGCTTGTACTTGTCCAAAATGCCTGGTATGAGATTTATAGTCTGAAACTGCTGTAAGTTCAGTCTGCAATAAAGTGAAGACTAAATCTTGATACATTTTCTGTACTATTTGGCCAACTTACTTTTTCATTTAATTTAGATGAAGTAAAAACTCAGTGGTAGCCTGTACACTCTCCTTCATATTTTGAATACTGGTGACCTCTTTCCATCGAGAACTATGTGGATACCAGCACCTGTCAGTTCAGAAACCATTTATGAACATAAATTTGCATAAGCTATAAGTAATACGTGTATAAATAATAAGCTATAAATAATATACTTACAAACACTATGTGTAAAAATCAAGAAACTGAGAATATATCTCTTACATTGTTTTTTCTTGTTTAATTTCTGATTTTAAGCATATCAAAATATATTGTCCATGCTAATCTGTGAACTGTTGAATATTAACAGAGAGCTTTAAACTCCCAAAGAATAGATAACTAAAACAGGCTCTGATTTCTAAATCATTACTGGTTCACCTATAACCTTGTTAGTCCAAGCTTTAAATTACCTATTCATTTCATATCACTGGGGACAGTAAATATAGGCAATCACTAGTTTGGGTGTTCTTTCTATCTCATTTAAATTGTACCAGAAGGTGAGTTCTCAGTGATGAACTGAATTTCCCTGAAGTTCACAGAGTTTTCGTTATCAGCATCTCTCCCTAGCACACAGGGCCTCACGTTGCTCACACAGACAGCACCAAAATGCACTGCAGAGCTTTTAATGCATTCTGAATAGCTCTTGTCATTCAGGATCCTTCATTTCATGTTTCAGATTTTCCCAGGGGGCTTTGATGTTAATCCATTTCACACTTCTAACACATCTGTTCTTCTTCTGGCTTCTTATCTCTTCTGAGCATTCAAATATAAAAAATAAAAATAAATAAAAAAAAAAAAAAAGAGAAGAAAAAAGTTTTAGCTGCCATTGTACAGTTTGTGAAGCAAGACTTTAATGATGAAGCATATTCTAGCTAACTTCATTGATACTTGGTTTTAGCCACAGAAGGAGTTATGTATGTACAATATTTCCAGGGTTGCTTCCCCACTACTTTGAATTTCTCTTGACTCTTTATGCAATTAAGGAAAAGCTGCCTGTCACAGTCGCTAGGAATAAGACAGTGTGGTCCAGTGATTCATTTTTGAACATCAACCATTCAGTTTTATAAGAAGACGAAACCTCTCTCCAGCAACATTAGTTAAGTAGTGACCAAAAAAACTTCCATGTGTAGGTGCCAATGTGAAGCAAAATGCTGAGCAAACACCTTGCAGTGGTCATTTCTGATTGTGACAGAAACTGCCAAAATTCAGCCTTCTGATGCTCGTTGTAGGATTTTGGACAAGTTAAGTTTCTTCCATCAGAACGCCAAGGTTTAAATTGGCAATAAGTAATATTAATAAGCAACTCAGAGAATTCAATATTGTTTTCCATCACACTAGAAGTGAGATTTACCTCACGTACCTGTAACAGGCTTCTGTATCTAGTCAAAACTAGATCCTCACTCTCTCTCCATAGTGAGTGGTGAATTAATGGAAGCTTTAGGTATGATTCATCCCATCTTAAGACTGCTGCCTGGATAGGTGGGATGAATCATCATCTCTAGGTGTCACTTTCCATTGACACGCAAAGTTTCTGGATGACAGCTTAAACTAAAAGGTTAACATTCAGGTAGCTAGAGCCAAGTAAAAATAATTCTAACTTGTGATTTTACTTTGGAGAATAAAGGAACTATTATAAATGTTCTTAAAAGTTTCCTCTTTATCCTTTCTTTTTCTCCTATGCCTGGGTAAAGCATTAAGGCCATTAATGATCATCCGTCCCTATTTTAAATATGAAAATGCACTATTTCATGGTTAAACTTTACAGGAAATGTTCTATTGTACAATCGCACCTTATTTGAGGCATGTTTTGTGGGACTGACCAAAACTGGTTGCTTAACAAAAGCAGTAACTTAATAATGCTGGAAAAGAATTGTATTCAAAGCATCTCTATAGACAGGAGGTTACCTAATAACATTCTATTGTAGGCCTGTCACTGTCTCTGAAAGACAAGTATTATCATATAAATGAAAAGACTGCTTTTTTCCATCATCCATATCCTCACTCCCCCTAAAAAATATATTAAAAAAAAAAAAAATAAAATCTGTTCAAACCAAATTCTAGCAATACAAAGTTCTTTGCAAATTCTTGCCAACTCTTGACAGTTCTCAAGTATTTTTGAGGCATTTCAGAATGTAACTAATAGCGAGGTAATTGTGACATCTTCTTACTTGGACAATTAATATTAAAAAAAAAAAAAAATAAAGCAGAATGATCCAAATAATAGCCTGTGGAATCACAGTTTTCCCACAGGATTGCTTCTGGCTTACTTCCCTGTCTGCTGCTGCCCCCATATAGAACAGGGAGGTACTTAGACCCAAAATTGTTTGTCTCAATTGTATGAAAAAAACAGGATGTTCTCATTTGGCCATTGTAGACAGTGGTCTGCAAAGATGCTTGAGGCATTAAAGATGATTTAAGCATTACAGATGAATTAGGCATTAAAAAGTTTGTCATAAACAGTGTAATCTCTAATGAACAGGGAAGTCAAAGGATGTCTACAAACAGGGAGGTAATGGATCTGCCTAGAAAATCTGATTAATGTAACGAAATGTTATTCACATAATCAATCCCATTTTGTTCAAAAGAACCCAACTTCTGAGCAGTAATTACATTAAAGCAAAAAAGAACTTTTTTATGATGGAACAATTTTCTGTCAGAAATGCTGATATTTCAAATGAAACACTGCACCAACAGCAGTTTCACTGCTATTTTCGCCAAAAACCTTGTTGAGACGATTTCTATGAAGTTTTGTATCATTAGAATTAAAGCATATGTTTGAAAAGAAGCATGTTGTTTTATCGGAATTAAATGCTTTAATAAGGTCATGTTAATTTCTTTTTGTCAGAGCTCAAGTTTTATGGATAATGTAGATGTTTGGACAGTAAATTCTGATTTAGGAAAAAGCAACATTTCAAAACAAGCTAATTTCTTAAAGAAGAGAAATTTCAAGTTGCAGTGATGAATGGATTACTCTCTTGAAAGAAGGTTGAGACCTAGGCCTATAACTCCTTACTTCCCAATGTCTGGGAAATTTTGGACAGTTGCTCCAAAACGCTTTAAATCCCATATTGAAAATACTGAATAGTTCGAAATAAAATGAAGTTTTCTTCTCAAAGGGAGCCTTTTATCACTGACTTTTTAATTTCAGCCCAAACTGACACAAAGAGAATAAAAGGTATTTTATAGATATGTGTGTATATATATATACACATAAAATGATAAAAAATTTAAAAAAAAAGAAAAAAAGAAAAAAAAGAAAGGAAACAGCAAAATAACACATGGCAAAAGCAGTAGACTCAACCAGGAATATGGCTTTTAATCTCTCCTATGCAGTCAAAATTCTCCATATTTGTTTGACCACATACTGAAGTAGTTTGGTACTTAAAATGGGTAGCAAATGAGAGTTTCTAACTTCAGTTTGATCACGTAAAGTAATTTGATATGAATGTTTCTGTATCAAAATGAAATAGCCTGTGCTGATTTTTCCAATAAGAAATGAGGAATTTTTGACATTTATTCTGGTGTCTTTAAGGTGATAATTGCTTACTACTGCTGTTAGATAACAGAGTCTCTAGTTAAGTGTCAGAAATGTCTTGTTTGAAGTTATGTTCTTCATGCTGCAGATGGTGTGTGTGTGGAGGGATCCTCCTTGTTAAGTGTCTAAAGTGCTAGTCATTTATCCTTTAACACATCCCAAAGGACACTGGAATTCATCATGAAGAAAAAAATGTCAAAAAGATCAAGAATGATTTTTCCAGTATGGCTTCATTTTGTATTATGTGCTACTGATGTTCTTCCATGCCATCCACTTCCCTCTTTCCCTTTACATCATGTGGCTCGCAATCTTCAGTTCAGTATTTGGGACCTATGGCCTCCAGATCTGCAAAGTCATTGCCAGCACTTTTGAGGAACCTCTATGAGCTGGATATTGTCTTACTTGATCTGTCTAACTTATATTCTAGCTAGGTTTTTCAGTTGTAATGAACAACTACTCCCACTCCCACTCGCCTTCATCATGCGGTTCTGGAAGGTTTAGGATTATCCATTCCTGTTGCAATTATATGTGACTGGAGAATACGACTGAACTAACTTAAACACTTGTGAGGAACCTGTGATTTTTGCTGTTTCCTGGTGAATCAAATGTCTATTAAAGACAAAAACCAAAACAACTTCTCTGACTCACAGAATCACAGAATGGTTAAGGGTTGGAAGGGACCTCTGGAGATCATTCTGCTAAAGCAGGTTCACCAGAGCAGATCACACAGGAATGTATCCAGCCAGGTCATGAATGTCTCCAGGGAAGGAGACTCCACAACCTCTCTGGGCAGCCTGTTCCAGGGCTCTAGCACCCTCAAGGTGAATAAGTTTTTCCTCAAATTCAGATGGAGCCTCCTGTGTTTCAGTCTGTGCTCATTGACCCCCATCCTATCATTGGGCACATGGTCCATCCTCTTGACACCAACCCTTGAGATATTTATAAACATTGATGAGATCCCCTCTCAGCTTCTCTTTTCCAGGTTGACCAGACCTAGCTTTCTCAGTATCTCCTCAAAAGAAAGATGCTCCAGACCCCTCATCATCTTTGTGTCCTTCCACTGGACTCCCTCCATTAATTCCTTGTCCTACTTAAACTGGGGAGCCAAGAACTGGACACTGAACTCCAGATGTGGCCTCACCAGGGCAGAGTAGATGGGAAAGAACAACCTCCCTTGAACTGCTGGTCACACTTTTCTTAATGCACCTCAGGTGCCACTGGCCTTCTTGGACACAACAGCACATTGTTGGCTCATGGTCAACCTGTTGTTGACCAGAACTCCCAAGTCCTTCACTGCAGCACTGTCTTCCAGCAGGTTCACCCCTAACCTGTACTGGTGCCTGGGGCTATTCCTCCACAGGTGCAGGACCACACACTTGCCCTTGTTGAACTTCATCAGGTTCTTCTCAGCTCAGTCCTTCAGCCTGTCCAGGTCTTGCTGAATGGCAGCACAGCCTTCTGGTGTGTCAGTCCTTCCTCACAGTTTGGTATCATCAGCAAACTTGCTGACAGTGCACCCAGTCTCTTCATCCAGGTCACTGATAAACAGGTTGAACAGGACTGGACATAGTATTGACCCCTGGGGAACCCCACTAACTACAGGCATCCAAACAGACTCTGCACCATTGATCACAACCCTCTGATCTCTGCCATCCAGCTAGTTCATGGTCCATCACACTGTGCATTCATTCAGCTCGCACTTCCTGAACTTGCCTATGAGGATGCTGTGGGATAGTGTCAAAAACCTTGCTGAAGTCAAGGTAGACAACATCCACTGCTCTTCCCTTGACTACACAGCCAGTCATACCATCATAGAAGGCTATCAGGTTGGTCAAACATGATTTCCCTTTGGTGAACCCATGCTGACTACTCCTGATAACCTTCTTTTCCTCCACACGCTTGGAGATGACATCCAGAATGAGCTGTTCCATCACCTTTCCAGGGATGGAAATGAGACAGACTGGCCTGTAGCTTCCTGGGTCGTCCTTCTTGCCCTTTTTGAAGACAGTAGTGACATTGGCTTTCTAACAGACCTCGGGCACCTCTCCTGTTTTCCAAGACCTTTCAAAGATGATGAAGAGTGGCTTTGCAATGCCATCAGCCAACCCCCTTATATCATACTGATATTTTGTGTCAGAATGGAAAAAAACCAAAAAACAAAAAACAGAAAACCCCAAAACATACACAAAAAATAAAACAAAAACAAAGCAAACAACAACAACAACAACCCCCCGCCTCCAACCATTATTATGTCTGTGTTATTACAAACAAATTTGAAGCTTCTTAAACACCCTGTTCATTTGAAAAGTAATGATGCCTAATGTATCTCAGCAGTGCTATCAGTCTTGTTTGACTCTATTGGAAGCTGAAGGAATATACCATTTCTCAAAAATCTTTGAGTTTCAAAGTAAGATCTTAACTCAGTTCCCAAATTACCAATCTACCAGTTACCTATGGGTTGAACACAACATAATGAGGATTTTCTGAGGATGCTAAGTGACTTTCCAGCCTGACAAGGGATGTTCTGTTGTAGGAGGATAATTGTACAGATTTTATAGTCTAAATTGATTTTAAATCTCTCCAAGCCAGACAGACAGACAGAAGTTCTTCTGGGTAATTTTGATTTTAGACCCCTCATGCTAACTACCTACTACTCACTACACTCAGGTGTGGGACTTGACTTCAGTTTGTGTGTTGGAATTTGTCTGAGAACACACTCACACATGCATGCACTAACAAAGATATAAGTTGGACCAGTATAAGTTGTGGAACAACCTGTCAGACAGCAGTGTAGGGGAAAGGGACCTGGGGGTCCTGGTGGACAGCAGGATGACCATGAGTCAGCACTGTGCAGTTGTGGTCAGGAAGGCCAATGGCATCCTGAGATGTATTAGAAGGGGGGTGGTCAGAGAGGTTCTCCTGCCCCTCTACTCTGCCCTGGGGAGACCACACCTGGAATATTGTGTCCAGTTCTGGGCCCCTCAGTTCCAGAAGGACAGAGAACTGCTGGAGAGAGTACAGCACAAGGCAACGAAGATGCTGAAGGGAGTGGAGCATCTCCTGTGTGAGGAAAGGCTGAGGGAGCTGGGTCCCTTTAGCTTGGAGGAGTCTGAGAGGTGATCTTATTAATGTTTACAAATATATAAAGGGTGAGTGTCAGGGGAATGGAGCCAGGCTCTTCTCGGTGACAGTCAATGGTAGGACAAGGGGCAATGGGTTCAAACTGGAACACAAGAGGTTCCACTTAAATTTGAGAAGAAAATTCTTCCCTGTGAGGGTAACAGACACTGGACCAGGCTGCCCAGGGAGGTTGTGGAGTTTCCGCTGGAGACACTCAAACCCACCTGGACACATTCCTGTGTAACCTCATCTGGGTGTTCCTGCTCTGGCAGGGGGGATTGGACTAGATGAGCTTTTGAAGTCCTTTCCAAACCCTGACATTCTGTGATTCTGAAAGATAACAAATAAAAATAAAAATAATTAAAAAACAAAACCAAACCAAAACAAAAACAATCTTCCCAAAGCAAAACAGTCTTTCCAGATGAAGAGGTTGATCTTTAGATCAGGGACCCTGCAGACAGGGGAAGCATGTGGCTGCAATTAATTTAAAGGCAACCTGCTCCAGAATTTAAGAAAGTGGTAATAACAGAAAAGCCAGCACAGAGAGGACAACTGCCACTAGATGCTGGGGAGAGAGAAGGTTTCAAAAACATTTCGAAGGCAAAGGTTGTAGGAAGGAGAAGGACAAAGGAACAAATTTTCAAAGGGCATTTTATCCTTTGAAAACCTGTTTGTTTTGGTCTGTTATTAAAAAAATTAGGACAAGGATTATTGTCCTATTCATTTCACCCTGTTTCATGGAACATTGTTCTATAAAAATAAGTTACTGTTATTATCATGATAAATAAAGGACAGATCTGAACAGCACTATAAATTTTGGTAGTTTTAGATCTATAGTATGAATTTAAATGGATGTTTTTGTCACGGTTATCTATTTCCTTGACCACTCTTTTTAAAGAATTAAGGGTATAGAATTTTAATATTCAAATAAACTGCATTTTCCAGCATCATTTCTTCAGTAGTTGGAAATGGAGCAGTGCTAATAATAATGATCCTGCCAAAATATAAATACTCACTATAAATAATTGTTACTAGACAAAGCAAAACATAGAACTTAGATCTTTTCCTAATCAAGCTCTTTTATCCTTGTTCAGTGAGCTGTTGGACTAGGGTAAGGACAAAGACCTTGAAAATTCTGTCTTTCCAAATGATACAAAACTGTCAAGGTCTGGAAATAAACCAGGAATCAGAGAAATACATCTGCAAAGAATGCTTAGATATTGGAAGAATTAAAACATAGTCTAGAAAACACATTTTGAGAAATAATTGTGAAATTATAGTAGCCACAGCAAGGAAAGGAAGTAACATACAGCATTGTTATTTAGAATGTGGGGAAATCTCTGGACAGAGCTATGCAGATCTCTGGAGTTGATGGAAAGCAGATTATACATATCCTGCAATGGAATAGGAATGTAGCGGAAAAATCATAATCATGGGTCAGAGGATCAGTACTCAATTTCACAGGTCTCTGACATTTCTGTCTTATACAGGGACATTTAAATGGTTTCCTGGTTACCAGAATCTAGGGTAAAAAGCAGTAATAGTTTTAACCAGTGTCCTGTAAGTTCCATCTCAAGATGTGTAAGATAAAATACCAAACCAATGCACCTGTTTCTATGACCAATATCTATGACAGCACTGCTGTAGTGATGCCACGTTCTACAGGTTACTGCCTTCCAGTTACAAGACTTTATTAAGGACAGTCTTTAGCCACCATGACATGCACTTACCAAATTAGTTATAAAGAAATAAAAGAAAAGAAAACAAAACAAAACAAAAAGAAAAACAAAAAGAAAAACAAAAACCATAATAAAATCCAAATAAATAGCTAATAACTGTTCATAGAGAACACAGAATAAATAAGATTATCCATACTAAACTTTGAACTATGTGGTTTGTGTAGTACACGGTCTGCCTAGATTTGAACCTCATTCAAGGTACTATTGTGGAGAAGGGATAGGAAAGTTTGATGGGAATATTTTGAAACAACATGGTCATTTTTTTTTAAATTTAATTTAAGGGAAAGAGGGGGAATGGTGGCAATAGCTGGATTTGGCAAGAAAATGTAGTCATCCAAACCAATACTTCACAGGTGAGCTATTGAACTTAAGAACCTGATCTAAATTCACGCTCTCTGAAGCTACAGTTTGAACCAGATGACTACCAAAGGTCTTTTCCAACCAAAATTATTGTGTTCCTAAAGCATTAGCAACCATTGCTTTCCAGGAGTTGTTAAAAAGGAAAAAAAAACCCTGAGATATCTAGACTTCAACAGTCATTCTCTGGTGACAAGCAGTCAGATTCTGATCCAAATATACTCAATGCTCAATGCTATAAAGTCATAATGGCATAAGAAGGAAACACAGAAAATATGAAATGTAAATAATTGAAATTAAAGGAATAAAAGTAGCATGTTCACCTTTGAAAATTACATAAACAGAGTCGGAGACAGCTTTAAATAGAAACAAGAAGTGCAAGTGGCAGATATTCTATTAGAACATATAACTGGCCTGCACAACAAGCACCTTCATTGAATGATCCTGTGATGCACCAAGAAGTGAGTGGAAGGTTTGAAGACTTGCTTAAAGTATATCTGCCCAATCCAGAAATAACATAATCACCTCTAGTTTAGAAATCTTCACTTGGGGATACTTTTGGGAGTGAGAGTGAGTGGATTTTTTGGTTTGTTTTCATTTTGGGAGGCCTGTTCTTTCATTACTGTAGCTTATTTTGTTCATGAAATCGGTAGGAGTTATGCTGACATTTTGATTACTGATCAACAATGAGGACAGGAACAAGTGAAGAAAATAAGCCAAAAACTTTCTCAACAAACGAAACATAAAAGAACCCATCTGAATCAGCTTTAAATTGTTTCCCCTGTATTTTTTTTTTTTTTTTCCAAACAGAGGCTCAATTCGTCACGTAATATAATGAATAGCACATGCTAAGCATTGAACAAATAGGTCTGTAATTATACTACAGGGTCTTGGTGACACTGATAAAACATTCACCATCACCCTCTCATTGGAATTAGGCTAATTATGTACATAGTTGGGTGTCCATTAATCCTATTATTATTATTATTATTTAACAGTATTATTCATAATTTAAATTTTCCTTCCTTTAATTTCAGCCCTGTAATAAACGAGAATGTTCCATGCTTAATTAACAGCCAAAAGCTTGAAAGTACAGTATAATGGGACATTATGGGGGCTCTATAGTGAGTTAATGACATAGCAACCAGCTAATGAGAACGAGGAATTTTTACAATGGCATTCCAAAATGAACAGCACAAAAGCACAAGTTGTGTCAAATAACATCATTGCCAGTATCCTTATTTAGTGAGAAGTGAGATAAGACTTTAGGACCACATCCTGCACTCAGAGAAACTAGATTCATCCATAACCTCACAGTGGCCTTCTTCAATAGGAACAAAGTCAACTTAGTAAACCTTGTGCTACTGCATTAGCAGTGCCATTCTCAGTCTGTTTAAGAGTCATTCGCTCAGGCCAAAATCTGTCTCATAACAGGGAATAAAAGCAGGAACAGGAGAGGAGAAAAAGTGAAGGCTGAAAGAGTCCTAAAACAAACACCTCTTTAATTGCCTTTCTTCCTGGGTCATATTAGGCTGTTTTGCAGGATGGCATTGGCCTCTAGATACCATGGAAAAGGTAACTTCTAAAGAACAATATTTTATTAAATTCAGCATATTACTGATATTTAAGAGGCCTAAATATTACTCTTATTCAGGTACAAACTTATTGAGCAATATTCAGGAGATCTGTATACCCCATCCTCATATGTAAAAGGGTAATAATACTATTTTGCTCCAATAAAATGTTGTAGGGACTATCTCCCACAATGGAGAACAATGAAGAAGAAGGTTTTTCAGGTAAGCGATCATTCATTGACCACACAATAATCAAGAGCCTAGTATTTTCCATGTTTTGCAGTATTACTGCTACTGCAGTTCAACCTAAATAAAAGTTACTGGAGTAACTATATTTTTACATTAAGTGATTACAGTAGTGTGCACAGGATACTCCATCTAATTTAGTAGAGGCTGAACTATTAATTACATCTTTCATCTGGGAATATGTCTCTGTGCTTGTTTAAGAATAGCCAGAGTTGCAATCAGCCGGAGATATTTCTTTATAACAGAAGAAATGACTTACTTTCCAGAAATGCTTCTCCCTCCTTTGACTCAAAATGAATCCTTTAAAATCCCACGGTTTTTATTAGAGACGTAACTTTGAGATGGCGACATTTAAATTACATTAATTCCACCCCCAAGTTTACCTGATTTGTGAACTATTTTAGAAGTGTCAATTCAGACTCTTACTACCACTACCACCCACACAAGTAGGGGTGAGTGTAGATCTCGGTTTATGTGTGTAATGCACAACTCTGTAGAAAGGAGCAGTCATAAAGCAGTAACCAGGCTTTGCTGCATCATTTCTGGTTCTACTACCAGAAGCCTGTGGTCTCAAAACCTGCTTCTGAATCTAAAGGTTGGACTTTGAAATCAGCTCTGATTCAATATACATCAAAATGTTTTTCCGCTCAGGGAAACATAATTACGTCTTTCACTTTGAGGAGGAGAAGGAAAATATGGATATCTTTCACTCAACTACTCCATTAATGTCTTGAAAAAATAGGTTATTAGTATTATTATAAGTTATTAGTATGGAGTTGCACAAACACATAATTGTAAAGAATTGTTGCTTTATTTCCCTGTGAGCAAAGGTGAGTGATGGTTTTTAGCATACGAATAAGGCTGAATGAGAGAAGGGAAAAGGCACATCAAGCAGCATGTCATGGTGTCTCTGCTGAAGAACACACGCCTCAAATTCACAGTGAGGACAAAGATTCTACAGTAGAAAAATAGTTGTTTTGTTTCCACAATCAGTGATGTTTTTTCTGTCCTCCTGGCATTTGTTTTGGTAATTACATTTTTTCTTCAAGTTTCTAGCTCAGTTTTGAACTGAGCTGAACACCGTAAAGACTAATTTTGATTTGCTGTAAAGGCCTGACAAGACATGTAATTGTTTACATTTGAGAACTTAACCCTAAAGTAAAAATACAACAAAATAAAATAACTTCTTATTCAAGTGTTATTGGTCCTGCATACACTCTGCAACAAGAGAAAAAGAATTACCGCCTCTCTCATTCCCTTTGTGTAAATCAGAAATGAAAACTAAATAACTAGGCATACCATGCCAAACACTCATAAATCAAATCTGCCCCCAAATAAGCAGTATTCATAATAAAGATATGCAAATAGCATTGACAGAAGCCATGCAAATCATTTCACAAGTAAATCAGGGTAAGTGGGCTGTAATAAATTCCAGTTTGACTGGAATGGCAGAAATTTAGACGAATTAGCGAAAGGTGGGAATGCTTTACAAGCAGATGGAAGGACGGTAATCATTTGATCAAGTGCAACTGGACACTGCAAAATATTCCATCTGTCACTTCAGGATGAGGCACTCATGTGATATTGCCTCCTTCCAGATTTATTTTTGTAAATCTTTTGGGTAAGAATAAGAAATGTACAGAAATTTAAACACCACCATGTAATTCAATTCAAATCTAATCCAATGACCACTAGAACCAGGGAAAATATTTCTGTTTGTTATTGTGGAGTTTAGATGAAGGTCCCTCCATAATGCTTGCGGAAGGAACTTTAAGATAAGGTGCAAACTCAAATCTTCTTCTCAAGATATTCATACCTTTTCTGGCCTCATTTTGTGAAATAAAGCAACAAAAACAACCCTGAGGAACACAGGCATCTCAGGGTTTCACAAAGAAGGGGATCACTTGCCTCTTTAGACAACTCTTATGCCATGTTAATTCCTGTATATGCTGTCTAGGAACTAGGGTAACAGGTATATTAGAAAGTGTGAAGAGAGAAATTAGACAGGTTGATGAGGCAGAACGGTGAGTTTTAACCTCAGCAAGGCTCAGGTGCCCCAGGTACATAGGCTGGACTCTGGCTTTTCACACACAGATCTGTAACAGGAAATGTCAAAACACGGTGTTGTTTGCACACAACTCTCTCTGTGGTTTGTATGTACGTATTCTCTTTGTGTTATAAATGGCAACACAGAAAGATTGCAAGTAGCATCTTAAAGCTGGAGGTTCTACTCTTATGCAACTGAATAAATACATAGTCACACACCTATGGTGGAGCCAAAGACTCTGTTTCTACTTATTTGGCTAGAGTTGATGACACAATTTTTGAAACTACTTATGAAAACAATAGATGAGCGGTTTTTCAAACAGGAGGATGAATTACCTGCAGGGAAATATTTAGAGCAAAGTAAACTTCTCGAACAAGAAGCTAGTCCTTCCTTCAGAAGAGATGCACTTTAAGGCAGCAAACCAGAGCTTCATTTCTCCCATACCCTTAGCTCCTTTCCCATTGGAAAGACAATTTTTCATTTGCTTCTTCCTTTTCTCTCTCTCTTTTTTTTTTTTCCAAGGTACAAACTTTAGCCTAATTTCTTAGGTGACTGAGGTGCTAATCAAGCAACTCAAGACAGGGAGGCTAGTGAAAATAATCAAATGCGAAACTGTCCAAGGGAAACACTCCACTTTGAAGTAAAAGAGAGGAAATTGTCATTTTGAAGCCACTAGAGATAGCCCTCCTGTTACAAAGAAGTCCCTGGGGAGTCACTACCTGATTTGCTCTTAGTCAGGCTGGCATCTCAGTGACAGGGCAATTGTAATTAGGATGAATAAAATGAGAGATGTTCCAGCTCCCCAATTTGTAATTCAGTGAATGACATTAAAGACAGAGCATTTTGTTTAATTTTTTGAAGAATCGGGCACTGTGCTAACAGGTAGAAGGAGTTCCCCCTATGAGGAGGACTTGCATAAAATCTGAATCTCTCTCCATGTAGAGAAAAAATGTGAGACAGGCAGCACAGCCCAGATGGTTCTGTGCTTCTTGCTGGAATTTTAGGCAATCTTTAGAAAAAGTATAGATAAAAAATCAGATGTTGGGATACTTTTTTTCTTTCTGTGTTAGGTTATGCAAAGGGAAAACAACGAGGTTTCACTTAGATAACTTACTTTACAATCTATCTTTTGTCTTTTCATGCAGCTAATGAAAATTACAGGATACAGATGTATCAAAGACAGTTCTTATCTTTGCCATTAGAATCAGTAACTCAAAAAGATAATATTTTCAGTATGATTTTCTTAGTATTTACAATTCATTGCCAGGTAAAAATAACAGAAAATATGTAAAGTTACATATGGAACAACTTAAAGTTCGTATGTAAGAAATGAACTCTATTTAAAAACTCTGTTAAAGTAAGATGTCATAAGTGACTCCACTAAAAACCATGCACATTGAAAAAGTTTGGTGTTAGTCTAGATCTCCAAACATGAATCGAAAAACTCAGATATAACAGAAAAAGCGTCCTCTTTAAAATAAAGAGATTAAAAAAAACCCCTAAAATCTAACCAAAAAACGTCACCCAGATGTAGTCACGGGATTCCAAAGAATAAGCGAGGACAGTTACAAAATAATCGTTCAGTGACTCTACAGGTAAAGAAATGTGGTTCCCCAGAGGCTGAGCTCTGGCTTTCACTCTTGCTCAATAGCCAACAGCATATGTCAAGTATCCTGTGAAAGAGACAACCAGAGAGGGATAAGTATACAGCATATCATTTAGCATGTTTTTTTATGAATATGAATGCCACCAGAAGATGTGAAAGTAACCTTTTGTACAAATTGGAATGCTACACTTGGGCACTGAAACATGCCAGTATACAGAATATATATATATATATATATATATATATATAATTTTTTTTTTTTTTTAAATATTTTTTTTTCCCCCAAGTGTTTTATTTTAAAAGGCGAGGCAAGAGTTCCAGAAGCCTGGAACAATTTGAACAATTATTTAGTATGGTTGTATGACCCTTGGAAATCTACATATTCTCACAGAAGTCTTTGTCTTCAGACATTTAAAAACAAACAAACAAACAAACAAAACAAGTTTTAGTGCAGGGTTTGTGTGACCATTGGTAGGTCAATCAGCACTGCAGGGGCCATAAGTCCAAAACTATCAAGTCATCCTCTGCCATAACAGGTCAAGATAGTAAATACAACTTTAACCACACTCTGTCACTGAGCTTAAAACTTGACCATGTCCCATTTGCTTTAGGCAACTCTAATCCTAGTCAAGTTGCTGTATATACTACAGAGTGAAGCAGGATTGTAAGCAGGAGGGTCAAGAGACAACCTCACTGTAATTGGTCCCTCTGGCAGTTCTCCATCTTCAATGTAGTTGGGACTGTCAGGTTTAGCTGAAGATTTACCTTTTCTTTGGCTGTCAGTCCACTCTGTGTCACCACCATTAAATACTGTTGATAATGTTTTTCAAAGGGAAGGTAATTTCCTTTCTGACTTGCTCCAGTTGCCTCCATCACCTTGTTCTGTCATGAAAACCACCTACTGAAGAAGCCTAATCCTAACCCTAACCCTAATGGTGACTAACCCTAACCCTAACCTTAAAACCTAACCCTAACCCTAATGGTGACTAACCCTAACCCTAACTCTAACCCTGAACCCTAACCCTAACCCTAATCTTGACTAACCCTAACCCTAACCCTAAGCCCTAACCCTAACTCTAATGGTGACTAACCCTAACCCTAACCTTAACCCTACTGCTATGTATTTCTGCTACATCTAGTTCTGTGTTTAGCAAATTAAATTATCTATGCTGCTGTGCAGGGGCTATCTATGTATCTATTTATCTGTGTTTTCCCTGACACTGGAAATCAGCAATTCTAAATGTTGACATTAACTCTCATAAGTGTTGTCACCAGACTCCAGCCTCATGTTCATCACATCAAGGGTGTAAAACCAACTGAAAAAAAGTGTGTCCCTGCGCAGCACATGCCCACAGTCTCAAAGAAAATCAAGAAGAGCAGATGATCTGTGCCTTTTGAGGGGAAAGAAAATGGCGCTTTACATTTAAGTAAAGGAAGCAATAACTGGGAACTAAATCAGAAAATTTCTATTAACAACATGGGATTAAGCAAAGCTCCTTGGCTATCACATCCCAGCCCCAAATGAGTAATTCTGTTTGTAATGCCATCTTTTGAGACTTCTCAGTTTGAAAACCGGGATTTGAGACATTACAGAAAAAAAAAATAAATATAATACTTCTAGTCTTGTGTCTCACGATTAACTCATTCTTCAGAAAGCGAATGAGTGAGCTAAAATCCCCTGGCAATATCCTAAACTCTCTGTTTTTAAATCCCTCCAGTCTTGTCACCCTATTTCACTCAGCTGAATCCTAGCAACAGTTTTGTTTCCAGTTTTCATCAACAACATGGTCAACTCTTCTACTGGAGCAAGGTCTTGCAGCTCTCCTTGGATAGACCAGCAACCACACAGGTACAAAATCTGTTAGGGTTTGATGGGAAATAATAATAGCAGCAAATAAATAAATGAATAAAGCATTACAAATCACTGGTAGCCAAAGAAGCCAGGGAGACTAAGAGGACTTGTATGAATATATCCATGGAAACTGGCTAGAGAGCATTTAGGCCTGTTTTAATGGGCAAAAGCACAGGCTAATGATGGCTGGAAAGTAACTGGACTATGGAATTCAGCATAATTCATTGTGTTCAAATGAAACCATGTTTAAAAAAAAAAAAAAAAAAATGTTGTTAGGGTCACTAGACAAGGAGAAAACTCCAGCAAAAACCTGACAAAGTTTAAATAATAATATTACTTCAGATGCAAAGAATTCTGGGTATTACAGGGAATAACCAGCTGAGCTAGGGAGGAGGCACTAAAACCATTTAAAAGGGATGGGAATGATCGACTTCCTAAGTGAAATGAAATGGGCAGATGGGTGCTAAAATCTAATTTGTACACTTGACAGTCGGAGCTAACATATATATGCAGTCCTAAGTTATTAATGAGTCATGAAAGACACAAGACCATTACTCCCACTATATTTTGGGTAGGTAGGCAGGAGCCAACACTTCACTCTACACCAGATACAGGGTGCCAAAAGTGAGCTAGAGTCTATAAAATACCTATACATCTGCCCATTTATATAACTGCCCAAGTTTGAAGACACATTTGGATTATATCCAGAGCTCTCCATGGAAGGATAACTAGCTAATCCAAGTTATCTTCTCCACTACATTTGGAATGCTAATTGAAGCTCAAAGTTGTGTCCAAAAATCACTTCACGTCCATGTTATGCTAGTCTGCTGTCAGGTGTAGCTTTGAGTCAGTGTCCAGGAAATGATGATGGATAAATTTCAGGTTCAAACCTCCACTGAAAACCAAAACCTACTATTAAGCCTGTCTTGGCCACTTGCACTTATCCTACTGGGGCCTGCAGCAGAATCACATGAGTTTGGGCATCCCTCGAAGGACAAAAATATCCTGTGGTGGAAGAAGAGATGGGATTTCTAACAAACTTGATCTTGGGGAGCCAACAGATATGTTACGGATGCATAAGCAGTATGGGTCTGGGAATACAAGAACCCTAAATATGATTCTTGGCCCAGAATAGCAAAGTCAATGTAGACAGGCATAAATGCTACCCACTGCCTTACTTAGAGAATCCAGCTTGTAAAAGTAATCCATTCTGTAGGGGATTATACCTGCGTACTAAGCCATGAGGATGAAAAGCTTTTCACTATTCGAATATAAATCTGGTTATTGTGTGCACAGACTAGACACAGAACTGAGTCACTAATGTGCTTAAAATTCAGGCTCCTGGTTCCAATCAGATAAATCAGTTCTTTTTCAAAGTGTAAGAGAATAGGCTCATTTTCACCCCTGGCATTAGAACATGCAGGGGTGTAACGAATCTGGCTCCCAGTAGAGCTGGAAAATTCTGTGAAATATCTGATAAATATTTGTTTAAATGCTTTGGGCCCTGACCCAGCAAAGCATGTGTACAGATGAAAAGCAGATGAGTACTCCCAGCAAAATAAAAGGAATATCTGTAGAATTATTCACAGGTTGAAATCAAGCATACACTGAAACATTTTCCTGGGAGACTCTGTTTTATGGCTGGTATGAGCATGGGCTCTAAACACAGAACTATTGGCACAATTTATTTTAGACAGAGAGGAATCATTGCTATTACTGTTATTACTGATATTTTGCAGCCCTTTTAGTGGATGCACTTTGACTTTTGGAATGTTCTTCCTTGATTCTGCTGTGGCTTGTTCCCATTCCCATGTATCACAAAGCAGTTTATGCTGGCACGACTGCATCTATAATAGGCACTTATGTTGGTGTTTCTGCAACAACACATCAGAAAATGATGAGAAATAAATAAATAACAATTACAAAATCCTTATTCTTCTATATGGAACATCCACACCAAACATGAAGTGCATTCTGTTATGTCCTTCTTTCGCTTTTCAGAGAGAATAAAACAGCCATCAGAAAGATGCAGGCAAGACTGAACATACAAAACTGCTTCCATATAAGAAAAGATCAAATAGATCACAGATCTTTAGCTCAGACAAAAAGGGTTTGAAAGAATTGAGAGAGGTCTCTAAATTGTGAAGGAAATAGTGAATGAGTATTTATTGTTTCTCATGGCACAAAAAATATAGATAGTCAAACAGAATTATCAGATGGGAAGTTCTAAAAGCAAATAAAGGAAAGCACTTTCACATGAAGCAGAATTAACTGTATAGCTGTTGCCACAGCTATACATACTGTTGCCACAGTAACTCATGAATGCCCATGGCATCAAGCAAATTCAAAAGATGATTAGACAAACTAATGAAAGGAAGGTCCTTTCTAAAGGACAGATAAAGATGTAAACACTGTGGGTCTCAAGGCTGTGCACTGACTGAAGATGGGGAATACTGGGAAAGTATTAATCTGTGTATGTTCTGCCCCTGGACTCTTCCAGGTCATTGACAACAGGATACTGGGACAGAACACAGGAGGGTTTATATCCCAGGATAAGCATGGAAACATAATTTGGCATGGCAGGCAAACATGGATGGACCTTGTCAGTCTCACACACTGCTCTCTTTTTGCAGCTGGGCCAGAGCACCTTCATTTACTGCATTTTTCCCACTGCTCTGTGAGGCCAGAGCTCCACTGCAAACGGGTCAGACTAAATTACAATTCTCTGATTATTTTATTTTTTTTTTTAAGCACAAATGGAATGGGAGAGAGGAAGAAGTTGTGGCACTAGATGACACCTGAGCGTGGCTAACTAAGAGTCCAAAGGGTCTACAGCCACAGCTTAGCTCTGCCCACCCGTGTCATGTCTCTTGCTTTATGGTTGCCTACATCTCGACTAAGGGATGCAAAATTACAAAGGTTTGTGTTATTCCCAAAAACAATTGCAGCGACTACCTAGTTGCCCAGCTGCCTAGATAGCACTTCTACATAGATTTAGAGGACTATCATGTTAATTTCAATTATCTCAGTTTTCCAAATTAGGTACCAAATTACCTTACAAATCCAAGACTACTATACTTTTTAACCTGTCAGAACTTTGCAGTATAAATGATGTAAGTTTATATTTGTAAAGGCATCTAGGCGCCATTTCGCATCCAAAATAATCATGCTCACGTTCCTGACCTTTTATGCCTTTTGGTTAACATCACAGAGGAAAATATCGCCCAGAAAAGCTGTGTGAAGCTGACTTCAACAGTCAAATAGCCCTCTCTTGCAAACATCTGAGAGCCTTCCAGTCTCCTTAGCTGTGATTAATGGGTCTATTCATGTGTGTAAAGTTATTAACAAAAATATTCATAGAACCAGATACTAAACCAATGAAGAATGAATTAACAGGTTAAAACGGGTGTACGGAGCTGATCAGGTTATGCTCCAGCTTAACTTCTTTGTACTGACCTAAATTATTTCTTTACAGCCTATAAAGAAAAAACAAGCCCATGCAGAAAACCTTACAGCTGAGACTCCTATCTGGCTGATTGCTGGCATTTGTTTTTTCCTGGTCGTGAGTTCACCTTAGCTAACAAGCAAACTCCCATCCAGCTGCTCACTCAGACCCCTCTCCCCATCAGAAGAACAGGGGCAGAAAACAGGTAAAACAGAAACAAGAAAGCATATGGGCTGAGATGAAGACAGGGCGATAATCTCCTCAGGGAAGCAGTGGGTTCCCTAACGCTGGACACTTTTAAGATGCTGGACAATGTTGTCTAGACTGTGCATTTTGCCAAGAAAGGATCAACCAGATGATCCTTGTTGTCCCTTCCAACCTGGGATTCTGTTCTTCTGGTCTAGTTTATTCTAGTCCAGTCTAGTCTATGATTCTATTCTGGATCACCAGCCTACTACTGTCATAGTCAAAACTGATGGGAAAATGAATGTAAGTTTATTGCTGATTATAAAAGGTATGGGCAGTGAGAAACAAACAAATAAAAAGACAAGCCTTACAGCAGTATCTTTCCTCTCACCTCCCCAGAGTCTCCAGACTCCTTCACCCCAAGCTGCACAGGGAGGTCAGCAGCACAGTCAATACCCAGCAGCTTCCCTCTGCTGCTCATTCCCCCTCATACCTTCCCCATGCTTCATCCTGGGCTCTCCACAAGCCTCATCTCCTTCAGGAATAACCCACCTGATCTGACATGGTGTCCTCCAAGGGCTGCAGTGCAGGCCCCTGCTGCGGGGCGATCCCCTGCACAGGCTGCAGGGAGACCTGTGCTGCGAGGCGGGCACCCTCTTCCTCCAGGGTTCCCAGGGCTGCTCCTCACCCTTTTTGCTCCCTCCTCCTCCCTGCCCAGTGTTTTTTGCTATATTTCGTTTCCACAGGGATACCACGAGCCTCACTGACAGGGTCAGCCCTGTGGTGTGGCCCTGCAGAACCAGCTGGAACCGGCCATCTCCAGCAGCCGCAGCCTCTCCTCACAGAGGCCGCCCCTGCAACCCGTCCCTGGGCACAGGCACCCAGTACATTTCCGAACGCCTGTGTTCACTGAAATCGGGAGAAAACGCCACAGATATGCAAAGTCAAATCCAAATCAAAACGCAGTCATAGCGGGCTGCATTCACGCCACTGGGGCAGGTACTCCACAGGCAGTGAAAAGTGAACATTTCCTGATATAAACCAAAACTCGACTGAAGAGTGCCATCACACACACACACAAAAACAGACTTTTGCTTCGGGTAGATGTTCATGGTGGAGATAAGCCATCAGTATACAGCAACATAGGGTTTGACAACACAGCCTAACAGATAGTTTGAAATCAGACATCACATTTAGGCTCTGGTTGAGGTGCTACGAATAACTTGGTCCAGAAGAAGCTGTCTCTCTAGGGATACAATTGTCCACTGCTTCTTCTGAAGGAACTGGTAATTTTGGACAGAAATTACCACTAGAGGGAACACTGGTCTGATGTCTGTGAAGAAATCCAGAGTTTCTGTGCTCCTAAATGTCAGCCGAAGTCTTAAATATGTGGGACGCTGGTGGCTTTCTTGATGAGGGTGTCACTGGAGAAGCTGTCTCCTGTGCAATTAGGCAGCCCCATCTCATCTTCATCTACCAGTCCCTGTTTCACAGCTGTATAATGGGGAATAAAGAACATACTACACCTTTCTTAAGGGACATATGAAAACATAGAACGAGTTTTGCTCCTTTTCTCAACAAGGACAGAAGATGACATTCTGCACTACACTTCAGCAGAAAACTTACAGGCTAAATATGAATAAAAGCTTTAACCATACTCAGAGGAACAGTTCAGGCAATGGAATAAAATGCCAGAAGAACCTGTGTAAACAGGGAAATTATATTCAAGAAAGGACAAGATACTCGTTCATTAGGGATGGGAAAAGCCTATGAAATCAATCCTACCACTATGCAGGGGGGATGGGGTAGCTGATCAGAGGCCTCTGTTCCAGCCTTGATGAATGTGTATAGGAGAAGACTGCATTAGCAGTTACAGGAGACACCAAGGGTGAAAGCACAGAGCCGTGATATTAAAGGGCAGAGACAACACTCTATTTACAATAAAATAAACATCATTTACACATGTGTTACCCATTTAAGTGAGAAGATGGGAAATGGAAGCAGGCACTGTCAGGCTACATTTAGAAGAGATGTGTTTGATAGAACATTTCAACGTGCTTCGATTGAGACCCCTGCTAGTTTCCTTTTGAAAATTGTAGTGTAAAATGTGCTGGTGAATTGTAAAGGTTTCATCCCTCTTGATGTATTTTTATTGAACACGACTTGCAGGCTTCAAATTTTAATATTCTGTCCCTGGTCTGCTGTCACTCACCATATCACACTTCTCAATTCACATGGGCTAGGATTTGGGGGGAAATGGCCCAGGCATAATCATTAAGACACTTTGTTTATCATACAACTATATTGTCAAAATGTAAATTTACATTTTATAATCCCCACGGGAAATAAAAAGATGGCATGTGAAAGCAAAACATAAACAAAAAATAAAAGATTTTTTTTTTTCCTCACTAACTGCCATGCTCTATCAAAAAAACCAAAGCATTTTCTGATTATATTCCATCTATTTCCCAAGTGTTTGCTTCTCCTTCTTATGAACTTTTTCATCAGGGATTCAGAATAATTTCATGCCTTTCTGTCCCCCCTAAGCCATCCAATGTGTAAACTTACAGATGGCACCGTCCTTCTCAGACGTCATTTTCATTGCTACTAACTTCTGTGCCTCTGGAGGAGGCCAGCTTATGGTTCTGTTATGCCACTAATGAGTCTCCCATCTCTTCAGCAGCAAACAGTCTTTTTACTAGTCAATATTTGTACTGCATTGTGCACACAATGCCCTATGAATCTTGCCCCCGCTAGTGAGCACATTTTATGAATCTAAATAGTTTTTTTGTCGTCTTCCAGAGGCTCAGGATTACTGGCCTTTTTTTGTACATCCACAACGTCTTGTGTACTTAGATCATAAATTTTCCATGAAAAATGCATGCTTGTGGCAGTGGGCAATCTAACTATCTATATTATTTATTCAGGCTCTCTGGAGCAAAAGCTAAATATATTGGCTTTTGACTGGTTAGGCGTGCTTGGTCCCTGTGATTCTACCTAGAAAAAAACACAAAGCTGTGTCATTTAGAAAGCATAAGCTTTTTCAGGCAAAGCTTAAATTTGATATCTCAGTACACCCACTGGGCTTCACCATAAAAAAAATTAAAGAAATGGGTTAAAGGAAGCAATAATTAGCCGTATTAGTACTTTGTAAATGTGGGAGCATGCTACAGACACAATAAAGTACAAAAGGTTTTTAATTTGTATTTATTGCTGAATGGGATAAGCAGATAAAATTAAATAGAATAGTATCTCAGCAATGTCGTAAGGAAATAAACATTTTTTTCCCAAACACATAACATGGAATATAAGCTATAATCAACAGCAGGAAGGGCTCATGAGCTAACAGAAATTGCCATAAGAGCCGCTGCTTCTGTCTATGACCATTCCTGAGGTGGAGTTTTCAGACAGATGCCAGAATGGGTCTGTCGAGCTGCACTGAGATGTCTGGTTGCACTGAAGACATTTAGTATGATGTACTTCAGCTGACAACTGGACTTTGATCAGCTGAGTCAAAATCCCTAAAAGAAACCATGTGTTCAGAATATCTCAGACTAGAACATTTGAAATTGTTTTTTCAATCACAGTTGAAATGGAAGGAGCTCATTGTATCTGCTACCAAAAAGTAAATAATCCTCTAACAGTATCATTGTTGGATGAGCTGCAGTTTCCTGCGAAGACCCTAATGATTGTGCCAGTCAGGAATTATGACTCAGTGACTTCAGCCATTCTTCACAGCCTCACTTCCCAATGTGTGATACATCTACAGTTCTGCAAAGTCTTGGGATATTTGAACCCAACACTGTTCTGCTGCTCTGTCACTGACTTTCAGGGACTAGGATATGCTGAAATCACTTTTACACAGAAAAGAACCAAAATGCTAGGGAAACAAGGTTTCCCCAGCTTTCCATTCCTGCTTGCTGCGTTCTTCATCCTAAAGATCTTAATCAGCGGCAAATACTGGAAGGACCCTCACACTAGTAAGGAATCCCATAAGGCTGGAGGCCATTTAATCAATGAGCCTCTCACTTGCATCCGTATTCTGTGGAAGAAAATTTTAAAATGGGTATTAAAACTCAACAAAATCACATTCAATTAATATTATTCATATTATTAATATTTGCTGTTACGGGACTTATCCGGAGATAATTGACCTTGTCAGTGTTATGTGCCCTCTGCATTACTGTTAGATCCTTCCACTCTCCTCATGCTTAATTATAACTTGATAAAGCCAAGAGAAAGTTTATTTTTCCCTTCCTTGCCTTAACCATAGAATGTCAAGGAAAAAGGAGGGGGGTGGGAGGAGGGAGGATGGATCTCCTAAAACACGTAATTTGCTCAATTAATAACGTGAATCTAACAGAGTCGCTCCCTGGGGCCTGACAAATGCACCTGTCGCCATCACCAGACAACTGATATAAAGTACATGGCCAGACACTTTCTCTCTCCACCTCTCTCTCTATATGTATTTTAAGAAAAGAAATCTCTAATTTTATTTAGTGGGGGACTGCACTGACCTGTTTTTTTTTTATGTAAAACTCTAATTTGCTGCAACACTCATGCTGCTCAGCCAGCAATTTAGCACAGCAAACACATTTTTTACAACTAGAAGAAAAAAAAAAATTTTTTAAAAAAATAATAATAATAATAATAATAAAATATATATATATACTTGAAGAACAGACATTCTCTCCCCCATCTGCTGGCTTCTTAACTACGATTTCGTACATCAGCCTTGAGCTGTCATTCCAGCAGATTTAAGACTCACGTGATGGGAACAGTGATAAGGAAGTGGTGCAGGTACTCCTGTGTGTGCTAACCGGTGGCTGTGCCCCGGCGATTAGAGAGGAGATGAAAACAGTCAGTTCTCCTGCTGTCATTGACGTATTCATGCCTAGACACGGTGGCTAACTTCACCTCCCTGAAGATCCCTTTAAACATGTCAGCACAGGAACTGAGTGGTACAAACAGGATGAAGAAAGCCTTCTGCCCGCTGGATTTCACCTTGTGTGACCTTCAGTGCAGCCATTTAACCCCTTGGGTGGCTCTGTTCTCCAGACTGTAGGAGGGGTAGAATAGTCCCATGAAGAACCAACCTATCTGTGTCTTTTATGACTATGTCCCTGAGCAGGAATCAGAGCTGTAAGGAAAGGATTTTGCAAATGAGATATTAGTATCTAGCTACCTATTTAACAAACAAGGTATCCACGGAGATGAAAAAATGTTTACTGTAAGCCTTTAGGTTTTGTCTTCTTGGGCCCTACAAAATAGCTTGTTCTCTAAAATTGTTGCCATGGGTTTGGATTTACTTTGTACAGCTGGCCAAGAATGTTTTGTTGTTCATGTGATATTCGACTCACTGTGCCAAAGCTCAGTACTAGTTGTATATTCAGCCAACTATTCTTTTTCTTTCTTATTTTTCCTTTGGTGTTTGTGCTGCGGTAAGATCTGGGGATCGATGACAAGCTCATCCAGATTTTTTATTTGCTTCTCTCTAAGAGTCTGGCTATTTTCCCCTTGGAAACAGTTGAGGACTTTTTGCCTTTGGACTGAGTGAATGAAGAAGCTTCTTTTCTGTCTCTCTATTGGGTGAGCTTCAGGGTGGCAGCCTGAACTCCAAAGGTGCCTACAAAATGTCGTATTTAGTGTTTGTGTTTTTCCCACATGGGATGACACATTCAGAAGGAAATTCCTGGCTAATCCTACTTGGTGTGTCCTAAATATTTTTTTTCTGAAACGGTCTTAGGTGGAGTTTTTTACAGATTCATCACATTTCTCAGACAGGGGTCTGCAATCTAATGCCAAATTACAGAAGTGGTCTTAGTTAATTTTAAAATGAGTTAGCTTCTGTCAATGGAAGTTTTATAGATCCTTGTTTATAATAAGTAGAAAGATTTGAGAAGTGTTTCTCAAAACATTTGAGCTGTCTACAAATAGGACGGTTCCATGAGGAAATTCTCTTATACAAGGAAATTACAAGTCAGAAAATATTATAGAACTTCCTAATTTTCCCAAATGTAGGATACAGAATTCATTATTTCTGTAGAAAGAAACATGAAAATGACACTAGATGCATCAGGCCAACATTCTAGTCAACCATCCTCCACTGATTTTAATGCAATTGTTTTCATTCCTAAATTAGACATGCTTCCACAGGCTTTAGTGAATCAAGATCTGCAAAGTACATAGGTGCTTTTTTTTTTTTTTTCCTTTTACATTTTCTATTAAAATTAGATAACTATATAACATACACAATGTCTATTTAATGCAAGTAAACCTGGAAGTCCTAGTATTTCTGCTGCTCTTAGGTAGTAAAGATACATTTGCTTATATTAACACAAGAGCACGGGATAGACAAAATGAACAGACCCCAGCTCTTTTGTTTTCTATCTGAAGCCAATGAAAGCAAAATAAGTCCCAGCTATCACTTCATGGAAAGGAAATTCCAATGAATGGTTCCTGCTGCTCCTGCAAGGGTGTCATTACCTATTTCTTCTTCCACTCTTTCCATGCAGGTTCATAGCAGTTTCTGTGTTTCTACATTCTAATTTCAGACTTATTTTATTTACTGAGATGAGCCAGTCTGAGTACACAGGCTGAGAAGATTGGATAAATAAAGAGCATAAATGCTTTCAACTTGTTTACTGCAAGCTGGTGATGCAGTCTCACAGTACCATAAAATCTATCTTTTTGAAATCTGGCTTAAATACCTTTAATGTGTCCTGAGGTGATCATTGGGCCAAGGAAGGATGAATTAACATTCAAAGCAGAAGTCCTTTGGTTACACTCCCAGCATAAACCATCCTGAACATCATCACATAAGACCTTGTTCCAGAGCTGAGGCTGCTGAAGATCCTGTCCTAAACTGAGTCTATCTGCTTTGAACACCAAAGGAACCTTAATGGTTTTGGAGAAGGAACTGGATTTTGTACCACCGCCATGCCCCCAAATGATCCTGGTTCAGGCTCTACCACAGACCATATGAACGACCATATGTGTAACACCTTTTAATGAAAAAGGCCCAAATCTGGATTTAAGTTTTAGGTAGAATATATATGCACTTACTTCACTGGCAAACAGGCAGGAATCTATGGGAACTACCAATCAGAATGTTAACATTCAATCTGAGTTCAACACAAACTTTTCATATGCCTTTGCCTTCACGTTGCTCCCCAGTGACAGTAATCCTTAAAAAGTAACTTTGTGCATTAAGAGCATGAAGCAATTTAAGAAATTATGAAATCTAGAGTCCTGCAGTAGAGTAAGGTCTTCTGTGCTTTGTGAAGACAAGGGATCTAATAATTAAAGTACTGGCACAGATTGCGAGACCCGTTGGGTTTTTTTCCTCTTTCTTTGCTACGAGATTTCTTTCCTGCCCGATTTTGGCCAAGACACTTGAATTTGTGGGATAAATTTAAAACAGAAAGAGTGACACTGCCTCACCTCACAGCAATAGAAAGGATGATATTTGGATTCTCCAGTATATGAGTGGCAAGGCACTCTAGACAGCTGAATGGTAAATTGAAGAAATATCATTAATAAGCCCCAACAAATTAACAACTAGCCCATAAGCCAGTACCTTTGTGTCCTCTATATCAAATTCACCGTGCATAATCCTCTCTTGTGCTGAGCTCTGCTGATAAAGAAAGGATTCGTTAAAAATTATTTAGTGCTATTCATTATGGAAGCCATGCAGGGCTCCTGCTTGTCAGCAGAGGTTTCAAGAACCAGCCTGAAGACTTTTGGAAAAAATATAAAAAAATCCCTCAGCTTAAAAGCAGGGGGGGAATAAAAAGAACAGTTTTCTGCACTTCAGTAGGAGCTTTAAGAAACCAGTTTGGTTTTCAATAGTGTCCCTGTGAATAGAAACCAGATGGTCTTTAAACCAGCATTTCCCCCACCATTTTAGGCATGAAAGCCACTACTCTGATGGAGCTGCAACAAGGAGAGATAGGGATGGCAGGAAACAGGCAGCACACAAAGGAGAAATAAGAAATCCTTTAAATGGGGAATGAAACACACTGTTTGACAGCTAGAAAAGGAGGGAGTGTCAGGAAGGTAAAAGGGCAGGCTCCATAGGGGTAAGCAGAAATAATGGAGTGTAGAGTAACAGGATGTGAAGGGGTTATAATGATCATGGTAGCCAAGTGTGTAATTTGCAGTGAATAATTGATCCAGTGCCTGTATCTTTTTAAATTTTTTTTTACTGTTTCTCATCAAGAAGATTACAATTTTCTTGCATCTGTTCCATCCTGATGATTCGATGAGTGATTTCAGCAATTGAAGCTTGGTCTGTATACTGAACACAGGCAAAATTCATTGTGAATATACAATATCAGAAATCCTAGTTCAGTTTTGATGGAACACATAAATCACATGCTATTTTGTATTTTTTCTAATTAGTGAGTGTAACTCTAACAATTGCTGTGACATTTCTCCCAATTATGTATTCAGAATATGTGTTTCATGAATATTCTTTTAAAATGGACCTTCTCTTCAAATGCTTATGACAGTAAACTCATTGGAAAGAATATTAGTGTAGTTTATGACAATCTAGGGATTTAAACTTCAATGGTACTTTTTTGTTAAAGGGGAAGAGATGTCATAAGAAATCAGCCCAAATTCCAGCGTATAAAGTTACTCGGCGCATATGAAAATATCTGATACATTCTTCATTAAATGGAACAGGTCTCCAAGCCTCTGCTTGCTTCTCACTGTAGAGACATTGGTGTAAGTGTGACTGAATGGAAATGTGAAGATTTCTCAGATATTAAATCGCCTGAAAATACCTCCAAACCAGAAAGACCTAACTGTCTATCATGGAAGCTAGAGGGAGAATTACATACTCAATAAGTAAGTAAATGTTTGCTTGGGATGATAGGGAAACAATCTCTGTGCAATATGATGTGCAACAATAATTAAAAAAACTAAGAAAAGAAAAAGGAAAATACGAGTGTGGCCTCATTTCATAGCAAAATCGTAAAATTCTAGAGCATAGAGTTCAGTCTAGTGAGACTCATAGAAAGGACAGGAATGTAATTAACACACAAACATCATCATTCAGTGAAAGGTAATAGCAAATTATACTTTGTCTTCCTCCCTCAGAGGGGAATCCTGAAAAACATATATTTGTTAAATACCACTGCCTTATCAGGCATGCGAACGGGCCAAGATAAGGCGAATGGGTGTAGGTAATTATTTATCAAAATCATTAAAGACCCCCATAATGCCCCGTTTGGCTGCGGTGGAGTGCAGGTTATTTTTGACAGCAACAACTAGAAGCAATTTACTTAATCTTGTCCTAATGAGAGCTGCCTCTGCTCCTGAAACTCTAAACCTCGGCTTATCAGCGGACTGATCACAGAAAAGCACTGAGCGGAGGCGGGGGAAGGGGGGGAGTGGTGTGTTCCTGGTTCAAGCCGCGGCTTATTTTTCTTTTAACTCCAGTTTAAAAGAGTTGGGAGGGGGGGCGGCACCCCGGAGGAGGCACATGGAAAGGCGGGGGAAGCTTCACAGGGAGAAGTTTGCAGCAAGTTTTCCGAACTTCCTTGTCCCCGTTTCTGCTGCCGTTTTCTGGGTCCACCCATCTCATTTCACGCCATTAACTTGCCCCACTGCAAGAGAGCGGGGAGGTGTTGGGAAGAGGCGGAGTGTGCACACATACAGTTGCCACATCAGTTCTCAGCAGAGGCGGCGGGGGGTCAGCGTACTGCCACACAGCCTGTGTGCCCACCTGCTTCCACCGCTTCTGTTTTCGCTGCATCCGGCGCTGAGCAAGGAAAACACCTACGTGCCCGCTCTGCAGAGAGCCTTTCGACCGAGTCCTGCACACGGTGAGAGCCGACGATGACTACCAGGAATATGCTGTCGGATCCTCCGCCCGCCAGCGGCGGAATGCGGCCAGGACCAGGGTGCGGAGCAGATCCCCCCAGCATCGCTACAACCTGTGCCCAGGCCCCACCAACAGCAGACCCGCAGCAGAGAGAAGGCTGCCCGAGGGCATGGGCGCTGCAGCAAGGCGCATTGTAACACTAGTCGCCCGTGAGGACATGGCTCAGCAGGATGCAGGGGAGCTGATGATGACTACCTCATCATCAGGCTGGAGCTAATGAGATGAGCTCTGCCTTTAGGCTCCCCGCAAGGAGAGATCAAAAGACACAGAGAGCCTTTCTAGCACCAGGGCAAGACTCTCCAAGCCCCCTGAAGACCAGCCGGGCAGTGGGTGCTGAAGACCTTCCCATTCAAGGGCCATGGGAGCCGTGTCCCTGCTGGGTCCAGCTGCTAGTTCCACACCTCAACTCAGTCAGCACCACCAAGTAGCCCAGCTCCTCTGCCTGCCATGGCAGGCATGGGCCAAAGCATCTCTGCAGAAGTGGCCCCAGGCCCTTCAGGAGCGACAAGATGCACAGCACCAGGAAGAATGTCTGGAGCTGCCATGTTTGCAGATACTCAGAAAGCTTCTCAACATGGTCCTGAGCAATCTGCTTTATGTCACTTATGTTGAGTAGTTGGGTGAGACAAGAAGACACCTAACGGGCCCTTCAGCAATCTTTGTTCTTGGTTGGTTGGTTGGTTGTTCGTTAGTTTTTTGAAATAGATTAATAAAACTGTTTCTTCATGAGACAAAAGGTGCCAATGGTAATATGAAGTCATTTTTTAATGAGATGAGACATTTCATTGAACTTTTCCAAAGAGGTCATACATATCCAAGCACCCCTTATAGATTGGACTTGAGGGACTGCTTAGTAAGTTTACTGATGCCACAAAACTGAGAGGAGCTGTCAGCACAGTCGAGGGCAGAAAGGCCCTGCAGACCCATGTGGAGAAATTGGAGAACTGGGCAATCACCCACCACATGAAGTTCAACAAGTGCAAGTCCCGGATTTTGCACCTGGGACATGGCAACCCTGCTTATACGTACAGACTGGTGGCTGAGATTCAGGAAAGGAGCTCTGCGGACATGGGATCTGAAGGTTCTGGTTGATGGCAAGTTGAACGTGAGCCAGCTGTGTGCTCTGGAAGCCAAGAAGACCACCCGTGTCCTGGGTGCATCCAGCACAGCATTGCCAGCCGGGTGAGGGAGGAGATTGTCCCGCTCTGCTCTGCACTGGTGTGGCCCCACGTGGAGCACTGTGTGCAGTTCTGGATGCTATCGAATGAAAAATATATTAGGCTACTGCAGAGTGTCCAGAAGAGGGCTACGAAGTTGCTGGAGGGTTTTCAGGGAAATCCATGTGAAGAGCTTGGTTTGTTCAGCCCGGTAAATACTGAAGCAAAGCAAAGGTCAATCCTCTCCTTAAAAAGGGCAAGAAGGAGGCCCTGCATAATTACAGATAGACAGATTGTCCTTCTTGGGAAGGTGATGGGTTAGTTTATCATGGAAAGCCTTTCCAGGCCCATGAAGCACAGTAAAGACAAAAGGAGCAGTCAGCATGGATCTACCAAGGACGATGCAATCTTGACCAATGTGCTCACCTCCTATGGTGGAATGACTGGCTTTGTAGATGAGACAAGAACAGCGGGCATTGTCTACCTTGACTTCCATAAGGATTTGAAACCTTCCTCCCACAGGTTCCACACAGAGAAGCTGGTGAAATACGTTCTACATAAAAAGCCAGTAAGGTGGATAGAAAAGTGGCTGAATAGGGAGGCCGTTCACTGGAACAAAGTCCAGTTAGAAGGCAGAAGGTGGTGATCAGTAGAAAACAGTTAGTTAGAAGGCAGTCACTAGCAGTGTACACCGGGGTAGATCTTCTTTATTTATCTAGATGATGAGGCAGAAACTTTGCAACACCTGAAATGGTGGCCGATACACCAGAAGTACTTGCTGCCATGCAGAGTCTTGATAGGCTGGAGAAATGGGCTGTCAGGAAACTCATGAAGGTTAAGGAAAGGAAATTGCAGACACTGACATCTGGGGTGGAATAACATCGTGTACCAAAATATGCTGGAGGCTGACAGACTGGACTGCAGATTTGCAGAAGTATCTCTGAGGGAAGCGTGGCAAGCCAAAAATCCCATGACCCAGCAATGTGCCCTTGGGGCAACAAAGGATCATGGTGTCAATGCCTGCATGAGGAGGGCTGTGGGATCTCAGGTCAAGGGATGTAATTCTTCCCTCTGCTCAGCACTAGTGGGACCACACCTAGAGTACTGTGGCCAGTGCTGGGCTCCCCACTATGAGGGGACACAGTGACATGCTGCAGAGAGCGCAGCAAAGAGCCAGAAAGATGATGGAAGCGCTGGAACATTTCCCATTAGAGGAAAGGCTGAGAAGGACGACTGTTTGCAGTAGTGGAGAACGGAATAGAAAAGCAAGAAGAGTTTCAGTCAGAATGGACCTACAAGGATCATCTAGTCCAACTGCTGAGCACTTCAATAAAAAGATAAGATGTGGGGGGAACGTGCCAGTGTGCATAAATGCCTGAAGAGAGGGTGCAATAAGATGCAGTCACAGGCTTCACAGTGGTACCCCCGGACAAAGCAAGAGACACTGGACACAAACTAGAACACTAGCGTTTCCTCCTGGACATCAAGAAACACTTGTTTAGTGTGAGAGTGATGGGGAACTGGTGCTCTTGAGCAGGGGCTTCCAGTAGGTGACCTCCAGAGGTCCCTTCTAAACTCAGCCATTCTGGGATCACTGGCTGGGGCTTTCTCACAGCACTGCAAGAGGTGAGTCCTTCTCCTGTGACAGCCCTTGTGAGAACCTGGTCAGGGCACTCTTCTTGTACCAACGAGGTCACCAGGGTTCCTGCATTTTGCTGCGGTGCCCCTTGCTGGGCTTTAATGGTCAGGGCCACCAGCCTCACATCACAGCACCTGTCCAGCCTGAGCTGAAACCAGCCCCGCAAGACCATGAGAAGATGGCAAACACCCGACAAAGCTGGCTTTTCCTGCTTTCTGGTGTCTGCATCCCGGCATGGGCAGCAGTTAGGGGGCAGCCCTGAAAACCCTTGTGATGTCACTGGGTAGAGCCTTTGATTGCTGTGACCTCACTGCTCCTCAGTAGCAATGCAGGCTCTGTCACACGGCATTTGGTCCAGAGACCCCGTGCATGCACACGTGTGACGTGCAAGCTCCAACAGGGCTCTGGTCTTCCCCTAGGAGGGTGCCTCTGAGAAGTGGTTTGGTCGGTGCGGTTGCTGCAGTCCTGCAGAGCAGCTGTCCTGAGGCTGTTGGCACAAGGAGGCTGCCAGGACCCTGAGAACCTGCAGGTACCCTGGGCTGGCTGAGCTGGTGGTGGTTGTCTGGAGAGGGCACAGGGCTCTGTGATGTCTGGGGCTGGGTACCAACATGTCTGAGGCATCTGAGGCAAGTTTGGAGGGCAGTTTTTGCGACTGGCTGGCACACCATGATGAAGCTGCTGCTGATGCTGCTTTCCAGCCTTCAAGGAGATCCTACAGGAGGCCCTGCCCTCCCCTCCTCCACTACTTTCTTCTGCTTGCTTTGCTATCCTGTTCAAAATGGGACTACAGCTCAGGAACTCTGCACGTCTTTCTTGGCAGGACAGGCTTTCAGGTACCCAAGAGCCTGTGGAGCAGAGCGGCTCTGCAGTGATAGCTGGGCAGATGCAGCAGGCAGGGCAGTCGGAGACAGCGGCAGATGCCCAGTGCACCATCTGCCTGGGCACACTACGCAACCCAGCCTGTGTGCCCACCTGCTTCCACCGCTTCTGTTTTCGCTGCATCCGGCGCTGGGCAAGGACAACACCTACATGCCCGCTCTGCAGGGAGCCTTTTGACCGAGTCCTGCACACGGTGAGAGCCGACGATGACTACCAGGAGTACGCCGTTGGATCCTCCGCCCGCCAGCAGTGGAATGCAGCCAGGACCAGGGTGCAGAGCGGATCCCCCCAGCATCGCTACAACCTGCGCCCAAGGCCCACCAACAGCAGACCCACAGCAGAGAGAAGGCTGCCCGAGGGCATGGGCGCTGCAGCAAGGCGCATTGTAACGCTAGTCGCCCGTGAGGACATGGCTCAGCAGGATGTAGGGGAGTACAGACCCACTCCTGATGGTGACTACCTCATCATCAGGCTGGAGCTAATGAGATGAGCTCTGCCTTTAGGCTCTCTGAAAGGAGGGACCAATAAACACTGGGAGCCTTTCTAGCATCAGGTCAGGATTCTCCAAGCCCCTTTGTGGCAGAATTCAAACTCACCTCTCTACCTCTCCCTCTTTCAGTATGGAAGGAGTAGGCACATCTCCCTCTCTCTCTGCTGTTTGAGGCTAACAGCTTCTTTTGTTTGGCCCCAGAGCACCCTGGCCAGGGCCATTAGGAGAAGAGAGTGCCGACGCGCCACTGAGCCGCTGGGCACCTGCGGCCAGTGTGGGGGATGTTTGGAGGCTTCAGGGGCACCCACAGCCACTGTGGGGGTGCAGAGAAGCTTCTAGAATGCCTACAGTCAGATCTGATCAGCCAGTATAAAAACGGGATTCTCGCCGAGACTCCGCCCATTGTCGCGGGTCTCTCGGAGCACGAGCAAGATATTGCCGCCGAGAGCCCCCCCGGGATGGAGACTCCGCTTGCCTTGCCGCCACGGGTGTGAGTAAAACTTCTCGCAGGATTGCGAGTATATTTATACTTTTCGTGCACATATGCACGTGTAACTTTCCGTGCTCAATATAAGCACGTGTAAAATTAATCCTCACAGAATCGTGGGTTTATTTTCCTTCCGTGCACATTTGCACGCATACTTTTTGTGCTTAGTACAAGCACGTGTACTTTTCGTGCACATTTGCACGTGTAACTTTCCGTGCTTAATATGAGCACGTGTATAAATTATTTCCTCACACAATCGCAAGTGTATTTTCCTCCCGTGCTTCCACATAAGCACGTGTAATATTCCGTGCACATTTGCACATGTAAGTAAATTAACACTCGCAGGACTGCGAGTGTATTATAAATTTACCATCGTGGAATCACGAGTGTACACTTCCCGTACTCACTACGAGTACGTGTATCTCTTTAAAAATAATCCTGCACCATGTTCAGGCAAATGTGTATTGTCTCAGACTCAGGGCCCGCTCCGGCATTGTTTCGAGTGAAGCCACGTGCATGCACACTGTGGACTGCCTGTTGTATTAGTTGCTGCCCCTTAATAATTTTCCTCAACTGATATCCAAACCTTTATTTAAGTCACTTTTGGAGTGCTAAAACCCTGTTTCTCACCAGTTTAATAAAAGTTGTTTTGGACCCAAATTGTCCCTTAAACTAACCTCAGGGTGCCTCTGTGACACCCTTCAACACCAGCCAGGCAGTGGGTGCTGAAGACCTTCCCATTCAAGGGCCATGAGAGCCCTGCCCCTGCTGAGTCCTGTTGCTACCTCCACACGCCTACTCAAGTGTGCACCACCAAGTAGCCCAGCTCCTCTGCCTGCCACGGCAGGGCATGGACCAAAGCATCTCTGCAGAAGTGGCCCCAGGCCCTTTAGGAGCAACAAGATGCACAGCACCAGGAAGAATGTCTGGAGCTGCCATGTTTGCAGATACTCAGAAGACTCCTCAACATGGTCCTGAGCAATCTTCTGTATGTCATCTATGTCAAGTAGAGGAGCAGGACAAGAAGATACATCAAGGACCTGTCAGCATCCATTGTTCCATGTTGCTTGTTAGTTTAATTATTCATTTTTTGAAACAGGTTAAGAAAACTGTTTGTGAAGTGACAAACGAAGTGACAGTGATTATATGAAGTCATTTGTTAAGTGAAATGAAACATTTCATTGATCTTTCCCCAAGAGGTCGTACTTTTCCAAGCACCCTTTATGGATTGGACTTGAGGGATTGCTTAGCAAGTTTGCTGATGACCCAAAACTGAGAGGAGCTGCTGACACTCTTGAGGGCAGAAAAGCCCTGCAGACACATCTGAAAAAATTGGAGAACTCGGCAATCACCCACCACATGAAGTTCAACAAGTGCAAGTCCCTGGGACATGGCAACCCTGCTTATACGTACAGACTGGCGGCTGAGATTCAGGAAAGGAGCTCTGCGGACATGGGATCTGAGGGTTCTGGTTGACGGCAAGTTGAACATGAGCCAATTGTGTGCTCTGGAAGCCAGGAAGGCCATCCGTGTCCTGGGTGCATCCAGCACAGCATTGCCAGCCGGGTGAGGGAGATGACTGTCCTGCTCTGCTCTGCACTGGTGCGGCCTCACCTGGAGCACTGTGTGCAGTTCTGGGTGCCACAGGAGAAAAAAGACAGAAAGCTACCGCAGAGTGTCCAGAAGAGGGCTTGGTAAAGGGTTTGGAGAGATAGTCGGTATGAGGAGCAGCCTAAGTCACTTGGTTTATTCAGCCTGGAAAAGAGGAGGCTCAGCGGAGATCTCATCACAGTTACAGCTTCCTCACAAGGGGAGGAGGAGGGGCAGGTGCTGATCTCTTTAGCGACCAATGAAAGAACCTAATGGAATCGCAGAAAAGCTGTAGGAATGGCAGGTTGGACATTCAGAAAAGTTTCTTCATCCAGAGTTTGGTGGAGCACTGGAACAGGCTCTCCCAGGAGGTGGTCATGTCCCCAAGCCTGGCATTATTCAAGAAGAGACTGGACAACACTTTCAGACACATGGTGTGAACTGTGGGGTTGTCATATGCAGGGACAGGAGTTGGACTCAATGATTCTTGTGGGTCCTTTCCAACTCAGGACATTCTATGATTTGGTGACTTTCTTCAGTTGAACTTGAAATTGCCACAAAAGGACTTCACAGCTTTCTCAGGACCTCCAGGTCTGTCCCATCTGCTTCCATCGATGTGTGTATGTCAAGTTTGCCTAAGTGATTTCCAGCCTGGTCCTTCGATATAGCGAACAGTGTTACAAAACTTTAAATTCTGCTGCTAGGTATGGGGGCTGCAGAGCTGGAGAGTAGACTGTACCACCACAGACTGAGCAAAAGAAGTCACTGACCTTCTTCCATGCCCTTTGCCACTTGGTCGCTGATCTCTTTCAGCAGTGGACACAAATTTTCTTTTGGCTTTTTCTGCCAACATGCGAATAGAAGTCTTTCTTATTTTTCACATGTATTACCAATTTCAATTCCATGTGAACTTTCAATTCCCTAATTGCAACACTGCATGCTCAGACAAAATTTCTATATTCCTTCGTGTTGCCCATAGTGGTTTTCACCTGCTACACACTGATTTTTTAATGTTTGAACTCAGTCAACGAAGTTCATCCTCTTGCCAGAGCTGTTCAACATCCTTCACATTGGAACAGATCTTTCTCTTGCTCCAATTTTGTCCTGAATGAGTTATCCCTCTCTTCCGGCCTTCAAGGCAGTGTCCCATGAGATCTCACAAACAGTACCCTGAACAAGCCAAAGTCTGGTCTCCTAAAGGCAAGAGTCATTCACTATTCTGCTAGTTGCTTTCCTCATTTCCCTCAGGATCTTTGTCTCCACTATTTCATGTCTATGAAGTTATGCACAATCATGGAAATGAGATTTGAGGCTAGGTACAGAGCTGGCCATATGACCTTGTCTAGAGGGAGGAAATTTTGGAAATTAAATAGTCTCGTAACACTAGTAAAAACAATAAAACATTTGCTGACAGAGTTTAATGAATATTATTTTCCTCAACCAAAAAGCCCATAGCACTAACTTATCGCTGTTACTATTTTTAAAGTGAACTAACAAATATGAAGACAAAATTAATATTTATCGTACAGAACTTAAAATTCAGGTATCTACAAGTAACTCAAGAAATATTTAACATTACCACATTAAAAATTATTTCTTCAATATAACTTAGCCAAAGATTTTGTGTGGAAAGAAAAGGATTTAATGTTGGTGAGAGGCCTGCACATAAGAAAAGGCAGACATGTACACCATAAGGCAGATATGTGAAGTCTCACCTGCAGAGAAGTGAGACTCATCTAATTGCCTCCTGTCTCACTCTCTTTCCCTCCTAGCGAGGCGTGTATTTCACTCATTTTCAGCACAGCATCAGAATGTTCGTTTTGGTCCATGACCATCACATGCTAGACATGGCTAGACAGCAGCAACCTCCCCTAGGAACTGGTGATGTCTCGTTCCTGAGGTCACGGAACAGAAGAGAGGAGAGAGACGTCAGTGCCATCCAGTACTTCAATGCATCCCATATGGCCAATTTACAACTTCCCCAGAACTGAGAGATTTATAAAGCTTTCTTCTCTACAGGTTCTCTACTGTCTACAAAGAAGTGAGGTCATATTCAGTGACGCTTTTCGGAGGGATATGAGAGAAAATCATATACATACAGGAATCATAACTGTGAATCCCTTACTTCTTCAGGAAACAATTTCTTATATATATATATATTTTAGTCAAAAAAAATACCACAGAACATGGAGTGACAAAAGGACTATAGAAGAGGAAGGCATCTGGAGCTGTAATATGATCACATCCAAAGCTTTTCAGAATTTACAAAGAAAAAAAAAACTGACAGACTTATTTCCAATAATTTGAATCTGATTCTTCTTAGACTTTGTAGCCACCTGCCTGGCCTTGAATGTCTCCAGGGATGAGGCATCTACCAGCTTTCTTGGCAACATGTTCCAGTGTTTCACCAACCTTTAGTGTAAAGTATTTCTTGCTCATATCAAGCCTCAATCTCCCCTCTTTTAGTTTAAAACTATCACCCCCTGTCCTATCGTAACAGGCCCTGCTAAAATATCTGTCCCCATCCTTCTAACAGGCCCCATTTAAGTACTGGAAGGCCACAGTAAGTTCTCCCTAAAGCCTTCTCTTCTCCAGACTGATCACCTCCAACTGTCTCAGCCTGTCCTCCCAGCAGAGCTGTTCCAGCCTCGGATCATTCCTGTGGCTCCTCTGGTCCCTCTCCAACAGGTCTGTGTGTGTCCTGTGCTGACCACCCAGAGCTGGACCAGCACTGCAGGGGGGTCTCACCAGAGCGGAGCAGAGGGGCAGGATCACCTTCCTCCACCTGCTGGCCACATTCCTTGTGATACAGCCCCAGATATGATTTGCCTTCTGGGCTGCAGGTGCACAATGCCAGTTCATGTTCAGTCTTTCATCCACCAGCACCCCCAAGGCCTTCTCCGCAGGGCTGCTCTGAACACCTTCATCCTCCAACCTGCACTGATACCAGGGGTTGCCCTGACCCAGGTGCAGGACCTTGCACTTGGCCTTATTGAACCTCATGAAGTTTGCATGAGCTTGTCCAGGTCCCTCTGGATGGTATCCTATCCCTCAGGTGTGCCAGCTGCACCACTCAGCTTGGTGTCATCCACAAACTTGCTGAGGCTAAGTAGGCATATTACGCTGGAACTATATGGCCCACTGTTGCAAATACTAACATCATTCCAAGGGAATATTAAAATGCAGCTGGCTGATGAAAATATTATGTAAGATATAGCTTGCAGTCATTGATAAACCAGTGTAGTGATTCTCCTGAGAGACGTGGCAAGGCAAGCCAAGCCTTAGAACTGAAGCCTGTAGCACGTCGTATCTCCTACAGGGAATGCAGTCACCGTAAGCTGTATGCAGTGTTCTCAGAGAATATAAGAACAACTCTTATGGGGGCAGCCAGTTTGAAATAGATTTGCATGTGCTGCATATAAGATTATTGAAACATGGAGATCCAGAATTCTGCAGGACCACTATGGAATAAATTGATGACCTGACATCAAGTGATGACCAAAGACCAAATAAGCCAACACTTTATCCAGGTGAAACTTACAGCAGTATTTTAAATGAGGGACAAGAGAAGTAAATGAGAATCTATAATTATCCCAGACCATGAAATATGTTAATTGCTCATTAATGTTTACAACATGACACCTGTTTGTTTGTTGTTTTTTTTTTTTTTTACATGACAAAAGAATGTTAAACTTGAGCTACTTGCTTGCAAAGGAGGCATATAAAATCAATAAAACCACCTGACAAATTTTGCCACAATTTTAGAATTCTGGTTAAGAAGTGTTTCAGAATTTACTGATATGTGCATGAGAGCAGTGTCTCTGCAAGTTGAGGACTAGTGACACTTTTATATTGAATATAGATCTATCAGATTGACTGTTCTAGTCACCAAGTAAGGACTCCAGTTTGACCCTGAAAAAATGAGACTATTACAGTAATAAAAAGATTCTAGGATAAGATGGCAATCTACTGATTATTTACAAAGTTCATCAGATGTCTTTTAGAAATTCCTTATTTACAGAGTTCATCAGATGTCTTCTAGAAGTTCCTGCACAGCTAGCAGAGGTATGCTATTTGGCTGAAGAAAGGGTAAGTTCAGATTAAGTCAAGAAGTTTGTCTTTCAGCTAGTAAGTGGACAGTTTCATGATTTGTATAATTTTATTCCAATAGTCCTTACAACAAAGATTCACTCTTCTTTAATAAACAAGGAATTCCATCATTTTATTACTCAGCATGTTGTAAAAGATATGCTTCTTCCCCTTACTCTAAGCTTGCCTAATTTAAAAAAAAAAAAAACAAACCCGAACTTCAAAGCTGGAACCAGTCAGTGAAAATTACTAGACTTGAACTACTACAGGATACATTCTGCCTTTGCAAGGACATTTCTTTTGCCTTTCTATCATGTCTGTGTTTGATTTGTTCTTCTTATAGGCCAGAAGTCCATGCCACCCTCAGGAGTACTACTAAATCATTTGAAGAAATGTTGTGTGTATATTCAATCTACTTGCTACAGAAAATATAATTTTTAAAACTGAGATGAATAAATAGACTAGTGAATTTTCCCATCCTTTTCAGATAATTACAGAAATGGGGGGAGACAAGTGAGGTTCTAAATTTCTCTGCTATGGCAAATAGTATGTAGTATGAAGTCTTTCACTTTCCATATTAAAAAAAAAAAACAGGATATTTTGCTCCTAGATCTCTGCTTGGTAGGTTTGCACAGAACGTAGTTTCTCTAATGAGTGAGAATATTCTTCCAGTTTCTAGTTTAAATTTATTTTTGGCACTTCATATCCATTTTATCTTGTGCAAACATTGCCCATTAGCTTAAATAGGCCCTTTCCTTCTCTCATGTTCCCATTAAAAAATTCCCTGATGTTATTTTAGATAGCAATCTAATGCTCTCTCATTTCTCTTTCATTTTGAAAGGCTCAAGGAAGCAAGGTTTCTAGACTGCTAAGAAAGCTTCTCCATTCTCTTGACCTTCTAAGTAGCCCTTTTCTGCATTTGTTCCACTTTGTGTTTTATAACTGGGATTTCACAGATTTCACAGTTCACATATTAAAACTTCACATGGAATTGGCAAATACACATATGAACTTTTTGTTCTTGCCCTTAAAAGGAAGGACTATGTTGAAGGTTAGAAAATAGTTCATTGGTGATGTTCTTGATCCTCCTAATGTCTCCTGATGATGAGCCAAAATTCTGGGGACAGTTTTGCATGAGTTTTTGTGTGTGTTTGTTTGTGGTTTTGTTTGTTTGGCTGGTTGTTTGTGCTGTTGTTTTAATTTTTGAAGTACGTTAATTTTCTGTAGAGTGTAGGGAAATCATATAACGTTTATGAGACAAGCAGGGATGACCTCTACAGGCTTAACTTCAAGTGCATATTTACCTATAAATTCAAAACTGAAATTTGATGTCTGAGCAATTCCTTTCCTCTTCCCTCCTCCCAAACCACCTCTGATATTAGTGAATTTTATTTTCTTATTTGAAAGTATTGCTGGGTGCATTGCTGTTCTTCTAAATAAGCACAAGACCTGCTACCAGATCCAGCAAATGTGACATGGACAATGCTATGATTTTGCAGCTTCCCACATGCATGGTTAGCACAGGACTCTCAGAGAGACAGCACCAAGCAGGAGCTTATGCCAGGTTGAACAGAGTGTTATATCAAGTGAGGAACATTACTGTCAAGAAATTACAGCCTCAGCATTGACATGAATGTTGACAGCACCATTTCCACTGATAGTGGTATCAGAAAAGATTATGATTCAAACAGGACTGCCCAAAGAGTGATGATTTAGATTAAATGCTCCCAAATAAGAAAAAATTCTGAAAGGTAAACTGCAGATGACAAGGGTTTTATCAGACTACTGCTGAGATGGAGCACACTTTCTCTTCTGTTCTCAGAAGCATCCTGCCTGTAGAGATAAACTAACCATAATGAAATGTCTTTCTCCACCTAGTCCCTTCTTGATGGCAGTGAGAGGCATGATAGTCAGCCATGATAAATCCTGGGTGATGACTGAGGGTAACTGCAAAAAGTATCAGCTTTCAAATATGCTTCTACAAAACTTTGAGGAACTCAGGGCCAAATCTGTTAATACTATGACCTGAATCAAGTCAGTAAAGAGGTATGAGGAATTAACATGGTCCACAATTTCCAAATGCAGCATTTGGAGTTTTTCAGTCTGATAAAGGTAAATAGTTGTGTTGAACAGTGAGAATTTACTGTAGTGTAGAATTTTGAAGCGTTTTGTTGTTGGTGGTGTTTTTTTGTTTTTTGTTTTCATACATCATCATAATTTTCACTGTCTCACTTTCTCTCATCCCTAGATTAGAAACAAAGAAGTGGAAATGTTCATATCTAGCATATGTAAGAAATAAAGTAAACAGGGATCACTTCGCTGAGGAGAAATTAAGTAAACGTTTAAGAGCATGCAAAAATGCTACAGATGGAATAATAAGAATACTGAGCTGGAACAATGTAGGAGGAAGTGGCAGTTACAGCGATACTGTTGTATCACTGATAGTCCGACAAGTTAATTAGTGAATTTTTAAAGGGAAAAGTAGTATCTTTAACACAATTTCTAATGTAATTGCAAGAAAATGACACTTTTTTGATGATGGTTTTGTTGTTGTGAAATTGGGCATAGAAGTGGTAATTTGGAAATCTAAATAAAATTTTACAGAAAGGGCAGTTGATACGAAGGGAAAAAAAAGGTAAGATGGTCACAATCAAACCACAGTCTTGCCAGGGACACCTACAGTGATTTTCCCGCTCTTAAACATTTATGAACAGTTTCTTTAAAGCTACAAGTGGTGAAGAACACTCAGTCATAGATTAGCAGACAGCTCCTTTGAAAGTAAACCTATTGCAGAACATTGGATCTACACAGGTGTGCGGAAGTCCGGTTGTGACAGTGGATTAACATGACTGTCACTGCTTGGTATTTTCTCTGACATCACAATAAAAGGTAACAAGTTCCTGCAACTGGTAAAAATAAAATGTAGAATATAGAGTTGAAGAATGATGTTATAATGTGAATTTTCTGACATATGTTCTATGTTGAGTTGCACAGAGGCACCTCAAAAATTAGACTGAGGATGCAGAAATTGCAAGAAAGACACAGTGATGCACAAACACGCTTTTCCCACCAAAAGTAAGTTTCAGCTGACCATACTCCATAGCATCATCAACGTAAAGACAATCTCTACTCTTAGTATAGCTAGGAATGCAGTAAGAAAAACCTAGATGCTTAAGATAGAATTGAAATAGCTCATATAAATTAAAACTAGCAAGTAGCCTGCAAGTTTATGCAATAAAGTTCTTTATTACTCTCTACTTTTCAGTCACTTTTCAAAACCTTATCTTCCATCATTGGTTGCAAAATTCCATTATTTTTGTATCATATGTATCATATGATTCTGTTAATTTGCTAATATCTAATAGATTTACCTATAGGCAAAAATCAGAAGTTTAGAGCTGATTATCAATATCTTGCAAAGCAGTGCACACGTATCTCTTTTTTTTGAATTTATGTACACAAAGTTCCATATTTGTTAAATACAGCCTGAGCAGATAATTAATATTCATAATACTCAAAGATATGAAATTTTAAATACTCATAAAGCTATCCTGAAAGCAACTACATTCAATGTGAAATTTTCCTCTGATCTGAGAAGTGGAAGAACAGCTTTAATTCAAGAAGACAAGTTGGCATTTAAATTATAACTGGACAAAAACCATTATCAGGTCACCACATTTATCCTCAAAATTCATATGTCCCTGGTACAGTATTTAAAAATTGTGTGACACTTTCATAATGAAGATCTTTCTGTATACATAACAGTGCGTGTGCAACCAAATTTAATCTTCTCTATTTTGCAGTATTTTATGAAATGTAACTTAATTTTCTTCTGTATCCTTCATTTCTACTTACACCAATTTTAACAGTTTTGTGATCTCATCTTCCGATCCACCTGGTCTTTGTTCAGTGTTCACAGGACCCTAAGTAATTCCCTTCATATTCTCCTTGGTCATGGCATGGACTAAATCCGCTCTTTGTGTAACATTTTTTAAGCTATTCTAAATAATGTTACTAAAAAAAGTCATTAGAGACTAATTACCTTTCCTGCCCATGTTCTTATTCACCCATTTAATCCATTCTTTATTGACCAGAGATGAGAAATTTGAGAAACAAGCCTGTATCTCAAGATTCGCCTTTCAATTTTTCTTAGAGAAACAGCATTTTTCACTGCAGGACTTTGCAAAAGTAGAGAGCTATTTAACAAACCTGCTAATTTTTATTCCTTATTTGAGATACAAAAGAAAGGAAATGCCAGTGGAATACATGTAGATTCCCCGCTAATGTGTCTCCTATATTTTAAAGCCATTGCCTTTGTAACAGGCTGGTTTTGGGAAGCTAGAGAACGATGTGGAGGTTTAAAAGCAGCACACGAGACATAGGGAGAGCTTGCTGGAATGAAATGCTGCATTACAGTAATTCTTTTTAAAATCCAAGTTTAGAAGGAAAGACAATTTTGTAAAAAAGAAATTAAGAAAAGCAAGCGAAGTGAAATAAGAAAAAAGGAAGATAAATTGGAAGGTAAGGAGAAAAAAAAAAGGGATATGAAGGAAAAACAAGAAGAAATTAGAAAAGCTGTGTGTCAGGGAAGCACCCCCAAAATCAAATTAGGCAGGCAACAAGCTCCAAAAAGACTTTATTCTAACCAGAAATGTTAAGCAGAAAACCAGCTACAAATGGGGTTTATCCAAAATTATTCAGCACTCCAACAACAAAAAAACATGGATTTCACTAAGGGGTTAATTACTACGCAGCTAACTCAAACTCGAGGGGATCAGATCCCAAAACTCTAGAGTGACAATTCAAAATGTTCATCTTCCCACTCTGTTACAAAGTGAGGACTCTTGGGGTACCCAGAAGATTGCTTATCAGGTCAGCAACGTGGCTCAGTCCTCAAGGGGTGTGCCTTTGATAGACTGTCCAAGGACAAACACCCCTACCCCATCACTATTGTTCTAGCAAACATCAACTCAAGCCAAGTCTGCCACAGGCTCTATTTATACCTGAGCTTAACCTGAGCTGTGGTCAATTATGGTAGTGTTCCAGAAACTTCCTTCAACTCAGGTGTTTCATTGGTCAAGGACCCTGTCTGTTAACCATGACTGCAGTGGTCCCTCAGTCTGGAAGTTTCTCTTGCTGTGTTACATTATTGCCCTTGTTGGTATCAAGCCACAGGCTTTTGCAGGAGTCTAGAAGGCCTCAGGCCTGTGGCTTTTTCAAGCTTGCACTAGCGGAACCTTTTTGACCTGCATGCAGCTTTGTTTAAATCTAGTTTAGCTATAAGTACGTATATATATCTATACACACACACACACATATATAGATATATTATTTTTTTTTTATTTTTTTCTGATAACAAGTTGACTATGACTCGTTAGTTTTACTTTTGTTTATCTTTGCTTGGTACAACCACAACTACATATAGATGGCAACAATAAGCAGTTATCGTACATAGAAGGAGATGTTCGTGACTCTTAATGCAGTGACATAGTGAATACAGACCTGGTATTGTAGCAGAAGTCTAGAGAAATGGGAGCCTGGGGGGTATATCAGAGAAGTGCAGATGCAGGGTGGGTCACAGACTGGACTGGAGACCCCACAGCTATAAACAACTCATCCATGATTAGTTAAATAAACACAGACCTGGAGCTGGATGAAACTAGTTTGAGGGGTATCAAAGAGAACAAAGAAATAGTATCTAACACTCAGAAAAGGGAACGTCTACAGCACGTTAGGGTGTAACGTGGAGGTGCAGACCAATGAAGAAAAAGCAAGGTGCGAACATCATGTCTGGAAACGTGTAAAAGTGACCTCAAGTGGATCCTACAGGGAGCAGGAAGAAACCATCAAAATTAACATGATATTCATCCTGGCCAAAGACTCCAGATGCTGGAAACTCAGCGTAATCCACTGCCACCACCAAAAAAAGGAATAAAAATCAACTTTTGGACACAGAGGAGTAAGGGAAAGGTGAGCATAACAGCAGGGCAAGGGGTAGAAACTAAGTGTGTGTGTGTGTGTGTGTGTGTGTGTGTGTGTGTGTGTGTGTGTGTGTGTGTGTGTTACAGTTTTAATCCTAATATTCTTCTTTATTTTCTGTAATAATACAGTGTTAACTAACAATGATTCTTGGATTAGACTTAAAATTTCAGCTATACTAAGTTTGTATCTTCATATATATGTTTCTCCTTTGCCCATAAGACAATTTTTTTTATTTTAACAGAGGAAGAGAAAAAAAGGAAAAGAAGAAAAGAGGAGAAAGGAAAAGCAAAACTGAAAAGAGAAATAAGAAGGGGAAAGTGAAAGAGAAGGAGAAGGGGAAGCAGGTTACAACATCTATTGCTAAGTAAAACAAACCTGTTTTTTATTGGAATTGAGGAAGAAAGGAAAGAAAAAATGTTAGCAGGAGATTGTTTAAACATACAACTACTTATGTTGGGAAGAGCTTCAAATACATGTTCAGCTTTGCCTGCCTACATTTTATGTCCTAGCACAGTGGTCAGCTTTGGAAAGACTTGGAAGACCTTTCTTTCCCTTCTTTTTTTTCCAAAAAAACTCTAGTGGCCTGATCTTAGAGCTATTACCCACACAGCAGAGAACTGAAAATTGTTCGTTCCCTGTTTTATTATTATTTGTTTGCATGGCTGAGAACAGTGCGTTGGAATTTATTGCCCATAAGGAAAGAAAGACAACTGACCTAGAGTTGTGGGCTGTTCTTTCAGACCTCTAAAGGCACTTGGCATTGACCTGCAAATATATAAAAACGTCTGAAAGGTGAGTCACTGTTTTTTGCTACTGGGCCGTGCAGGCAGCAGCACTGCAGTGCGAAGATAGAAAAAGCAAAATAAAGAAGGAAGAAGATTTAATTTGGTGTAAAGTGACTTTGGTGGAGCTGTGTCATTTTGCACTGATGCGAAGTCTGTTCCAAGTAGTCTGCAGAGCTGACTTTACCTTCTCTATGCAAACATTGCACTGACTTTGCTGAGAATCTGTTTCCAACTGTTTGCATTTTATCTCAAGTGGGTAATGCTTGGACCATAGTCTTTTTTGTTTGGGTTGGGTTGGGGTTTTTCTCTGGTTGGTTGGTTTGTTTGGTCTGGTTTGTTTTGCCTTGGTTTTGTGGGTTTGTTTGTTTAATGTTTTGGTTTGAGTTTATTGTGTGTTTATTTTAATGTTTTGATTTTGGTTTGTTTGTTTGTTTTTCCTCTATTTGTTTGTATTTCTCAGCTCCAGCACCTGGAATAAAATGAATACAGAAAAAAATAAAGTTTTATTTGTTGACTGAAGCCTCATAGTACAAAGAACTGTTCTATGATCATAATGAGTGAGTCTTTACTGAAATCTCTCAAACCACATGAAAATAAAAACAATCTGCATCCTTAAATACATATTCAAATAATAAAGAAAGGTGAAAGTAGGAAAAATGAGGGATTTTTTAAGCCAACATCATTTTTAGAAACACAGCTATATTTTATAGGAGATTTATCAGGTGATTACCAAAATTTAATGGTAGGAATGTCAGATACTCCACAGTGTTACAGTGTCATTCATTTCAGCAGATTTATAGAGATAATGTGGAAGACACAAAAGGTAAAGCTGTTGTGAGATTATTTTTTATTTTTGAGATGAACTGCAGGGGAATCATGCCCCCTTTTTGGCAGTGACTGGCATTATGTGTCTGTATTCACATGCCTGTGTACAGATGCTGAATGTGTGATTCCTGTGTGTGACTGTCATTCATCAGACCAGCTTTTCATTCATATTACAGTATTGAAAATTCCTCAGGGGTGAGTCTTGCTGGTTTCAAATCGTATCTTCCTCTCAAACCTGCACTCGTTTGAATTGTAAATTGAAAAGAGAAGAAAGGGGTAGCTAATACGTATGTATGGGGGAAACTACAGCACACCTCTCTCTTTCATGCTCTAGCAGAAACAAAGACAGTACTGTGCTCACCTGCCCTGTTAAATTTTTAACTCAAAAAGAACATACACTACCTTATCATGAGAACGGAGCAGCAGCTATTTGGCTTGGATTTCAATAAGCAGCTTGTGAGAATGCTTCAACGGAGGGGAAATAAAGAAAAAATAAAGACTAAGAAGGAAAATAATCTTAATTCTCATCCACCTGAACAATTAAAAAAAAAAAATTACTAATGCAACTTTTATCAATTTAGTATCAAAATTTATCAGCAAATTAAATAAAAGCTGAATCAGATTCAAGGCTAGAATTAATGTACAATTGAATAATTGAGCTAAGAACATCCATTTGCTGACTTCGTCGGTCAAAAATCTTATGCATGATTTGTTTTTTCCTGAATATTTTCAAATTCTAGCTTTTTCCAGTACTCATTCCTGTGGGCTGTACCTCTCACAAGATGGAGTTCTCTCCACTCAGCAGCCAAGTTGCGGTTGTTTCAGAATTTTTGGAGCCCTTTACGCGTTCTCTCACTCTAACTTAGCTTTTGGAACTAAACTTAGTTGTATCTCAATTTAACTGTGCATAAAATAGTTGTAAATGTGTTTATTTCTCACAGGATTTGGAGAAGTTATTTCTTATATTTCCTCTCTCACTCACTTTTATTGTTCTTTCACTCTTACTTTATGCTTCCCTATCTGGCTTATAACCAGCCATTAGAGCAAAATCCATCCTCTACTGAAGCCAACAGTAAATGTCCCTGACTTTGTTATTTTATATAATTGCAATGTCTTTGGAAAAGACACTGTGCTTTCAGTAGGATTCTGATCTATGCCACCCTCTTCATCTAAAATTTAGAAGGCCTTTAGCCAGTCAGCGTGGCTTCTTCTGTGGCTAAAAACACTTCTGGAGGAGGGCTCATCCTCTCAAATGAAAGATGTCCAAATAATGTGGAAATAATTTCCCTCAGGAAGTACTTACTTTTCTCCGTTGACTATGGAGGAAATCTAGGCAACTAGCTTAGATGAGGTGACTATTTTTCAGAATGATAAACTTAGTTGAAAAGAATGAGAAGAATTTGTCTTAGGTTAAGACAGCTAAGTTGGACATTTCAATATGAACTAGTCATTCTAAACTCTTTTTTATAAGTAGATAGAGATACAAGCGTTTTTGCTTACTCCTCAGGGCTGTTCATTTCATCCTAAAAAGGCTTGTTAAAATAGGTCAGATTACTTCAGACTTCCAAAACTGAGAGATATGAATCTGACCTATATGCTCAAAAGTAGTCAGCACAAAAAGACTTTGATTTCAGTCATATCCTATACCATCAGTGTAATGAAAATGATAAATAATCACTCTGATACTTGGTGGGGGTTTTTAGAGAAGGATAGGAAATAATAACCGTGAATTATTCTCATTACCTGATTCATATGGCAGTCTTTGATTTTTCTCTGCTTCTTCATTTTACTTCCATCTTAGAGATTGCTTCTTTAGATGTTCTTAGTTCCTTTTTATTCTGCCCTATCTTCATCCAGCAGAGCAAGCCTTGAAGTTACTGTGGATATGGTGAAGGAAAACTTAGTTACATATCTCTCTTTTCGTGTCTGTTTCCCAATATATAATCAGACAGGTTGTGGTAATTTCTCATATACATCTAACTATGCAGGGAGATGGGGGCCTACACAAAAAACTGAGGTGCATTGTTTGTGTTGGTAGAACAAATGATGGAGCCCATTCTAACACTCTCACCACCTGAGAGTTTCAGATACTTGCAAAGAGACTATTTTCTATTTCTCCTTCCAGCTGTTCATGTTGATCAGGATGTTTTTATTCTGTTTGATTGTATGTTTTTAGTTTACTTTTGTTTCAGTAGGGAAGGCTAAAATGCTGAACTTAGAAAGAGCTTTCTTTGTGTCCTGAAAGGCTGAAAATTAATGCTCTTTTCAGATTCCTTTGGTAACTATCAAGGCATTTTTGTTTCAAACTCTTGTCTAACCTGGATAGCTCCATCTCCTCTGATTTTATCGTGTTATGCTTACAGAGCTCAAGAGGGTATCTGTGCTAGTTCAGACAAATTCTATGGAGAGTTATGAGAATTAGGACCAAATCCTTGACCTTAACCTTGGATTAATTGGTTTGGATGTAGGAATGATGGACTGTTCATCATAACTGATTGGTTCTTCAGATAACTTTTTTATGTCATACTCAGTGGAGTTCATTTAACATATGTTAATTCATTCAATGTTATTACTATTTGCAGGCATGAAGTGTTATTACGGACATTTGTCTGGCATCCATCCAGGAAGTCAACGCTGGTCTCAAAGTTTACTTTGGTATGACAAATGCTTCCAGCCCTAATCTTCCATAGTCTAGTTATTTACCATTTTCGTCTAGAACGTTGTTTTTACTAAGCCCTGGAATAGCCAAAAGGCAAGTTTAGTTCTGCAAAGTAAGTATATTCTTAATGGTTATTTGTCTTGACAGCTATTACTGAAAGTGTCTTACCGTCGACCACAGAAGCTTGTCACAGTTATTGTTGAAAAAAGGCAGAAGACTACATATAATTCTGATGGGTACTTTACATAAAAAGCCACTAAAGAATACCTTTATGTTGGGTATGAAAGGTTTTACTATCATCCAATGTGCATCTATACACCTGCAGCTCCTTTAAGATAAAACAACTGTCATTGTAAAGAGCATTGTAAAATTCCATAAAGAAATTCAACATGTAAAGTCAAACATTGCATGCTCAGCACACGTTGTAGGTGGATACGATAAATTAGGTAGAGCTGACTATCAACTGCTTTCGCTTTTTTAAAGCAGTTTCAGAACAGGTAAAGTCAACTTATGTAGGATGCTTGAGAACTGTTTTTAGAAGTTTCAGATCATGGACAGCTTACTGCCTCTCCTTAAGATACATTCATTTTTTAGCATCATTTCTGTATGTTGCAATACCCAAGTGTTACTCCAGCATTACTACTTCTACTGCTGAAAGATTGAAACTGTCATTCCCAATGAGATGGAGTTATGAGTGTTCATACTATGTAATCCCTTTCATAAAGTCATTGTTATGGCATGGTTATTTCTCTTACTTTAGTGTCTGTTCAGATTGATTCTGAAGGGGAGGTTATGAACTTATCCAAGGTTGTCTGTCTAAAGTCTCTATAATATTGTCAAAGTGTGATACAGTAAAACATAGTTAATGTGAAATTTTTGTTTCTTTTTCTATCTACTTCTGATTTTCCAGCTGTAGGAATTTGTATTGTTCTTTTTTTTGCCTTTAATGAAGTAGTAAAAAGAAATAATGTGCTGGTTAGGAGAAAAAAAAAAAGAAAGAAGACTAAGAATCTGCTTTGTTGTTTGTTCATCAGCTATACTAGCTATATTTTATGCTGAATTATATTAACTTCAGCAGTGTAATGGATATATCCTTCTAAGGTCTAGCTTTTGTGAAAACAAAAAAAACCACAGCTTTTCTGTTTCCAAATGATGTCAGGGAGTAGACTTGCTTCCTCACATTAATGGCCTTGGCATTAGAATGTATAGGATTTCTTCCTTTTCCTCTTTTTTTTTATTTTTTTTTCCTTTTTTAACATGCGCCCTCTGGATCATTGAATTGTTTCAACTGTGTTATATGTAGTCTATTTAGCAAATCCATTCCATGTTTAATATTCTATATGTTTTAGCACCTGTGGGACACCACAGAGAAAAGCAGCAGCTAGGACTTAGATTTTCCATGAATTACGTACATTTAGTAATCTGCAGGCAAAGCTCTGACCTCATGGGATGTGGAGCCAAAGAAATTCTGCTGGCTCTATACCATACCTGTTCGTACTGGTATGGTAGGACTGAAAATAGGTATGTTCCTTTAAAACAAAACAAAACTGACACACAAACAAACAAACCAACCCCACAAACAACAGCTCCCCCTCACACACACACACACACACACGAACCAAAAAAAAAAAAACAAAAGCAAAAGCAAAACACCACGATTTTTCTCCTTATGCTTATTTTTTGCTTCATGTTCTATTCATGCACAAGGTAACCTCATTTAATTTCACTATGAAAAATCTTTATTGAAAGTAAGGTTCACTAGAGTGATAGCTTGCAGAGACAGGCACCCTGAGGTCACCTGGTGAAATCCGGTACAGATCTGTAGCAATGAAGCCTCTTTGGCAGATAAAAAACTCTTCATTGGACTTCAGTCTATGCCAAAAGAGGTGGATTCCTCTGGAGACGCGTCAAGGAGTCTGAACTTGCCCTTCATTGAAGTGAATTGCTGAAGCAGAGTTGATGGTTATGGTTACATTTCATAGGTGATGACAAGAAAGAAACGTTATATTTTGTGGATAAACCAAATAATTCACTGCTCCAAATGGCCAGTGCAGGACTTTTTGTCATAAGTAACATTCATTAGAATAGTATCTTATGTTCAGTGAAGAATTCTCTGTACACCCTCACTTATATCAAGTGGCTGATTGTGTCCATTTTATTATGGATGCCCCATTTATACGTGCTTTTTTGTTTCATATGAACAGTTAATGAAACAACATTGCACCAGAAGGGTTAGAATCATATAAAATAAAAGTAAATTTTATATTTTTCGTATTTTTCTACTTCTTTCATGCCAGTTGTTCAATTTTCCCTCTTTTTAATCTGATCTTCAATATTATGTTGAAAGATAAAGTAAGAACATAAAAGCCAGGAACAAATTACCCAGACATAAGCAGGTTTTAGTTTGAGATTTGGTGAACTTCAAACAAAACAAAAAATAATTATTCTGGAAAACAAACAAACAACAACAAACCAAAACCTTATAATGAGCGAAAAAAATGGTAAGGAATTACAAAAATACCCTTAATTGTGTGGGGGAAAAGAAAAACCAACAAAACCAAAATCAAACAAAACCAAAACCAAACAAACCTCAGACTGTTAAATACTTTCTCTCTTTGAATAGGATATACTTGCAAATAGCTTTTTGCCTAGTCTCAAACTCTGCTCCTTCTCTTTCATCCCTGACAAAGAGTTTTTTCTTCTAGAGTCACCCCGGACCCATATTTCACAATTGCACTAATAAAACAGAACAAGTCTGTATATAAACATTACCTTATATATGTCTTTAAGAGCATTAGGTACATGTACTACCACATAGCTGTGGGTTATAATTTACAACGGGGAAAAAAGCTAACATCACAGTTTCAAGCTGCTTGTTTAGTTGTTTTGATTTTTTCTTTTTAATTTTTTAGAAAAAAAATAGACAAAAACAATGCTAGAAGGACTTACACTCCAGGTACCTTACCTATGATAATTCTTGAGAATGTACATATTTTTCAGTATTTACTTTGGGTATATACAGACCTCTGGTGTAATGGCTACACCAGTTCTAATAAATTAAACATTTTAATGTCAATTGTCTGTAAAACTAAATTGTAATAGCGTTCCCCAAGACAGTTTTGAAACATCTGACTTGAGATATCTGGATTTCCAGATATGCTTTGGGCTTAACACAAGCTGGGGACCAGTTTTCACACATCCACCTTCTTTTGAAGGTGAAAAGCATTTAATAATATGGACACAGCCTTTTTCGTGCCAGTTGGCCTCAGTGCCAGAAGGCAGCGCTGGGCACACTTAAACTGACAATTTCTGTGTTTGTTTTCAGCTCCATCTGTTTACAGATCCATAAACATTTATTTTCTGCCATTGCTAACAAATCAAAGAATCACGGAGGAGCTTCGGCTGCAGAGATTGCTTGAAATCACCTTGTCCAGCCTGTCACTCAGAGAAGGGCCAGCTCAAGCTACTCAGGAACTTGTTTGATCAAACTTTGAATATCATTAAAGGACAAAGATGCCATAAGACCTTTGGGAACCTTTTCCAGCATTTCACTACCCTCATGGCAGAAAGATTTTGCCCTTATTTAGTCTGAGTTTCCACTCCATTCTGGCTCTGAGATCATATGTCCATACTGTGACTTTACCAGTGATGAAACTCATGCCAGCTGCCAGTCTTGTTTATGTGCTCCACAAGCAATAGAAAACTAATTGTTGGGGACCTAAGCAACCTCATTGCAAGAGGAGAACTCTAGACAGTGCTGTGTTGAGGACCTTCTGCCTCAGTTCCCCTGGAGGGAATCAGCTCAGAGCACACTAGTAGCGCTCTCAGCTCTCTACAGCAAGAATTCAAGTATTGACACAAAGCACACTTACATCACCAGCTTACCACATCCTAGTATTTAATTTCATCAGGCTTTTCCAGGGGATTATTAAGAACTTGGACAAGAAATGGTGAGCTGACGGCCAGCCTTGGCACTGTGCTCTTCTTCAAATGCTCCTTCCACCTCAGCTGTCAGCTTAGCTTTCTTCGTTGACAGCTGTAGGTATGGACATCATGGTGACTTCTGGCGTTAGCAAAATGGTGGAACAGTAGCCATTTTAGCATCTTTGGCAATCTTTTGCCTTAAGCTACTATTTTCCTTATGCTTTGAGTCAGTCTTGTGATTTTTTTTTCCTTAACAAATACATCTGCTTTTCTCAAATCTCTTTGAAAGGAAGTTATTTGCTGTTGTTTCTGAATGTATGTGTACTGAAAACCACTGAATAATATAATGAGATAAAAGACAGCAAATAGGGCATTTGTAAATCTTTGCCAATATAGCAAAAGGAAAACAGAGCGCAGAGAGCATAATTTGCTAAACATGACAAAGAAAAAAGCAGGCAATTAGAGTGAAGAGTTATGTATTCTGTAACGTGTGCACCCATCTGCAGACGTAGTATGTGTGTAAGTATGTGCACTTAGAATAAAAAACATATACACAAATGCAAACATGTATAGAAATACACACATGATGAATTTCTAATTAAGATGAGAACAACATTCAGCATAGACTCAGAAGTTATCAGAGGCCTTGCAGAGATTCCCCCTGGAGCTTCTGAGAGCTGGATTTAGTAGCCAGTAATTTCCAATTTCTTAGATAATATGTGGGACCATGGTGCTGATTAGCCCTTAAACTATACTCTCCCTTGAAAAGCAAAGTCTTTAATTTCTTTAATGGTTAAAAACATGTATCTGCTTTTCTCTTTTTCACCTTCAGAAGCTCTTGGTTAATTATGATTTGGCCTCAATATTTATTTCTGGGTTCTGGGGATAAGCAAGCATAGCCCTGCTGAAGGAAAATGCAGAGGGGTCTCATATTTGGGCAGCTGGTTTCTCTAGTGGAGAAATGATACAACATTTTAATTCCTGCATTTTTAAAGTGATGCCTGGGGTTTTTAATCTTAAATCTCCCTTTGACATTAATGGGAGTCATGTTGCTGAAATGAGCACGTGATGCTTTGATAATTGAAAGGGACCACGTGTGATAGAATCATAGGCATTGGAGAGTTAAAATACCTGTTCCACTAGGAGATCCTGCCAGTTTTCCTTCAAACTCAGGAAATGAAGAGATTTACAGCTCATTTGTTAATGCATTTTACAGACCAACTACAAATGAGTCAGAATAGCTTCCTTCACTTCATTCATTGGAAGATTGCTGCACAGGATAAATAGACAATATCAAGTGGAAATATCCCCTTCCCTGATCTCATCCCATCACTTGCTATTCTTTTTGTGACCTGTGAGTAATCCCTCTCGCTCCCCATATTTTACACCATTTTGGATATTTTCAGAACAATACTCTGCATTCCCTTAGGCCCTGTTTAGTTGATTAATACAGATTTGGCTATTTTGGTCTACTGACTTCATAAGTCTAGCCTTGAAGTTCCCACAAGGATTTTGGCTATTTCTTTTTCCCTGAAAACGTTAGACTTTTGGAGTCTTTTACAGAGACAAGAAGAAAAAGTTTTAGCTCTGCTACTAAGGAATCATTAAAAATACCAAGTAGAGTAAGACAGTGTGAGGAGACCTTAGAGATGAAGACCATACTGAGGTACAGAGATATTTACTTGCTAGTTTTATGAAGCCCATATAATCCATGGAAGGAAGATGCAGACCCTTCTTCTGAAAAAGGGTTAATCTTTTCCAACGAGCAGTTCAGGAAGTGGCATCAGAGGTTTTTGTAGATAATATCGTCTTTGACCCTTTCACAGTCCATTACTGTGTGTATTGCAGGAAAGAGGAACTGAGAATCAAGATCTTGTGGTTTAAATATTGCCTGTGTTGTCTGTTGTTTTATCATTCTACTCTGTTCTCTCTCTGTCTAATGTAAGGGCATGACAATTTCTCATCAGTAACACGAAACATTGTTTTATATATTTACTCTCTCTATTCATCCTCTGAAAAAATCTTGTACATATTTAAGTGGGAAGAAGGAAGACAAATGAAGATAATATACACTTTTATGATTTGTACAAGGCAAAACAAAAAGAATTTACTGCAGCAACATTTCTGCAGTTCACAGTGTAGAAAACACAACGGGGACTTCAGAAAAGAAAATGAAGAAACAATCAAAATTTGAACATGTATTTTTAAAGCATAGCAAAAGTATCTAAGGAAATTAATTGGGTAAAATAGTCATTAAAGCACAGTTGAGGTTGCTACTACAAATCATTTAAACATCAAAAGCAAAACTTTCAGTCTTTTAATGTTCATTTTCTCCTGCACCCTGTGAAGACTAGTTTCTGGTTGCTGCTTTATTATGTTTGCATCAAAAGGCCATGGAATTATCTAAAACATCCTGGCAGTGGAAGCTGAATTAGAGACATTTTGCATGAAAAAAAAGTAAGAATTTTCATGTGCTTATTACAATTAAATATTAAGCAGCCCAACAGTCCTGTGAGCCTGACAGAAACATACATTCTTACTTTACATTTAGGGGCATTCAGGTGTTAAAAGAATGGACTATTGTGACGGCAAAACCAGGAGTGGGTACGGTTAACTTAGACAGGATTATTCTCAAAAACACGGATTCAGAATAAGAGTATTTAAGTACCAGCAATCTACCAGAAGGCCATATTATGATCTTGAAAATTCTCCAAATTTCACCCTGGAAATTTGCCTTTAGCACCTGCTTGAACTTGTAGTAATTCTGAAAGGTGTGTTATTTCTGCATGTTAACCATGGGTGTCTTCTTTAACAGCAAAATACAGTCATTGATATTGTAATCATCCAGTTTTCCAAAAGAGCACAGAGCAAGGTGTACTTGCCAAAAAAACAGGATGTCTGGCCTCATGTCTTTTTTGTTTCAAAGGATTCAAATCTTCTAGCCTGAGATGGAGCTACTCTTCAGGTGAGAAAACAAATCAGAAATCCAGGGTGAGAGGAATGTGTTTTGCATCGCCTAATGTTTGATCACACAGTCAGGAAAGGGAGCTGTGTTCTAGGAGCTGCTCCTCAGGTATTTCTCTTTGGATCTGTAAAATATAAATAAGCAGAAAAAATGTACTTGTGCATGCTAGAAGTGCAGAGTGTTTACAATGTCTAAGATAAAATTCCTTAGCTTTAAAAGAAACTGGGACACATGCACCCTTCCCAGCATAGTATCTTAACCACCAGCTTCCACCCCCAAGCTCCATCTCTTGCTGTTCTTCTTCCATGCCACACTACTTCCCCAGCTAAACAATAGCCCACTTTTAGCAAGACACAGAGCTTCATGGGAGGTATTGTCAGTGATATAAGATAGGCATTTCACTAGGTTTTTAATGACCAATCTACACTACAAGCATTAAATTCTACTCTTTTGTAATATTTGAATTAGAGAATTCTGTTCCAGTGTCTAAATTCACATATGTAATGATAAAGCTTTTCCTATTATCTAATTCTAAGTAACAGCCCAATCAGCATGCAAATACTTGGGGATACCCCACGTGACTTATGACTTTCTTCCATCAGATTAATCAGCCCTTATAAGCACCCACTTCTCTTATTCACTGTAAAGTGACTTCTGTGTCTGGAACCACCTCTCTGCATCCAGACAAACATATAAAATATTTATTATGGTTGTGATATAATTAATAAAACAATGGAAGAGTTTATGGAAGTTTTAGCGTGAATAATTGGGTACAGTTATATGGGGAGACAGTGGCACGTCTGTGGTTAGACCTCAGCCATTGTGATTCTCAGTTCTCCCTGACATAAACATTAGTGAGAACAAAAACAGTTCTGCTACTACAATGAGACAACATGTAATCCTTAGACTATATAATACGTTTCTTTCATAGCTGTGTCAATGTAATTTTCTCTTGGTGATGTTTTGAAGCTTGCACATTAAATACAAGGCTCTGAACACCTCAAATATTGAAGCCTTAGCTCACTAAAAATAATAGCATGAAAACATCAAGCCCATTCTCTTGAGTTTTCATGGTCTATTTCTTCGCTTGCAGCAAAGTTCTATAAAACTATTTACCTCTTAAATGTTTACCTAACACAGTATGAAGTGTTGACCTTAAATGGTCTTTACAGCTCATAGACCATAAAAATAAAATTATGAATGAGCAATTTTTATTGCTTCAGAGCCAATGACTGGAGTAAACTATGTTATTTCCTACTCTTAAGAATGGAAGTAATATCATCTTGTACAATTACTAACATTTGCAGATGTCAATAGTCACTTTCTGACTTGAAACCAAAAGCATCACTACTAGTAAAAGGATAAAAGACTGAAGTTATTTGTGTTTTCTTGTATTCACTGCTAGAATAAGTGAGCAAGACCAAGATTCTTCTGATAAAGAAACACAGAACTTGCCTTGGTCAGTTAGACCAGGCCATCTAGGCAGTGACCAAAAGGGACCAGAGACAAAGAAGCCCTAAAGTTTACAGTCCAGATCAAACTGTTAAATGCAAAGCAGAAAGCTGTCCTTTTGAGTTCTCCAATAACTAATTTCTCAGCATGAACTTAGCTCTGTGTTTTGCACTGGTTATGTCAAATAAGCATTAAGAGGATCCATTGGTTGCTTCAAAGTCACTGCCTTGTTACTCTGGAAAGCAGTTTTTTTCTCCTTCCTTACACTCACGAGAAGTTAACATATTTACCAAGCCAAACTACCCTAAAGAGCATTTCATCTAACAGCATTTCCTCTGCTGGTTTGACTTTTTCCACACTCCACCTAAACTTTCCTTCAGATTCCTGTGCTGCAGCTTCCTTGCCAACCCCGCACTGCTCAATTCTTCAAAAACCATATTCCTGCAACGCATTTCACACCAAATGGGTAGAAATCTCTTCACTTTTTAACTAACAGGATACACAAGCAAGGTTTTCTTTTTCCTCTCTTTCCATGTTAAGCTCTAGAGTATAATACTCGCCACCCACAACAAGGGACTGCAGCCCATGAGTGACCCATGGCAGGGCTGGAACACCTTTGAGGGACTGCAACCATGGGCCACTCCTCTATTCTTTCAAGAAATGCACATTTTTTGAATATCTGACTTTACAACTTTCCTCTTCCTGTAGCTTTCAAGTGCGTTTTCAGAAAACTCTGTCCTTTCTAAAAAGAAACAAACCCATATATATACACATATATATATTTCTTAAGCAAAAAAAAATGCTTTATTCCCACAATGTGACGGCTGATTTGTTTAGAGTTTGTGAGAATAATCCATTATCATGAGAAAAACTACAGTGTACTTGAAAAGTAGGTTTTTTCTTCTTTCACTCTTGGTCCTTTGATCTTTTCATGTTTATTTGGTTTGATTTGGGTTTTTGGTTGTGTTTTTTTGGTGTGTTTTTTGTTTGTTTGGTTGGTTGGTTGGTTTTATTGTTTGTTTTGTTGGGTTTTTTTGCTTGTTTGTTTAGTTATGGTTTGAGGCATGAATGATGAATACTGCTGTGGTAGAGTTTGGTCCTATTAAGAAATCCACAACACTGCGCATTCAATCCTGCCCAAGTTGTTTACAATTTGTAGGTCAGGTAATCTGTCTAAAATATTTAATTATTTTGTGAGGCAAGAGTTATGGTTTCTTGTTAGTGGACAGTAGGCTAAATAACATCTGCAGTGCTCCCAGATTTAATGCAAGTCAGTGTAAGGCTTTGTCCAAGAAACTTTTTTCTAATAATATTGAAATGTATTCACATTTTGAGAAAAATATTTTAAAAAAACAGCTAACTTTAAAAGGGTCAAGACGTTTCCCAAATCCTTAGCTCAGCTGCACTGATGCTAATTCAGTTTTAGTTTCTGCTGAGATAGTTAACTTTGTCTGTCTGTCTACCTGTACAGATACATATAATGAAGTAAATGAAGAATCTGTTAGTTTTTGGAGATGATCCTTTCAGAATGAGGATATTGAACGATCTTGCAGAACAACCTTGTTTATGAAAATGTAGCAAATTTTGGGAGTCGTCTTAAACCGTATTCACAATAAAATTCCATGTTCTTGCTGAAGCAGCTCTAAGGTTCACCTGAGTTATTAATAAGGTATTGAGGCTATAGAGCCTAAACTGACAGGATATGGCTGCAGCACATTGCTCTGTTGTGTTATTTAAATTGGGAGATTGTTTGCCTGTAAAGAAAGCTGCTGATTACGAAGGAAACAACACTGCAAATGCTCCAGGACATTAAAAATCAGGTAAAAAAAGATATCACACTGAGCTCCTCACTTCCAGATTATAATAAAATTGGGTAAACTATTCACCATGACTAATTTATTCAAAAGTTGCCCCTTCTTGGGCTCATGAATTTATATTCAAACAGATTTGGATTTCTAGAGATTTGTTATTCAATGTCACAATTACAGGAAAAGCTGTACTTTTAATCCTTTCTTTGGACTTTCTCTTTTTGCACTTTTCAAGTCTTACATTGTGCATGTGCCTTTCAGACCATACAGGTTATGTGGAGGTATTGCCATGGGTTAGTGACGATGGGTCTTCATAGGATTACTCTTTCATACCATGCATAGTATGCACCGTTAGTGCATACTAATACTCTACAGTAAATGCAAAATGTAAGTAACGTTAGACTGTATATTGAATTACCTCATAGTGACCTGTTCAGAGAAGGACAGGTTAAGCAAAGAACTACCAGGCTGTCATTTTCATACCAGATTGGGGCTATCAGGTTTTGCTCATCTGTTATAATATAATGACTTATCGGAATGAATCAAGGCCCATGCAACTCTCTTCCCTAAGAATTAACACTCATAGAATGAACTAAAGCATCTTGAGATAAGTAGTATATACCTTTATAGTAGGATAAAAGCCTAATATGGAAATTATTGAAGTATTTCACACTGTGCACACACATGGGCATTATTAAGATTATGTCTCGAAGACAGGGCAGATTGATGGGAGATCCTTAGCAGCTAATGTAGCTGGACCCAAAGCAATTCCAGTTCAGATGATGGGTGGCCTGATTTATGCAAGGTTCAACAGCAGATAATACAAACTGTTTCTCAGAAAGATTCAGTATCTCAGGTTGTACATGATAGCAAAGTGGCTGTATGACCACCAGACCAGAAGTTATTTGAATCTGATATACTCTAATCACAGAGAAAACTTATTTCAGTTTGTCCTAGTATCCCTGTGCCCTTAAAAAACAAAAACAGATAAAAATAAAAACAAACAAACAAAATTCAGTTCCTCCCTGATCCAACACTCTTACAGCTCGGTGTTGAGGTGTGAGTCTCACAAAGGGTTTACAATAGTTTCATTAACATAGACATGACTCTGGATCCCACCCACCTCTCCCACCCTCCCCCTTATTTTCAGCTCCTTGGGAACAAAACTATATTCTAGAAAACATAGTTGGACACATTTGGGGAAGGGCTGATACAGGACATCTCTTAAAAGACCTCTGTATGTTGTGGAGAGTATACAGAGATGTGTATATCAGGAATTCCTTCTTCACTTTCCTGAGTGGCTTTCTTGACAGGCTAGATATTAAATTAATCTGCTGCATATGTATAAACAAACAAAATGTAAAAATAAGCAAGTCATGAGGAAATATTTATTAATTATTAGAAGAGACTTTAAATCTGTAACACTCAGAGTTACTGGGTGAGTAGTTTATGTAAACACAGCAGCCCATGGAGAGCTCATACCTTATTACCAACCATTATTGTGTAAATGTTCTCTTTATTGGTAATTTAATGTCAACATTAATTGTCCACTTAGAATGTTTATTATTGTTTTTGCTTCTTGAATGACAAATATAGGGGTAAAATCAAGTATTATGTGAGATGACAATCCAATTTCTATTAACATTCACTACATAATTACTGTGGTAACCCCTGTAGTCAAAAGCTCTAGCTAAACGAAAAGTGAGGAGCATGGTATAAAAAGGGTCATGAGGGTGTGAAAATCAGTCAATCGTGACTGACATCAAGTTTTCTTTTTCTACATCATTTCCAAACTCAGATGGAGTCTCTGCCTTAATGGATAGGACAAACTACTTGAGAATTAATTGCAAATACCTGTAGACTATGGGCACATTTTCACACTAGTGTTTGCTTTATCTCTTTTCTAGAAATTTGTACACCTCCTTTTGTAAGCAGGCAAAAGGACTTCCATATACTGTCCAAACAAGTGTGCAGTGTGTACCTGAATGAATACTTATGAAAAATCTTTCTTTTTCTATCTTTCCCAACTGGTTCATATTCAGCCCATTCTGGTAGTGAAAGAGGGACATAAGGGTATGACAAGGGGTTGGCATGTCCAGAAAAAGTTTTGCTCAATGCAAATAATAAAATTGTAATTTTGTCCTTTTATCCTTTATCTGAAAATGTATATTATTTACTTTTTTGCTTTTAAAGGTAGATGATAAAAACTCATACAGAGCATTTTATGTTTGCAAGTGTTTTGTTTTTTATAAGTTTTTCACTAAATATATATTTTATACTCTGTTGCTGAAGGGATTGACAGCTGGAAAGTACTACTTATGAGTAAGTTATTTATACTGTCTTATGTACTATTTTATTACAATCTTCTGTTTTGGTTTGCTTTGGTTTGGCTTTGGCTGGTTTGTTTGTGTGTTTTGTGTGTTTATTTGTTTATAAAACCAAAGTACCTTTCCCCCAAACATATAATTCATTATTTTAATTCTTAATCCTCATATTTTTAGTGTAGTTGTATGATAACAAAACCCATACAACTCATGGGAGAAGTAATTAAATAAATATATTGTTCTTAAAAATAATTAAAAAAAAAGTATTCAAATATCAACTTGTGGTGTGCTACTGGAACCCCTGACTAAAGTATCTTTCATGATAAAATTACATATTATTTGTTTGTCCATCTCCTGTGCATTATGGTTCAAAGCTGGATAAGAACATCTGAGATCTATGGTAAGGTGAGCCATCACCATCAGAGCAAGGTTCTGTGAGTGATTGTTCAGGATGAGTTTAGCTCCTGAAAATGTGTTCACACTTAGACCAGTTTTCCCATTGTGCTGTCTCTTTGGAACAAAACTTCATTTGCACTGTCAGGGAGAACCAGTTCTTTCTCTTTTTTGAGTGAGGGGGGTCATTTATGAAGCTTGGTGGATTTCACACCTTGTGGAGCCTGATACTTGCAAGGGTCAGCTTCATTCCCTTTGTGAAATGATGAGTGAGCAATTCAGACCAACTCGCAAGGTATGTACGAGTGACTCCAGTTGCTATGCCCTTCAAAATGTTTATTTGTTTTCATTGTCTTGAGACATCAGAGTCTATTACAAGATCTTCAGAAAAACGCAAAGCTGACCTGTGTCATGAAAACTGTTGAATAGTCAGCCAGTATTACATGGCTTGTCCTGAATGACTCCCAAAAGAGTTATGGTATCTCAAAAAGAAAACTGCAATGGTGGAGATCCTTCCTTGTGTGTTTAACTGTACTCTGTACCTGTGAAAATTAACTATGAGTTTTGAGTTTGCAGTATCAAATTACTTTTTTGTTTTATTTTGTTTCTTCAGTTTTTCTTTTTTGGCTGGAGAGCTACCAGGGGCTTGGGAGTAGCGAGGTGGGACCTTTGCAAATACACTGGTGCAAACACAACCACCTGCAACCAAGATATTCAGGTGAGACAGGTTGGTGTAAACAAGCTTCACACAAAGAACCAGTGAAAGCCGACAATCTAATAATATCTTTGTGCATGTCTCATTCTGGCCTACAGTAAAACTCAAACTAATTTATTCATAGTCTTTTGAGTTTTCTGCTAAAAAAGACATGGTGATTACTAGTGGTCAGCAAAGGCAGGAGGCAGAACTTCAGCCAAACTAAGAGACCTGTTTAATGCTGTCACATTCAAGCTCAGGATGGGTTCCCTGAAAGAAAAACTATCGGAAGGCAAAGGCAGCAGAGACCTAAAACGATTTGTAATTTCCATAACTCAAACAAGCTAGAGAGGAAGACGGGACATATGATTCATGATGGAAACAAAACAAAGTGACTGAAAAGTTTTTCTACAGCACATTTTTTTTTATGGAAAGGGTGTTCCTGAACTTGGAATACATCCAGCACTGGGACACCTCACAGTCAATTGTGCAACTTGAAACATGGGTTCAATCAGGGCAACAGCTTCAGTAGGTTGGGGCAAGAGCTGGTTCTGGAAGAGATCAGAGGCAGAGGAGGAAGGATAAACTTCAGCATAGCATCTGAGAGCTAGTGTTTATCTTGTAACTGGAGCTAGACCAGATGCATTACTAATGGAGATTGAAGAAAGTATTTGAATTTGGCACTCAGTGCATAGTGGTCCCGTATTTGGATCATCCTTGAGGCAGAATGAGGTGACCTGAAATCATTTAGTTCCTTACTATAATGTGATTAATTGAAGTGTATCTACCTCCCCGCAGTACTCCAAGAGTTAACACTGCTGAGAAATATATGTATCCGTTTGAAATTAAAGAATCCCTTTGCACCACATAGTTTTCGTATTTGTTTTCATTTGTAAGTTCGAACTTATAATTGTTTAATTAGGTAAATTGACTTTTTAATTTATTTTTTTCAAAATTCAATAATGTTTGACTATATTTTATCTGAAATAATGAACTCTTACTGTGATAATAATCATGATAGAGTGAAAAGAAAAAACATTTGAGAAATTTCTGTTATCTAGCAATAAGTTCCATCCAGTGGATGTAAACTTAATTGCAATATATTTCCTTAATGATCTGGCCTAATTGGGACTCAAAGATATGGTATCTTTTGAATGTCGCCTTCCTTTAACAAAGTGTTTGTAGTCTGCTCTATTTGAAGCACCTTTAAATTATTAGGCTTATGTATAAGTAATGATTTTTCTGAATATTTAATCAAGACTTGGAGAAAATGACTGTCAGGAAATCATAAAAATTAGCAATATGAATGACCTGTTAGATCATCAGGATTATTTTCTTTAATTTCCAGTCATCGAAGAGTATAGGTGGTTTCCCTGCAGTACATTTTGTAGCACTTTGTCTGTTCTTTAGAATTTGAGTATTTCATGTTGAAAGAATGGCTGGAATACAGATGGCATACTGGAACCAAGTTTTCTTCTTGCTTCCACTGCAGTAAATTAAAAATCTCATACATACTGGAATCAACACAATTGTTCCTCATTCCTCCCAGGGTGAAAGTTAGGGTGCAAATTCCAGGCAAAGCCACCAGTGGCCTGAATCGTCGTTTTTTAGTGCCTATTTTCTTTTATGATAAAGGGAGCCTTCTCTAACTACTTACCTAACTTAGACTAACTATTCTTAGATAAGTTCACAAATACTTCTGCTGAGTGTTCATACACATGCACTCCTTAATTATTCACACACACACAGAGTTGTAATGAGTGTGTTTCATCCAAACTGTACCAGGAACATCATAAGAGCAATAGCTGTGACTAATAAGTTATAAGAAGAGCAAAAGGTGATGAAGGTGACATGGTGACACCAGCTATTTCTGCTGTTGCTCAGGATTTTCCACAATTTGAAGAAATCTTGAAATTGAGGAAATGACGGAGAAGGACACAATGGGATCCTGCCCAGTTTTCTCACAATAGTCAGATAGTATGATTTCAAGTATTTTTGTCTTTTCATTGTCTTTTTATGTCTTTTTAGAAGCATACTTTCTTTACTTTTGTATTTCTCCTTATCTCCTATTTTTTCTTTTTTTTTTTTTTTTTCCTCTCTCTTTTTTATTTTTCTTTTCCTTTTAAGCCAGGAAGGATGTTAAAAAGATACTTGACTCTCAAACATAATTGCACTGATATTTCAAGCCATTACACTAACTTCTGCTGCATTCACACTTGGTGCCAGCCACGAATAAAACACTGGCACACCGAGGCAACTTTAAAACCAATTATATGTCACCCAAACTCAAGCTGTCATGCACCTTTTATTGTAGTTTATTCTTTCCCTTGTTATTGCTCATTACCAAAACGTGTCTTCATGTAAGTAGAATCTTTCTTTTCCTTTATCAGCCTTTACCTCTCCCCTGATTCATGAGTTACGCCGGAGACTAACTTTAGTAACGTCCCTGGGTTTTTTATCACAGGAGTGTCAGGAGGCCTGAACCAATGAAGACCCATCCCACAGCAGATCAGGAAGGATAGACCTTGTATAAATGTTTTACAAATTTAAAAGCCCAGGGAGAGACGGAACGTAAGAAGGGACCCAAGTACATCAGTTTACAGTGACAGTTCAAAAGCTGATAGCGATGGAGATCCACATACTAAAATACGTAAACAAGCTTGCCATGTTAGAACCCTTGATAGATATCATTGATATGCATGATATCCACAGAGTCTGTAAAAGGAGCTGGTAAATGTGACTCTCTGCTTTGCCTGTGATCCTCTGGATTTACAGCTGAACACTAACAAATCTCACTGGGTTTCTAAAGCATCACTAGGTGCCTGTATATGGGTACATGTATCAATTCTTCTTTAGAGTTTTAAATGGACTTTTTTCTTTGTGAAGCTTATTAAACCTTGTCTTTTTCTTCCCAGAAACATGACCTAAGTAATGCAAAATAAAGCATACTAACTGGTTTACAGTTTCAAGCTTTTTAAAATTTAGTTTCCATTTAGTTTCCATGGATTTTTTTATTCAAAACTACACCATGATCCAATTTCAAGGTATGTATGGGGTCCTGCATCCATTTTTCCTTTCTTTGAAAATATTTAATTCTTTGTTCAATCTACAGAGACCCTGTGTATACACCCCTGGGATGTAACCCTATTGGTCTACTGAGCCTGAAAATGCCTCTGCCAGGCAGGTGACTCTGAACTTCACCATACATAACGTATTTACCCAGAGCCACAGTGAAACTCTGGGATATCGTAACAAGTTGAAAATTCATTTACATAGTCATCAAAATCACTCTTACAGTAAAGAACTTGGAGTGTTCCAACATGTTAGTTTATAGCAATGTCAAATGAGGCAGAGAAGAAAAAGTGTTAGACCGTGTTTTATATATTCTTTATATCATTACCAAAAAAAAAAAAAAAAGCAGCAACCAACCACCAACCAACTAAAAAAAAACAAAAACAAAAACAAACCAAAACCAACTAAACAAACAAAAACCACCACCAAAACACAAAGTAAGCAAATGCTGTAGCACCAGAATGCTGTTCCTACAGACCTATGTACAAATATTCTTCACCATGTGGGTGGTGAGGCACTGGAACAGGCTGCCAAGAGATGTTGTAGGTGGCCCTGGATGTGTTCAAGGTCAGGTTGGATGGGGCTTTGAGGAACCTGGTCTAGTGGAACGTGTCCCTGACCATAGCAGGGGTGTTCGAACTACGTAATCTTTAAGGTCTCTTTCAACCCAAACCATTCTGTGATTCTATGTGGCAGTCATTAAGAGTCTGGATTCAATCTACGCATTTTCTTGCCTTTGCGAACACCAAGCAGATGAATGATGAACCTCCCACATGATGTATTTTACTTCAAGAGTAGAAAAAGACTAATACAAATCACTCATATGTTATGTGGTTGACCAACTTGCCTAAGGAACCTTTACTTCTTCTACCCTAATTCTGCATGATATCTTGAAAAGGACTCTCTTCAGTCTGATAGGTGACTTTGTGGGCCAAGTATCTTACCTCAGGTTTAAACCTAACTCAGTGCTTTACCTGGGAGAGAAAAAAAATTTTATATATATATATATATATATATATATATATATAAATTAACATATAACTAATGTTATTCTTTGCCCTCATCTACCACTGCAAATATGCCTCACTTTGCCTGCAGTCACAAGACAGTCGATGATCCTTGCATCAGTGTCAGGGCTATTTCATAAATCAGTCAGCAGGAGGTGGTCTGAAAGCCACATTCTGAGTGCTCCACCGAGGCCTTAATGGGTTACCTTTGAATTGGAGCAAGCCCTCATGAGTCCCAGGCTGTTTGAACCCCATAACTGGGTCTTCCACATAAGTAGCTATCAAGCCAATAGGTCTTCTGGGTTCGTACTTAATATGCTCAGAGGTTTTACTATTAGAATAAATGCCAATTCTTTTTGTTACTAGATTCCCCAGGCTTTCAGAGTATGGTTTTAAGCACTCTAAATGCCACCAGTACTCATTATCCCACCTCCCACTCCCCAGTGGAATTCTTAAGTGACAAGAAGCTGGAAAAATACAGATGGCATAATTATATATTTTGCAGTTGATTAATCACCACAAAACATTAATCACATTTGGTATAACAATACATAATCAAATTCTTTATAGTAGAAATTAAGTTTCTTTCTGATAGGGAATGGATTCCTTTAGGATATTGACATGGCTTTTCAGCATCTGTTTTGCACCAATTCCACATCTGCATTTGATTTAAGCAGCTTTAGGGCTCTGCAAAAATATGGCTTTAAGGTTTGTTTCATGTTTCTAAGTGCATATGTTAATAATGGTAGAAGTGCAAATAGAGATATACATGCTGTAACAAACTACTCTTTGAATGCTACACTTACTCGTTTTCTGCCTTCAATGAATCTTTTACTTTTCTCTTTTAAAGTGACTTTGTAAAACGGAATAGAAAATTTCTTTTGAAATAATTCAAGTTGGTAATCTATTAACAGAAGAAAAATGGTCTAGAGAGAACACCAAAGAGTGAACTCCAGATAGCATATTATAACTGTCATCACCAAAGGGATGAGGAATTGTTGGCCCAGTCAAAGCATGATGCTGCAGCTGGTCACATCAGATATACTTACAGCTCCACTGTGTTATCTTTGGCTCCCCAGTCTTGATGGCCTGTCATATCCAGCTGTCCTGCCAAGAAATAACCTGTGGTACCAGTTCAAAGCTCTGATTTTACACCACTGTCTCATAGTTTGTATGCTATCCTGGGATATGCTAAAACTGGTTTCAGCTCTGTTTTCAGATATGGGCGAAGAAGGCCACAGCTTTCACTTCCAGAAGTGTGCTTTACTAGCCATATTATGGAACAGCCAGAGGCCAGTACATATTCTGTCACTGCTGCTAAATCTGGGTCACTGTGAAGTAAAGCAGCATAAAATGTGTAAGCCAGAGGCAGAATAATCAAGCAGAATCTGGATTTAATTGCTGACTACTAAAGGATGCTCTCCCCTAGATAAAACATGTAAACATAACAAAAAAGAGACTCTAAAACCCAGGAAGATATCTCCATAAGATTAACTCTTGCTCATTTGTGGTTTAGTCCATGACATGTATGCCTTTCCACAAGATTAAGTAATCTAGCTGTAACACTTAGGCTAGAGAAATGTTTCTGTTCAGGCGAGGAGTAATAAGCTTACTTGGGATGTGTAAGCTCAAACTCAGCTCACACCTAGTCTGATGAAGGTTTTTGAGGATGTTTCAGCCCATTTCTCAAGGAAACATTCTGACCACAAGGAAAAACTGGAAAGAAGACTTCATCCTCTCTCAGACATTATGCTCAGAGAAAACTCTTCACTTCAAGCAGAGTGAGGTATTCTCTGTTCACCTGGGATTTATATGTCTTTTCTGTTTCTCCCTTTAAGTGTCCTCCTGTCTCATCTGTTAGTCCCATGGACAAACAGAAGTTATCTATATAGCGACTGGCACTCAGCTTCTCTGAATGACATTTGGAAGACGTGTACTTTCTCTTCTAATTTTATGGAAGACATCTGTATCGCTGTGACAGACTCAAGACTATCAGTTAGAAAACTATGCTAAGGTGAATGCCATGGTTCAAATATGAAACCACCAAGTTCCACTGGAGTTCTCTCAATTGAGGTACAGATCATCTCTGGAAAAAAAATTACTGCAAGATTATTTTTCAGAGTTAAAAGACAATTTATACCAGGCCATTCCAAGACTGGAGAAGAGGAGACTGAGGGGAGACCTCATAACAATCCACAGTTTCCTCACAAGGGAAGGAGGAGGAGCAGGCATTGATCTCTGTGGTGACCAATGACAGAACCCAGGGGAATGGCAGGAAGATGTGCCAGGGAAGGATTAGGTTTAGGACATTAGGAAAAGGTTCTTCATTCAAAGGGTGCTGGACACTGGAACAGGCGCCCCGGGGAGGTGTCATGGTCCCAAGCCTGACAGTGTTCAATAAGAGAATGGACAACCTCCTCAGACACATGGTGTGAACTGTGGGTTTGTCCTGTGCAGGCACAGAAGTTGGACTCGATGATCCTTGTGGGTCTCTCCCAACTCAGGACATTCTGTGGTTCTAATTTTAATACCTAAATGTAGGATTCAGAATATGCATTCATTGTAAAAATATTTTTGTTTATCAAATGTTTGTATAAGGGACAGCAAGAGACCAAAGCAGCATATTTTTGTGTGTAATGCTATTTGCTGTTACATGAACATTATTTGTAAGTTAACCATGCAACCTACAAGGAGTTATTAAACAACAAACAAACAAACAAAACCGCCCTACTTTTAGCTAAACTAGATCAACTAGGTTTTGAAACAAAGAACTGAGGCATGTTTTCTGGACACATAATTTGTCAGCTGGTGCTCAAAATTGGGATGTTACTGGCTTCTATGAAACACTTTTAGAGCTATGAAGAGTGATGCTGTAGAAATAAAGTGACTGATATTCTGCCAATAGAAACCTCAAAAGGAGGCTGAAAAACATAGCAAGAGTTGCTTCTGAAGCTGGAGATAGGGAAGCATTATGTTTTATTTTGCTGTTTAATATAAGCCCCAAAGCATTGTTTCACTAAAATGGGTCTGCTACCTGAACTGAGTCCAACTCAGTCTCTTAGCACAAACATAGTGATGAAAAACCCATTCAGCGTGTCACTGTAAAATTTCCTTGTTTATTGCCAGAGTGAGCAGAGCACAGGGTCTTCACATCCACATCTTTTGACTTGTATTTTATTGCATACTGAGGAGATGTAGAACCAGCTGTGCACTGCTTATTCATACCAGGGAACCACTTCTTATCCAACATCCCCACTGATAACAAGAGGTCTGCTTCAATTGTAACTTCACAGTTTGAGAAACCATGTCTGAATCCTTAAGGACACACAAGGGCACTGCTGCAATCAATGGTAGGTGGGAAAATTGCTTACTTACTTTGGAAAAGCTTTTGTTTTGACTGTCCATGCAAAATTCCCTTGTCACTCCAGTGTGCTTTTGAGCCTTTGAATACAAGAATTTTATTCCCTAATCATGTTTGCCAATGAGTAAGGAGAATTTCAGGATGATAATTTAATCCTGAATGTATCTCTGTGTCCCCAGGAAGCCCCTACTGAACAGAAGATGAAGATCTGGCCAGGGCTTGTATAGACAAGGAAATATGATGTTTCTGATATGGTGTAACTTGAGAAATACCTACAGAATCTCATGGTACCTTAAAAAAAGATAGTCTGAAACATGTGCATATTTTCTCAGTATCTTTGAAATTAATCAGTGTAGTTTAGTACAAGTCCTTTAGCATGTAATGTTGATCCTTGTTAAGGAGAATTTTGCTTTCTAGTGCACTTAATGCAAAGTAAATTTGATGTTAACACTGTTGGATAATCTTTTCACCCTCAGTTTGAATATTTAAAGCAGCGTACAAAATATCTTGGAGAGTAGAATCCTGGACTGTCAGTGGACTGTCAGTAAGAGGAAAAGCAATGAAGCAGTTGGTATTTCTCTTCTTACTGTCCAGCATTTCTAGGGAGAGGGACAGAAGCTAGTTATTTGACATTCTTGACATAAATGTTAGAAACATGCTTTTCTGATCTCTATGCTCAGTACATACTGGAGTAGTTTTACCTATAGTCCAGTAAATATTAATGCTTGGTAGCCTTAGTAGTCTTGGACTCCATCATTTTTACCATCAATTTCTAAAGGTCTAGGAGACTAATGTATTTAATTAGATGAATGTGTCTGAGAAAAAAATCAGCAAGATGCTACATGACCACAGGAAACTGTTCACTCCAAGGAAAGACAAGAACATTGTTGTAGGGCAGTGTAAGAGTATATTTCAGCTACAGCTTCAGTTTGGCTTATATAGTAGATCTATCCAAACTAGTAGAAATCCAGTGCAGATAACAAAGAATCCTCAGTCTTCATTGGGTTCTGCTGAACTGCAATGCCACTACAGATAAAATTGCTGTAGGTACCAAAATGGTGTAGACTATGGTTAAGTTATGTACGATAGCTTGTTCTTAAGTCAGGTGTGTGATAGAAATACAAGTCATGTGTTCATTCCTTGAAAGAGGTGAGTTACAATAAACAACAAAAAATGATTGAGTAACAAGATAAGAAGAATATTTATTCTCTCAGGAATACAATAGCTGATGGTTCTCACAACATCTTCACCAAGAAGGTAAAATATATTGAACCTACAGTACTGGCCTATTTACTTCAGCTATTTACTTCATTTAAGTTGTTTACAAAAATCTCAATATTGCAACAAATAAAGATTGCAGCACTCCTAATGTCAACGGAGAATATTTCAGAGATGAAAAACTCCAGGCCTATTGCTTTACTATGCCAGCTTTATAAATAATATAAATATCTCATCCTAAAGTACTTGGCATCATTTTTTGAAGACCAGCTTATTCCACAGGAAAATAGATTGCACTTGAAAAAGTCATATACTGGTCAACGTTATACAAGACATCAAAGAGAATCTTTAAAAGGCAATTGTAGATCTGCCAACAGCATATGACATTATAAAACACCAAAGGTGCCTTGCTAAAAATATGCCATAGTGAAAGATATTCCCCTAATATGGATGATTCATTCCCTATTTGATGCTTATGTTACCTGGAATTGTGTAAGGCATAGATCTTTTTCTGGATAAATATAATGATTTACTGAAGAAGAGTATAGTGGCACCTATATAGTTCAATCTTTATTTGAATTAACAACCTATTCAAAAGCTTCAGCAACCTCCCAATAGCCAATAGAGGGTAATTTTTGTATAACTATAATGTTAGGAGTTTTACTCCAAATTAAAGTCATATTAAGTTAACACTTATCCTTATGTCTATATAAAACACATGACCACATACCCCAGACCCAGTGACCTAAGATAATATTTATTCCACTCAGCTTTAGCCACACAGAAACCAGTCACTCAGTCTATTTAGTTATCTTGGGATAAAAAAAAATTAGTCTCTGATGTTGCCCATCTCTTTTTCCATCGACTATAGAAGGATTGTGGATGGCTAATGTAAACAGAACAACTAATTTTTAAAAGGCTGAAGATATGTGAAATTATTCATGCCATGGGAAAGAATTCGCAAGGAATATTGGATGCACAGGAGAGGCTGATGGTATTAAACATTCAATAAATGCATTTTCAGTGGACATCTGGTGATCAAAATCATAGGAAAGCCTTTTGCCACAATAGAACTGTTTAAAAGCTGTTGCAGACTATACAGCTGGAAATGAGGCTTTTATATCTAAATATTTAATAAGTACTTGGAAATAAATGTTTGTGTTTCTGAACGCATATCTGCTGATCTAGAGACGCCAGAATTCCCACTAAACAAATATAAGTAGGCAAAAGGTAAGGTATTTAATTAATAAATTTTAATTTAACCAATTTAAATGAGGGTATGGGAAAACAGATCCGAGATGCTCATCAGGTTCTGTACTACTGGAATATCTGTATAATGCTGTGGGGCGGCTGCCTATATTTACAGATCAAGTCCTAATATGCACCTGATTTGGAAAAAATCTACAATGGTAATCGAAGGATGTCAGTGAGAAGACAGCAGTATATTTATACCTTCAAGAGTCCATTCCAGTGGTATCTCTGGTATGACAATAGACTAATATAGAATCATATGCTAATACTCACACTTACGTTTACCTCAGTTGTTTCACAAACTGAACTTCCCTAGACATTCATAAGAGTTGTACCCAAGCAAGGAACAAGCAAAGAAAGAATCAGCAACTCAGGAATAAGTAATTTTAGGAAAATACATTGATTAGCTATCTCTATACTTGTTTAAACATATTCCTGCTACATTGTTGGCTGAGATTTGCATATAAAAGCAGAATGTGCTCCAGTGTTGAGGAAAGGGTGAGGTGCTCACTGTGTGTTTATGGAAAATAAACTGTTAAAGAATGACAACCAGCTCTGAAACTTAAGGAGTAAGAAGAAAAGAGAAGGAGAAAGAAAGAGAGATAGAAATCTAGCAGCTTTTGACAGGTATGCATAAATCTTCCTGAAGGGTAGAGTCACCTGAGGAAAGAGTGTGAGAGAACATTAAACCTTAAAATTTTTGCAAGATTCCTGAGGAATAACTGGAAGTTTGCAAGGCATGAACTGGCACATCCAAATGCAGATTGAAGATCATCAGGAAAGTTCTTCATCTGAAAAGTATCTGGCTCAAAGGACTCACGTCAGGTGTGATGCCTTGTAGGGTCAGATGTTGGTAAAGGACAAAGTCATGCCTTCTCAGGTTGCAGAGCAGGTGGTATTCATGAAGGACTGTTACTGAAAACTGTAGCAAATCCGGCATTCTTAAGCAGTAGCATTTAAATGCTCTGCCTTATAAGAAACTAGACTGGACAATTCTTATTGTTGTGATCCAGCCCCAGTTTTCTAGGCCAATCTTTTCACATGTGCAATGCTCCTGGGCTGAGTGATGAATGAGACTAGCTATAGTTCATCTGTGTTGGAAGAAGATAAACAGCTTGGCATCAGCTAGCTCCTGTCCCACAAACAACAGGGTAATGTATTGAAAGGAGAAAAGAGTTTTACTTACTCTTCCTCCTTCTAACGATCAGTTGCAACTCTCAACTTTGTGCCTGGTATTTGTCCCTACGTGGCTCTTGGTAGAAGGTGAGGAACTGATAGCTTCTGATTTGAGGGTGTTTTAGTTTGTTTGTTGTCATGAAATGTGGCAAAGAAGAAACAAGGAGGGCTGGGAGTAGGGGAGGTGGCTGTCAATTGCCCACCTTGACCACTTTCTCACTTTTCCTTTTGCCTGTGGGGCAGCCAGAAAGACAGCACTGCACTCCCCTCACCAGTATACAAAGCTTGCCTGAGGATATGTATAGCTTATTTTTTCCTGCCTTTCATAGATGATGTTCTTGAATAGTACCTGAATGATGCTATTTCACCTTTCTTCACAAAGTTCCCTTCCTGTGGAAACCCAAAACAAAAGAACCCACTCCTGCCCTCCACCATGGACTGTATTTCATGACTGATGGTCAGACACAGTGATCTGCACTTCATAAATCTGGAAAGACAAAAAATATAAAGTCAGTGTAGAATGAACAGTTAAAATGCTACTTAGCTGTAGGATTTGGCTTATGTTCGTGACATTTTTTCTTTCCTAAGAAATTAGATCTATGGATAAAACAAACATCAGATAATTCCCATTTTATCTTCTTATGCTGTGGTATCAGACACAAACATACTAGAAAATCAATAAGGAATTTAAGAAGTAAAATATTTCCTCTTTAGTTTACAATGTCTTTAGATATGCTTTACTATGACTAACAGAAAAGCGGTGATTTCATCTCACACTCATACATGCTTGGTTACTTGGTCTGTTCAGAGCTGTTGATGCTGATATGAACCAATTACTTTAACTTCATAAAACAAACAATAAAATTATGCTATCCTTACATATGAGAGGAGTTTGCACATACTGTTGCAGAATTGAATCTACAAACATCTCTACAATCCCAGCCTTTCCTTGTCTCTACCAACATGACAGCTGACAAGACAGTAAAAAGTTATCAATACCTTCTCTCTCACCAATACACACAAAGGAGATAATGAATGAAAAAGGAACATAGAGAAGAAAAAACAAACAAACAAGCAAACAAGAAACAGATCAAACCAAACCCAAACCCCAAACCAGAACAAAACTTATTCCAAAAGTACAAAACTCTCACCGATGTTTCCTAAAGTCTTAAAGGTCGAAATGGGACAAAAAAATTCCACAATGCCTTCTTATATTTCTCTCTTTAAAATGAGCACAGTCCACCTCTGAGAAGGACCTACATCCACAAAGAGACACACAAAGAGACATAAAGAATGATTCACCTCAGCTAATTTTAGGTATTTATACATTTTGTGTTTTTCCTCAGCTGTTTTTAAGGTTGCCTTTATACTCTATGGAAAAACAAATCCAAACCAAAAAAAAAAAAAAAAGAATACAGACTTAAAGAAAAACAGTCTCCTTAGCTGATGGATTTTAGATTTCTAGCTAGGAAGTACTTCTATGAAGTATTTGATTTTAAAAGTATACTTAATTAGATGGGGCTTACCCTTAGTACTGGCAATAATGATAGTGGTGACATTAATTGAACTCTGAAGGCTACCACCAGATGCTATACCTTCAAGGCAAGCAGAGTCTTTATACAGTGTTCAGGAAGAGATACATAATAAGAAAGGGATCTTCAGAAGCTAAAATCTGAGTATTTTACTGAAAACCATGGTGACTCTAAAAGATTCACTTGTCCATTGTAATGCAAATGCCTAGCCCTCAGCTGAAGATTCTCTTTCTCTACCTTAGACTACAAACTATGATTTTTTTTTTTTTTTTTTTTTCCTGTAAAGACACAACATAGAAAAGAAGTTCAGGTGGATGAACTCTACCTTAAATTTTCAGCAGTCGTAGCACTTTGTGTGAAAAACCTTTCTTTAAATACCCAAAGTGTTTAATTTATGAGACCAGAGCTCAAATACCTCAGGAGGAAGAGAATCTACACTGTGCAATCTGGTATTCTTCAGTGCATTTCTGTCATGGTAGGGAAGAACACTAAAAGGAAAGAGAGAAGGACAGTGAAAAAGAGGCATAGAAACCAATGAACTAAGAAAAAGGAAGAGTTGCTGCCATATGAAATACTTCATTAATATTAAGTATCACTTCTGTTATTTTAAACTATGCTGATTATCTTCTGATCAGCCCCAGTAGGAAGGATAACTGTCAACTGAAAACTGCCAAAAAAGTGTCAGACAGACAATTTGGAGGGTTCTGGATTTACAGACTTTTTTCTGTATCATAAGCCACAGGACCACAGTATCATTCTGGCTGGAAGTGATATAAGCAGGTTCCAAACTTCTGCCCAAAGCAAGGTCAGCTCTGAAATCAGACATAGTTTCTCAAGGCTTTATCTAAGCAAGTCTTTTCCACAGATTTGCTGCTTGGCCAGTCTGTTGCCAGCCTGTACTCCTGAAAGGTGATCTTCTTTCGTAAGCGTAGGACTTCTTATTGTTGAATTTAATGAGATTACTGTCAATCCATTCAGATCTATTCTAATCTGGGGTTCCAGCATCTTGGGTGACTCTAGTCTTGGGTGAATGAGGAATGGACAAGCAGAGTATTCCTGTGCTACCTGCTGAGGTTCATGGGTCACACAGGAGACAAGTTTTCATGAAAAAGCTCTGGCAGAACTAAATTGTGGTCTTACAGGATGACTGGAGAGACAAGGTGGTCACTTGCCAAGTCCAAAAATGTTACCCCTGAACTGTAAGAAAACAATGTCATTAGGAAATAAGAAAAAAGCCAGGGACAGTCAAAGGAAATAAAGCTCATTGTTACTCTAGAGACTGACTTTTAGAGAAACCTCAGTGCAAATATGAGCAATCATGCAGTTTGTGAAACACGAGTCTGCTGTCCCCTTCTGTATAAGCCTAATCTATCAAGCACTATCTGTAGATGCTTGACAGAATGGCCTGTAAAGAGATAGATGGGACACATTTAGCCAGATTTCAGATGACTAAATAAAATTGTGTGAATGGCTTTCTTAAGGCATCTAAGATTTGCCAGAGACTGGTACATGTGATGCAGGAGCTTTAGGAGGTCTGTTTCTGTCTGTATTGGCAGCTGAAGGCACCTCAATCAATCTTCTGGTTTCAGAATCCTTCCGGATTCTAGGTACAGGCTTGGATCCTAGTTAGATAGCTATAGGAGCTCCTTATTTTGCATATATGTGCAGGTAGAAACGAAAATATCAATGATTTTGGTGTTTATAGTATTAAAGCAAAAGCTAAACAGGCATTCTGAGGATCAAAAAGCACTTTGTGAAGTCAGTGCTGAGTCATTTGCGCATTCTTATGAAAGATGCCTGTCAAGGAACTGAAAACATATCTTCCAAACTTCATTCTAGGGCTTCAAAAGCCTTAAATATAATACTATCACATGGGAAAATAAGAAGTAAAACATGGTTGGTTGCGTGAACTGAAAGTTTTAAAAGTGTTCCTTTCATTCTACCTGCATCACTGCAAACAGCCTGAGCTGCTTTTCCTTCGTGGGAAATAAGTTTGAACTCACTAGCCATCGTTTCAAAGAGAAAACTTTTAAATTTAAAAAAAAAAAATAAAGTTCAGCAAACTTTCTTAGTGCAGAAGAAGAGCTGCTAAGCACACAGTCATGTGTGCTTGTGGTAAATGACATGCACTTCTTGCTCTGGTGAGCGATCCATATTTTAAATGTCCCCATATACCATTATCATGCATAACAACCTGTCACTATTATTCATGTCTTTTTCCCAATATCCATATAGTGACGTTACCACTGAAAAGATCCAGCGTGTTCAATGGCTTCTTAAAAATAAATAATTGAAAGCTACTGTAAATTATATTAAGCCTAGACATGGCTGACCCTCTCTTGCCTCAGTCCATTGCTATCTCTTTAAATGTATTTCCTCCTAAATTATATTGTAATTTGGAGGTGCTGAAGTCTTAAGTTTTTTGACTCAAATGTAACTCTCTTCCCAATGCATAATTCATTTTCACTTTGTTCTTGGTGCTGCATGTGCAATCGCATTTTTGGCAGCCAAATGCAGGCTGAAATCAACAACTCTGTAAAGGGTGAGAATGAAATCAGAATGGACGGCTTGGCGGAAGAAATATTAAGCATGTCACAATGTTTTGTACTCTATCTTGTGAAATGGAGACAAAACTCTCAAACAACTGTGAGTTTAAAAGGAGAGAATGACATTTAAAGTCTGAAAATTATCCACTGTTGATGTCATGCTGTTGTTGCATTTAATTACTTTTCACATCACATAAACTGATGGCTTCTGAATGTTTTTATGCCATGAGATGTTTTGATGAGTAACATACTCTCCCACTTTTCATTTTTCAAGCTGGAATAAGTCAGTCAATCTTTGTAAACTCGGATGAGGGCCATCAGGCTTCTCTGATAAAAATGAATGTCACTAGCTTTAGAATACCAACCGTATTTTCTGAAATAAGATCCCTGCAGAAGTCTTGAAGGCCCCTATGGTATTAATATGTTGTTGGGTCCAAATTTCACCTGCTTTAAGGCAAAGTAGTTTTGCCAGCTTATGTTGACTGACAGTCATACCTTTGTTTTTATCATTTCATCATGAAAAAGTAGTACTGATAACTGACTCATTCAAAAAAATAACATTCTTCAGTGTTATGATTTTCTTAACATGTAATTATATCTGCATGTCAGACAGTGGAAAAGACAGTAAAAGAGACAGAAGTGTGATTGTAATGTGATAGATCAATGACAAAAACATGTCATATTGATGTGCATTCATGAAGATTTCACATGATAAAGCATAAAGATGACAAGTTTTTTTCCTTATGAGCTCACCCAGTGCTTCAAAGATAGAAAGGTGAAGAGAAAGTTGTTAAAAATCAAAACAACCTAAGAAAGTGAGGAATATAGAAGGACAAATTTCCAAGAAGACAGTAAATGATGCAGAGATGACATACAGTGACTCAGGAAGACTTACACAAAACCTGTGAAAGAGAGAGGTGGTGGATAGGGAGAATCTATTATAAGAAAAGGATAAAAGATGGAAAAGAAAATAGGGTCTAAAAGGCAATTGATCCACAGAAACCTCTCTACCCAGCAAAGTATACTTAGGGACTTGTGATTTACCTGAACAAAGTCATATGTCAATACATTATAAACAAGCACTCCTGTATTATTAAAGTACCTAAATCTTATTGGGTAAGGCTGACAATATATGATGACTACCATAACCCGTGTCAGTACCAACAGCCCACCTGTCTAACATGGTCCTTTTCTCATGTCTTCCTTCCTTGACCCCCTCATAAGTCTTCGCTTCTATTCACCACAATATGTTCAACCTCTTGTCTGTACTTCTGCAGCGTGACACAGTTGGGTCCTTGGCAGCCAGTTCATTCCATAATCAACCAAAGTCTTCCTGCCACCTCCCGCTATCCCTGACCAGTCTTACTTCATCACAATATTAGTCCACAGGATAAAGAGTCCCTCAGCAGAACTCAAAACTGGGATGTACAATGTCATGAGTGACCCGTACCTTTGTTTTTTCTCTGTGTTTTCCTCAATTCCAGTTTATGGTCTTTCCTTTTCCCTCCTGATTTGTTACTATCCATCTGTCCCAGCATTGCACCTTGTGCTCGTTGTTATAGCGGTGAGGCAACCGTTGTTTGTATGATAACACCTCCCATCCCGATCTGCCTCTGTGTTTTTTTCATGTTGTTCTGCAGGACTAGAACAGCTGTCCTGAGGTAATATGCCAAGCTCCTTAACCTTGCATTATTCAAGTCTCTCCCTAGGGAACCAGGAAAGTCTGTGAGCATCCTCCACTTACGGGAATCTTCTTTTGTCAGTTTATGTGGTATTATCTCAGCTCTATTCCTCTTGCTAGACAGAAGAAGCCTATTGCATTAAACAGGTCATATTTTCATTGAGTCTGTTCTTCTGAAAAGACTGAGATGTTTACCCTGACTCATTAAGACAAAGAATGTGGAGACAAAGAAAATAGTTCAAATGGGACATTTAGCTAATCTCCTTTTAAAGCTCTGACACAAAAAGCCTCAAAGTGAATTACAGGGAAGAAAAGGAAAATGTATGAAATAGAATCTACATCAGTAGATTTTGACAGCTGCAATATTATAGGCTGAATTAATGTTCCATAAATATACATTGAGCATTTCCATTATAGTAATGTCAGCTCTCATTGTCAGTTGAACAGGTGCCTATATAGTAAACCACATATGACTTCTGAGCCGTACCTTCAGTTGCATTTTTCTGATATAAAATTACACTATTATATGATGGGATACAGACAGTATTTAATTTTCCTACTCAAAATTTATGATAAAAATATCCCCACCCCCACCCCAGAACCAACCAAACAAAAACCCCAAGGGACAAGTTTGGTATATTCCTCATACCACAGCATATCTTAAAGTGAGGTGACGTGATGTGAAATGATCAACAGTATCATTCAGATCAATAAATATATATAAACAGAGAAGCCCATTAGCTATTTTCGGAGCTATCTGTAATGCAAAACTAAGATGAGAAGCCAGAAGTTAAAACACTGGAAGGTTGGTTTTTTTTCAGATATTGAATTGGTGCTGGCTAGGAATGATGGTTGTAGAGCTAATTAGAAAACTACCTCTAACGTCCAAGAGAAAAAGATATAAAAATGAGGGAATTTCTGAATTAAAGACACATGGAATAACTGCCTGCCTGTGCCTGGATGAAAGCTGGCATATACTTATTATGAGAGTTATGAGACTTTTTTTCCCTCACCAAACAAAAGTAGACAAAATTGAGGTTTTGTTTTATGCTTTTTTTTTTCTTTTTTTTTTTAATTTTCTCTTTCTCTCACTTTTTTTTTTTTTTTTTTTTTTTTTTTAATTAGGGACGTGCAGTTTGGACACATGGTACAGGGGAACTTTGGCATTAGTCTGCCCCTCGAGGGAGTATTAACTACGGTGTTTGAAAATCTCTGTGCATCCAGCAAGCAACAACATAACAGATGGGTGAGTTGGTCACAGTAGCAAAGACTTTTCCCTGCATTACCACATCACAGGAAGCTGCTGAGAGAAAGCTTCAACTTCACAAAGCTCTAACTTCAAGGAAAAGAGGAACAGAATTTTTCACATCCTTACATTGCCTAAGAAGCTACTTAGAATGAAATGTCACAGTTCTCCTTAGCACAAAAGTAATATGCGGGATATAATTGTTTGTCATCTTTTACTTAAGTTGTGGTTCTATTCGAATTTCAGGCATACTTAATTTGACCACAGCCAACTGTATAAACAAGCAAGCTTCAGTACTTCTACTGCATCAACAACTAACTTAATAACACCAGCTTACATTTTTACATGAATTTTCTCTAGCTCACTGCAAATGCTATTTCCTCTCCTCACTGCCATAGGCTAGTTACCTGTAGTGGAGCTTAGTTTCAGATACACTGAATATAATGAGGAAAACTGGCATGAGACACAAGAATACAGGCAGCAGCGATCTGTGGAAGAGTCTGTCTTATCATAATTCCTGCCTCAGCTTCCCATTTTGCAGTAAACCTGAACTGAAAAAAAAAAAAAAAAAAAAAAAAGAGTATAATTTAAAAAATTCATGGTGGAGCAGACCCATTAGAAACTGTGTTTCAATTACATCAATCCTCTGGTGAAAATGTTATGACATTGTTTAAGTTCCTGGCTTTAAGGTTGGATCCAGCCTATATTCTTTGGACAAACTCAGTCCTACTCACTTGTTTATGACCAAAAAATGAATTTATTAGTGAAGCAGGGAACAGAGACAAGGATAGCTGCTGAATGCAGTCACCTACTTTATCCATAAAAGTAGAGCTGTATTACTATAACTGTACAACGAGTATGGTATTACAAGCAATTCAAATTAGCAAACTATGGAGTTCAGCCTGATCTGCCCTTGTTTCTTACCTCTTTTAGCCCTATGTCTTCGTGAGTCTCGTGCTCCACAGAAAGCCTTCTGTTTCCAAAATATTTACGCTGTTGGTGCTTTTATAGACAGTCACTGCTTCTTCATGTGGTCATCAGAGCAAGGCAGAATACATCACTCATTTTTTTCCTTTCTGATAGGCATGAAATAATAAATTGAGACCGCAGTGTTGTGTATAGGTACTAATACCAGTTCTACTGATTCTTCTTCATCCAAGATCTCAGCAGTAAAACAGCCAACCCTGAATTGAACTGCTGTTAAATAATCCTACCTTACTTTCTCTTTTTCCTGACTGAAAATAAGGAAATTCACAACTCCACACAACTGTAGGAATAAGAAACCTCAGGGACTTTTTCAAGGTCTATACAAAGTATGGTGTAGCATTCACTAAGTGACCTCAGAAAAGCAGATGTGGCCAAGATTTGAGCCAAGAAGTGTTAAATTCAAAGCTTTGATCATTAAGCAACAGCATTCTTGACAGATCACTAAAGCTGATGTCCCTCAGAAGGCTCAAGTGGAAAATTATGGAGGAGCATTCTTCATCCAAATGCTGTAAACTTTTGGGGTCTATATGTTAAGATATAAATACTTTGAGAATGGTTGGCTGTGTGAGGGTTTGAGTATTCTCTCTTTCCCTAAAGGCCAGTATACTTCATAAATTCTCTTCTCCATCATACTTTTCAGTATCATCTTTTGTTGATAAGTGTGAAAATAATGTGCATTGGAGGGTTACACCAACCTCCTGCATGTTAAAAATTCCGTGTTTTCTTAGCTTATGCTCATTTGTTCATCCCTCCCTAAACATACGCATCGTTTGTACTACCTGTCCTTCTTAAATTCAAGTCATCCTCTATGCCAGATGCACAGAAATTTTAAAATCTATTATATCCCCCCATGTCCCCCTCAGTGAAGTATGAGACTTTACTGCATTAAATACTGAATTTACAGAGATTAAAAGTTAGTGCAATGTTGGTCCTGAAATGTAGATGGTAATCTCATCTTTTCATTGCTACATATACACCTCTCTTGAGGAGATTTCTTTTAGCTTAAGTCTTGGAGGCTGTGCTTTTGAGTCAATATTATGCTGTGATAATTCTTTGAAACTTTATTTCTTTATATTAGCACCACTGGACAATATCCTTCTTTGAGTGAAACATCATCATTTACCAGTAGCTTATATCCAGACTACTCCCCGTAGCACAATTCAGAAAGGCATTTTCTATTTACATTTGTCTCTCCCTGCTCTCATTTAACTTCCCAGAGCTTTTCTCCCCATGCTGTAGTATGCCTGAATTTTGATGAGGCCAAAACACAAAGCAGCCATCATGATTGACTTATTTAGATGCACAACTTTTAGCATACTGCTGATTTGGTTACTACATCAGTCAAATTTCCTGACTGCTCTTCCTGAGATGAAGCAGATTTGGAGAAACAGTACAATAGCTTGAGAGTTGCATTTGTTCTTGCTTTTGTCCAGCAATAGTTAGAAGAAATGTTCCTGTTAGCTAATTACTTTTATGGCAGCAACAGATGGCTGAAGAGTGCGTGTGTTGGAAAAAGAGAGAGGAAAAGGGTTAATGTTGCAGATCACCTTGTTCCCCTTTAATTTAGGCTTCTCTAAAGCTGTCGATTTAATGGAGTGATTTCTGGTTGGGACTGCAGCAGTGACGGGGGAGTCAGGCCCATGAGAATAGTGACCTCCGGGTGAAGGCACTGCAGGTGTGTGGCTAACAAGGTACTAATTGGGTACCAGAGTGAGGATGAAAGCAGCTACAAGCAGTTGGTCAAGAGGCAGCATTGTACCCCAAAGAGCCACAAGTGCTGAGCTTCGTGACCAGGAGGAGAGGCAAGCTGTAGTCCTCGCTGGTTTACTGCTGAATCCTGCCCCACCAGTGTCTTCTGCAGGAGGAGCAGCTTCTCCCTGCACTCTTCATTCAGACTGCTGAATCTGAAGGAAAAGCCAGACATTTCATTAACAGGTCTGGATGTTGCTCAGAGAGTTATGTTTTCTTAAGAAAACAGATACAGGGACAAAATCCTTCAGCAAGAGGGTGCAGATTCTGCATCTTCTGAAATCCTGAGCAAGTTCTGATGCATTAATTTCTCCATCGGCTGTCCCCCCCATCCCCCACTTCATTTTACATTGTCAGCTTCTCGAAATCTGCTTCCACCTTACTCCTTGCTGTGAGTACACAAAATGCCCACCTGCTAGCACAACTCACAATAGAAATCAGCAGAGAAAAGAAAATAAAGGTTACAGGCAGGAGCCTGAAGGTATATTTCCAAACTGCACACACTCGGGTGAAAGCAATTCTGTCATCAGAAAGGCAGCAGCAGGAACTGTGACCATGTTTTTGGTACTCCACCTGCTACAGACTCTTCCTTTTTGTTTCTGTGGTAGATATTACTTGATTTTAAAATGGTACTTTTTTCAAGGAAAGAAAGAAAGTACCAGCTTTGAGACTGTATTGGTCAGTACCTCCATGATAAACATGGCTTATACAGACACTTTCATTTAAAATATGATGCAAGATTTACACATCTCCTTGATAATGAAAATTCCTCAACCTTTCCAGGCAGCTGCTCATCTCTTTGTTTACTTTTGCTTTGAACAAAACATGGAATATTGACATCCCTGTCATCTACAAATGTTTACATTTCAGGCAACTGGGAGTAAGGGGGAAAAAAAGGCAGAAAATAAATAGCTAATATATTAGTGGAAGTGCTTGTAAAATGTTCCACTGTGGGGTTTTGTTGTTGTTTTTATTTATTTATTTTTTCTATGAGGCATCAGCTGCACTTTAAATTGCTGCTGAGATGAATGGAAGCTAATAGATGTTCCTGAAGTTTGTTTTCTAATCAGATCAGACTGGATCTTATTAATAAAAGTGACTACTCTGAGCAGAAATGTCTGTGGCTAAATAATCAGTTTTGTTATTGAGAAGTGATTAAATTGCCTAAGGAAAAATTATAAATTACACCTGGTTTACTACGATTTAAATTAAGGACCTTTTTTTTCCCCCTAATCAATCTATCCTGAATTGCTTTCCTGTTTTATTTATTTACTTATCTACCTCTATTCTCATTTATTTATTTATTTACAGGTATATTGTTTATTCCATAACATGCAGCTCTATTGAACTCTGTATTTCAGACTATATTCCAAGGAACATTGACATCACTCTCCTTAATTTAAATGGTAGGAAAACTGAGGCTCAGGGAGGGAAGATGTAACTAGGAGCAATTCTAAAGTATAAGTTGGCATAAAAGTGAAGTTGAAACTCTGCTGAAGAAAACAAAAGCAAAGGTATAAAAAAATCACTTTCTGCAATGGGCTGCAACAGGCATATTTTTAAATAATGGGAAAGTAATATTTTTTAACAAAAATATTTGCATTTTGACAGGAAAGGGAAAATAGTTATGATTTTCAAACAGGTCTGGTAGCTTAACAAATCAACTTAGTTACCTTATTGGCAGTTTTGCTAGAAGGTAGGGCTTGGGATAATATGCTTAGCACAACTGGCTGAACTCTTCCTTCACTTCAGGAAAGACAGTATTCCAAAGAAACAGGCCATGAATTATATTCTTCCTGATTTAGACTCTGACTCAGCAATTAACTTTGCCTGAGTTATCAAATCCTTTTGACTCCATCACATGCTCAAGTGCTTTCGCTGACTTGAGATCTTCATGACGCCCCCTGTAATGGTTCCTTGTTGGTCTCTGGTCAAAGCTCTGTCTGAAGCTTTAGAACAAGAGAACAGGTAGTTCCAAAATCTCGTTCTGTTTTTAAGCTATTTTTTTCCAACTTGAGAACATCCTTCCCCAGTTGAGGCTTGATTGCTTGATTACAACACTGAGTACACTGATAGCACTCCACAAAGAATGCTTCATAATTAGCAGTACTGATAAGCAAGAGAGACAACATTAAAATAATAGTTAATAGGCATAGTGCAACAAAGTTAATGCGTCAAAATCTCTTCTTGCCTTCACAGTGCAGCTGAGAAAAGTTTATTCCTTTTATTTCTCCTGCCTCAAACTGGTAATTGCCTATGTTAAACTCAGGGCATTTTCTAGCACAAAAAAAATGCAGCCAACAAACCAACAAAAAGCAACCCAAACCTTACTTTAATGAAGCATGAAATAATTTCCCTAACTTGCAAACTTTACAAACCAAATCCTCACCTCTCACAAGTGTCAGCTGTAAAAGCCTCCATCATTATCCTTCTTACTGTCACCCCAAGGTGACAGATGAGCATTGTGGTGCACCATGGAGGAGGTAAATTTCAGGTCCCACAGGAATGAGTTGAGTATCGTTAAGTATCTCATCAAGAAACTTTGGTGGTCATGGTTGTATTCCCGTTTAACCAAGGTATTTATATATGAAAGGAGCTCACCTGACCCCAAGTGTTCATGTATGAAAGAAAGGTCTCTCAAATAATAGGGTCGTAATACATTAAGGATTTGATTGAGTAAAAACAACAACTTCCATTTGACCCAGACAGATACTGCAAATGTGCAGGACTCCAAGACTATAAGGAGTTGACTTCAGAAATAAAATTCTTTAGGTTTGGGCTTTCAAAATGGTCTGGGTTCTCCAAATAAGGTGTAAGCTACCTGTGGGTTTTTGTTTGGACTCTACAATAGGATTAATCCACTGCTATTGCCCACTGCACTCCACACAGTGCTCACTCCCTCTTGGACCAAAGGCACCTCTTTCTAGCTGCAGCAAATAGCTCCAGTCCAACTTTGAAGAAATAGAAGTAAGAAAAGGCAAGAAAAAGAAGGTAGCTGTTTTCCTGACATAAAGAGATGCTCAGAGGCATTCTTATGACCCCAATGTATCTCATTCTTCCAGAGGTACTTGAGAGTTTTTAAATTTCAAGCTCAGAGGTTAGTAGTAGCAGTAATAATAGTAGTAGTAGTAGTAGTAGTAGTAGTAGTAGTAGTAGTAGTAGTGGTAGTAGTAGTTTTATTTTTCCTCTGGCTCTTTTTTTTTTTAATGTACTTAACCTACCAGTTTTATTTTTACTTTCTTCTATTTATAAAAACCCCTCTAGGAAGCCGAGGAATAAAATACTCTAAGTGAGATTCCAAACAAATTAGGTCATTAAAAAACCTTTGAACAAAATAAAAAATAATAACTTAAAAAAAAAAAAAAGCCCTTGTAATCCTTTTCTTAAAAAAATTTAAAAAACTTGAGCTTAACAAAGTTTTATTCTTGAATTTTCCATATGTTTATTCCCCTGTGCCATATGGAGGACAACCGAACTTTGATGACTAGTAGGCTGCAAGACCAAGAGACTTTGCTAATACAGTTGTGATTTTGCCAGGGTATGGTTTTATACATAAATATATATATGAGTGTGTGTGTGTGCTTAGTTACATGTGATATATATGTGTATAAAATATATGTAATATATATATTGTGCACTCAGAGATAATTGTTATATGTACATATACATAACTTCCAGACTTTTCAGGCAAGAGGAAGACAGGGAAAGAGGCCGTGTTGCGTTTAGTTCCAAAATGAAATATTTCAGTGTTTGGAAATTACACACAGTCACTGGTATTACAGTCCTTCATCTCCTTGAAGCATTCAGGAGTGTACCTCTTGTATTAACCTGAGGCACTGAGATGGAATAAAAGGGGGATGGATTTGTCTCTGATGTTTCCAGAAATTGCCTCCTGTTCTTTCTCCTCCAAACAGAGGCCCAGCAAGTGTGACTCTTCGTAGGCAGCTGTTCTGAAGAGGATCAGGGTTTTACCACTGCTTATCAGGCTAGAGGGTACCAAACAATAATTTGCAGAGCTCAGCAGGAAAACTCAAGTAGTGGGAAACCACATTTAAATCCCTTTTGTTTCTCTCCTGAATGTGTGAATGATGGATATTGGGTAATTCCATGGCATAGGTCCGTTGAGGTCAGGAAATATGCATACATGTAAATGCCACCACTGCAGACCTCAAATTTATTTTGGGTGAATTATTCTTTATGGCTCTGAGTTTCAGGGTGTCAGGGATAAGTAATGGACTGTAAAGCTTTAGCAGATCTGAACTGCTATTAGTGGACATCAGGCCTGATTTCTGCTAATACTTGGTTCTCAGTTTTTATTTCAGACCTTTCTCTACACCCACCAATCCCACCATTGCAGTGGGAATAACATGGTTTAATGACTATATTCCAGGGCATTAATGGGCAGAACATGTTTGCAATGTGTTTAGCTGCCATCAATATTAATGTACTAATTTGAGGAGCAATAAATTGATAGAGTGTGGCTTTATAATACATAAAAATTGCATCAGCTTCAGAGTGGTAATGGAAAATTCCTCCATGAATAGAAGTAATTGGGGAAGGGGCTTTTCCTAAAGTCATTTTATTCAACACTTTGAATATTCAATGCTGTACAAGATCAGTCTTGCTGCCTTCCCTTAGGATCTCAGTGGGACAAAAACTTAGGGCTGTTATGATGTAATAAAAATATTAAAAGTAAAAGTTAATAAATTCTCTTTTCTTTTCAGAAAAGATAAGTAGTTGACTTCTGTAAAGACCAAGTTAGAAATAAATAAACTATATTTATCTCCAGCTTTATTAGTCTGAGAAAATGATCAAATAATGTCCTAAAAAAGAGCAAACAGTGCATTAAAACAAGTATGTATCTATTTATCCATCTGTCCTTTATTCTCACCTCCAGTCAAAAGAAAATGTCAGAACATCTTAGTGAATGGTCATTTGGGTTGTGTCTATATCAGTAAATTAAATATCACACTTCTGTGCACTGTATGTGATTGTCTGTCCTCTTGTTAGAAGTGTCCCTGTCCTATTTTTGGTCTGAACCAACTGGTACACTCCCAAATAATTCCTTTTTATTGCTGATCATTAGCATGGGTTAAAGACCTAACAGGTAGTTGGAAGGTGGCCATCCACTTCTTAGGACTGTGTGGATTAACAGCTTGAATGTGAGCCATTTTGTGCTGTTTTGCCTCTGTGACTGAACAGTCCCAAGGATTTATTTAATTTTTAGCTGCAAACACAGCCATCAAAAACTTCTGTGACAAAGTCATTTAAGAGCCAGGAAAAACTGCCATATTTATTTACTTAAGCCGGAAAGAATATATATGCTGTAGCAGGTTGACAAACCTATTTAAAAGAAAAAGAGTTGTGAAGAGATTAATGCACCAAATCATGTTTAAATGTGTGTACAAAATAGGCAGCAGGCAGATTCACTTCCGTGTATACTAGCACATGTCACTCATGACTGGTAACACTTCTTCTATTCCAGGCTCTTGAACAGGAGACCAGTTGTAACAAATGGCACTTTGATAAGATAAAAAGGGCCCGCAGAGCGCTCACCTAAACAACCCGGTACCAGTGGATTCACTCTCTGAATTAAAGTGTCGCCAGTGTGTGATGCAGAGTGATTTACAGAATAGATGTTATAGGTCGTGAAGATGGGTAAACTTACCAAAAAATAAACTAGAAAAAATAAAAGAAATTGTGTCACCCAGTGGTTTCTCCTGTTCACTAATTCAGTAATAATTGGCAAATACAGTTATAAACCACACTGCAGACTGCAATTAATAAATATCAGACATCGCCTGCCCTCTCCTCCTCATCCCTCCCCGCCAAAAAAAAAAAAAAAAAAAAGAAAAATATCTAGTAATATATATTAATATAGACTCTTCATATCTGTTGATTTATTTGCCCTTCCACCACTCCTGCTGTGTCAGGGCTGAGGCCAAATCCAGCAAACCAGCCTGAGAGAGCAGGGATGCAGCACTCACCGCCTGCTGAAATAGAGATGTAGACAGACGGATGACAACACTGTGCTGGAAAAACAATGTAGCCCATGGCTCCTCATTATCCTCATATCCGTAACTCTACATCCTGAACTGGGGGGCCATGCCTTAGGGTACCTCCTTACATATCCTGAGGTAAGAAATATCCAGCTAAGGCTGAGAGGGAAATGATGCACAGTGCCAGTATTGAGAACGGCTCTGCCAGTCTAGGAGGTCAGCAGCTTTGCAGTTCATTTTTTCCTCTTGGGTCTCTTTTGGAGGGTATGACTGTATGAATACAGAGTTTTTTCTCAACAGGCCTTAAAAAGCTGTAGGTATGATGAAGATGAGGAGGAGGGTGGTGATGGGGCAGAGGGCCCTGCAAGTGTAAAGTGGGGAGGAGAAAAATATAAAATACAATAGCCATGAAAAAGAAAGCCTGAGAAAGAGGTAGCAAACAGTGTGGAGGCTTTCAAAGGAGTCTATGAGAACTGGGTGCCCATCCTCCATCACTGCTCTGGGGGCTGCTTTCACTATGAATTTCCTACTCCATGAACCCATTACACCCACAGGAGACTTTAGCTCACCTTTACTAGTTACCTCTCGCTAATACCAATATTCATATTGAAGTAACCCCTGAGCACGATTTTCCTAATTCAGGATTGTGATATATTTGTTGTTTTTTTTAGAGAAAACAGCAGAACTTGCCCCAAGCAGCTGGTGGGATCTGGGTTCGTGTCTCCCTCATCACTCTTTTTAATTCCGAGGCACAAGTCGGCAGCGATCTGCAGATGTCTCAACACAACTGTTGTCTTCACGGGACCTGATGTCTCCTAGTTTTCGGTTCACCAGGGCACCCCATCATGCTCACAGTGGCTCCATGTGCTCTCTGTGGGGAAACAGCACTTTCTGCAGTCTGGGACAGAATTGTGCTGAGGGGGGAGGGATATAAAAGCAATGCAGTCAGCAGCAGGGGGGGGTTTCAAACCTCTAAAGGATGCAGATTCTTTTTCTCTTTCTTTCTTTAACTTCTTTCTCATTTACATTTAGAAAAATGACATATAGTAATTAGATTCCCCACTCTGCCAAAACTTTAAATAGGGTCCTTTAAAAATAGCCTTTAAAATTTCAGGGTTTTGTTCCCCCCCCACAGCTGCCAGGAAGTGAACAATAGAACTAGTCTTCTTTTTTAATACTTTTTTTAACAATAGTCATTCAGAAATGCGGGCTGGATGCTGACAGGTTTTGACTAACACAGAAAGTTTTGGAGCCTATTGTGGCACTTTCTGTCTCTTTTACTTTCTCCCTCTCCACATCTCCCATTTGCCTCTTCCTTTCACTCACCATTGACAACATATGCATCCGTAATTGAAGAAATTCTATTCTTAACAACTTACAGGTGTATGAGTTGTCGCTCTTGTCGGTGGTACGGCTGCTATTTCCACAAACTAAACACATTTGACTGCTAATTTCCCATTGAAAGACACTGGAAGGTTCCTGAAATTAATGGTGTAAGACAAGTTTACAAACTGGTAGCCTCTGATGTGAAAATTAGTATGTCTCCTTTGCAGAGGCTAAGTGCAGGAGGTTGGAATAGCAGTGAGCAGCCTGAATACTCATAAAGCTCCTCAGCAAGGAAAATAAAAAATTGCCTGTATTTCAGAAACTTGGAAATGGCAAGAGAGAGAAGAAAACTATCAGAGTATACGTAAGGAGGGAGAGGGGGAAAGCAGGCATGTTGGCACTAAAAGGAAATTGCAGGACTTTTCAAGCAGAAAACTCTATTTTACTCTGAGAAATCAACAGCTTTGTTAAGGAGCTGCTGTTGGCATCTTCCTCCAGTATAGCACAAGTTGAGCTCTGACTAATGTCTGTGGGAAATTGCGGGGATTTTTAAGCCAGTAAGTCACAGCACACAACTTTAGTTACTTAGGAAGCAAAATTACCAGAAGAAGAAATTTGTAAAACCACAGAAGCTGAATCTTTTCTTCCATCCATGTAAATCAGGAATAATTCAGATAAAGCCAATGGAATATTCTGCCAGAGTAAAACACGGTAACGTGACAATCATTTCCCTTGTTTATTTCTAGTGATAAAAGAGTAGTCCTGGTCAGTGACTTGCTCAGGAGCAACGATACAGTTCAGATATGCAGGCAGGCATTATGGTTGTCATCTAAAACCATTCTGAAGCAGTGACTGTCCTTAACACAGTGTGTCACAGGAAGTCCTTGACCATACCCAGATTCTTCTAATTTTCTTTAGAAATCTCTGTTAATATTTCCTTGAGGTAAATGGTAAGAAAAAACTGGCTTCTCTGCTTTAGTGTTTTTCTACTGTCAGGATCCTTGGTGAAAGGATTCAAAACATAATCTATTATGATTTATTTTATTCTATTCTATGTCTTACACTAGAAACAACCCATATTATCTGAGAGGATTATTTTGTATTTCTGTTTTGAAATGATGCCATCTTTAGTCACAGATAATATCTCTTGGTGTAGACTTCGTTATCTCATTAAGAGTAGGTCTAAATGCATTTTTTAAATTATGCAGGTTTTCTTTTTTTTCTTTAATTGAGATAAAGCCATGTTAAAATAAAAATAAGTTTAACTTGTCAAGTTTTTCAATATGAATCACATGAAACATATTTTTGCCCACTTGAAGGAAATAACAGTTTATTCTTACTGTTGTGAGGCACCTGTAGGACTTCCAGACTATGAAAATATTGGGAAATAATTATAGCAATTAATATGTGTTACCCAAAAGCTTTTATGTCATGGTGAGAAAAGTAATTACTATTTCACTGTCCTCCTTCTGGATGACCTGCCCATCACCAGTGTTTTCTACAAGTTGACATCCCATTGACATCCCAAACACAGATGACTACAATTTTATATCCTACATTTATATTTTGCATCTCTGTAGAAACAACAAATAAAAAAAAATACCACCAAGATTTGTCCAGCTGCCCCTCCAATGTATCCACTTCAAAAATATAATATATGAAGCTGTCTTTCTACCACTCAGAGCAACTTTAAGTAAGTGGTCTTGGGACGGAATAATTCCCTATCCTGTTAAAACTTCAAAGTAAGCATAAGCAGGAGTAGAATGTTAATGCCTATGTTGAAATTTCATGAGGAAGCAAGGGATGAACTCAGGCTCTCTGGAAAAGTACCATAAAAGCTTTTATAACAATGAATGATCAGTACACTTCTATGTGGACTTATCTTAAAAGAGCTTTTAATAGTAACATATACTGTTTTTTGGAAGATGTGTTTTCTTGCGTATATGTAAGTACTTCCACCCATCACTCATCCTTTTTGTCAACATCGGTGACCATAAAGTGAAATATATAGATTAAAATAATGAGTGTGTTTTGTTTTGTTTTGTTTTGTTTTCTGCTTTCTTTCTAGTGAACTGAGATAAGAGAGATCAACTGAGAAATACATGTCCTGTACACCAAGAACTGATTTAATAAGCAACCTCTCCCTGGTAGTAGGCGATTAAACTAAATTGCTAGTCTAAACTTTTCTATGCTGCATTTCAAATGTCAACACATTACATTGCTATTCCTCTTAATTTCTCACAAAGAAAATGCAAAATGAATTCATTATGCTGGAGTAAGTGGAAAAAATGATGAGTTTCTCCAGAAGAGTAGGCAATGGGGAGAGATTGGGCAAGGCGATTATATTGAGATATTTGAATAGCTGGCCATTAGCAAGAGGATCCCCATTACTTTGCTGATAATTATATCCTCTTCACTATGACTTCCCAGTGGAATAATACAATGTTCCCAGTGCAGGAGATAATGAAAAATACCATTCAGGTGGTACATATAAGCCAAGAGTAGAGTGCTGTATTTCTTCCCTTCCCCCATCATGTAGATTGCAATAGCGCACACCTACGCGATATGTTAATGCGTGTTTGGTTGTTCAGGGCTGTGTACAGGGCAAATAAATGTATCTTGAAAATGGAGCTGGCAGTGGAATATTATTCTCCTACTGTAATTATCTCCTGTATTTAGTGGGCCTGGTGTATTGCTGAGTACATTTTTGTTAGCTATTATGTAAATGACTTTCAAAGCCCACCACACTGTAATAATAAGGACTTTGGAAGGGATCTTGTAGAGATAGAGGGGGTTTTTTTGTTGTTTTTTTTTTTTGTTGTTGTTGTTGTTTTTTTGTTTGTTTTTTTTTTTTAAAGAGAGAATTGTGGTGGGAACTAGACCTGTGTACTTCTTCTAATTGATCCATCATTTTGCAGACACATTTCTGTTCAGCAATCAAGGAAAATGAAACAGACAAACAAAAAAGGAAAGAAGGAAGGAAAATACAGCACGAGAAGACACGCACTCATTTACAGTAACTATTTTCTTCCAAGTAATACATAAATTCTCTCATGTGTTATTGCTGCCTTATCACTTCTTGGCATTTTTATTGCTCTTCTGTTTTCAGTTTGGAGGAATCTAGCTACGTACTATATATCTGTCTCAGATTCATTAATTTTCACAGAAAATTCAATTTGCATCAAAATACTTTGCTGTTTGGTTGTGGCTTTACATATCTTGGGGCCTCATGGCTTGCATGAGGACTTTTTCTTCAAAATATTTACAAGAGTGGAGAAAAGCACTACCACTGAAATTGCTCAAGTTTGAATACTGTAAAAGGCAGTAAAATTCTGCTGTTAGTTCCACATATGAAAGGTCTATTTTGGACAACCCATGTCATTGTTTAGTTTTGATTTGGCTTTGCTATGTTCTAGTATTTAATAAGAACCACAAATGTATGTAGATGAAATTCAGTAGTGACCTGTGATAACCAACTATCCGTTTGATGTTTTCTCATTAACAAAATAAAAAGATATTTTGAAACAGTCATACAATAACATTTTTAATTATATACACATAGAAATATTCACTTATATGATATTGATGAATTTGATGAAGGAGGCTGCTAAATATTTTGGGATTGAGTTTCTATTGTTACTTATTGTACACACACTCTGGCATAAATCAGAATTGCTTTAGTGAAAGGAGAATAAATGTTTCTTTTTTGTTTTTGTTTTTGTGTTTGTTTTGGTTGGTTGGTTGTGGTTTTGGTTTGGTTTGGTTTGGTTTTTTGTCCAATTTTCTTTCAACAAAGGATGTGAAAGTGAGACAGAAGCTCCTGGATGTCCTTTCGCATGTGGGCATCTGTGTTGATAAAACTTTCAGAGGGGATGAACATCTGAAGTTTCAGTTGGCACTGTCAGATGTCTTGAGTATCCAGAATACATGAAAATCACACCCTTTGGAACAGAAGCTGAAATAAGTACATGAAGCATATAATTTACACAATAAATCTGGAGAAATTTAGCTGCCAAATGCAACAACATTATAGCATTTTTACAAATAAGTAGTTGTCTGAGCGCCTACAATGAGTTGGTCCTGTTTCCTGTAGTTTGATATTTTGACTTTCCCTCATTTTGTTCTCTCTCTTGTGCCATTTCTCATCTTCCTTTTCCTTCTGTAATTCTTTTATTTTTTTAATTTTAGCTAAAATTTTCTCCCTTGTAGTTGTTTTTTCTTTTTAAAAAATTATTTATTTTTATTTTTTTTTAAGAAAAAATATTCCTTTTCTTCTCTCTTTTGTCTAAAGAAAAACTTTGAGAACATTCTAAACACTCACTGTGCTTTTACTGATCCTTTTTTCTTAGGGATTGCTAATTGTATACACATTTTGTACAGACACTCTGTATATGAATTGAGAACTTGGAATCTCAAGTTAAAATGATTGCTTGCTTCCACTGTTCTTCCTCTGGCAACTTGTCACATGAGGTGAAAAATAACCAGAAAATTGTAATACTTGATATGCTTGTAATCCTTAATATGCCCCCTCATAGCAAGGACAGGGAACTTTAGAATAAAGATTCTTGAGTAACAGGCCAAAGCAATATGTTTTCTTATGTTTCCCACGTTTGTACAGAAATGTGATCTGAAAATGTAAGTGCTATGCGAAGAACATTTGAGCTAATTGATAACCTTGGTCATAACTAAACAGTTTAAAAGCTTTTGACTTCTTGGAAAGAGTGAGTTTTGTATCTGTCACACGTATTAAAATTAATATGCATGTATGTCCTACAAATAGTATCAGGTTTTGGTGAGAGCACACTGAAAGAAAATCTGTTTCCACATGTTATATATAAATAAGATGGATAGATTTGATGGATAGAAAGATTAGATAAGATGTTATTTCATAATGGTTTTTATTTTTATTAATACTTACTTAAATTCATGCTTAATGTTTCATTTGATTAGTGTTGTGCCTAATGTTATTTCAATTAGTTTGGAGGAGGTTTTGTGTTTTATGTAACACAGCTTGAAAACGTTGGACAGAATCATGGAAATGGAATAAATCTGTTAACGTCGATCTAATTGTGCAATCAACTCAGTGGTCTTGAAAATCAATCAATACAAAACATGTTTCACATATTTCAATATGAATTTCCTCCTGTCACTCAGCAATGGTTACTCACCATCAAAATGTATGTTTTCAACAAAAAATCATGAACTTTGAAGACTGGAATCTTATTCTGCAATCTGTGTTGAAGAAATAATTTTAGCTTGCCTTACAAATGACCTAGAGAGGCCTCCTACTGAAAAGTGATGGTTTTCATTCTCAATCTTCAGTCAAATTTTAGCATCCTTCCTGAGGGAGCCAGCTGTCACTTGGTTAAGGATTTGGAAATCTAGGCACTAGCCTACTTTTATTTCATCAAGACAATTCAGACAATGTGGACACTTCCAAATAGCTATTAGAGACAGTGTAAGCCTATATTTGGTCATTAAGGCTGGGATTTGTCTGACTAAATGTAGAAAAACATGAGGTATCTACATGTATTTTTATCTTGTCACTACAGCCAATATGGGAAACAAGGTCATGACTCATCCTTAAGAAAATGTTCACAATAAATCAGATCCATTATTATTCCTCTCCCTAGACTATAATGGAGCCTACATGACTGGCTCAGAGGTAGATAGCCAGTGTAGATATATAAAAGTAATGAAGATGAATCACAACAAAAATATTTGTGCTTTTTTCCATGAGTTCTGAACCTTAAAACCAGGACAGCAACAAATCTCACAGTGGTGGCCTTGTGCCTCATTTTAGTGCTTCCAGCAACCTTGGGATCTGACTAGAGAAACCAAGCTGTAGAAGATCAGGGTGTGTGCTAGCACCACATTGAGCAAATGAGATCATAAGCACTCTGCTGAATTTGGATTATGCTATTTGATAAAACGCATGAATTAACATAGGTATCAAATACTTTAAGAAAATGTCCCTAAATCTGTTCATCCCAGCATCAGCCACTCTAAAATACAACCATAGGTTATGAGGTTACTTTCCCGGTTGTTTTAAGGGCTCTAACAGTGTAATTTAATAACGAAGTGTTGTGGTTTAACCCCAACTGGCAACTAAGCGACACGCAGCCACTCGCTCACCTCTCCCTCAGTGGGATGGAACAGAGAATCAGAAGAGTAAAAAGGAGGAAACTCATGGGTTGAGATAAATATAGTTTAATAAGTAAAGCAAAAGCCACATGTGTAAACAAAGCAAAACAACGAATTCATTTACTACTTCCCATTGTCAGACAGATGTTCAGCCATCTCCAGGAAATCCGGGCTCCATCACGTGTAACATTTGCTTGAGAAGACAAACACCATCACTCTGAACATCCCCCTTCCCTCTTCTTCCCCCAAAATATATACTGAGGATGATGTCTTATGGTATTGAATACCCCTTTGTCCAGCTTGGGTCAGCTGTCCTGGCTGTGCCACCTCACAAGCTTCTTGTGAACCTGGCACGACATAAGAAGCTAAAAAGTCCTTGACTACTCAGACACAGTTAAAACATCAGTGTCTTATCAACATCATTCTCATACTAAATATAAAACACAGCACCATACCTGCTACTAGGAAAAAAATAAACTTTATGCCAGGTGAAACCAGGACATTAAGATTATTTTAATTCTGAGTTATTCATTCTGCTAAACCGCCATGATTCTGACTTTTTTTCAAATCATGATAAACCTCACTGAAGGCAAAAAGGTTTCAGCACTTATCTCAAGTTTTAGTGTGCCTTTTACTTGTATGTATTATGATAAAATATAGAAAACAATTGCAGTCTTACCCACATCCAGTGATGAGAAAAATGTTACTAAATTTTGTCACTAATAGAAGCTACTCTTTGTCACAGGCAGATATTCTTGGTCTTGTTTGTTTGTTTTTTCTCTTATCATCTTCTGAAAGAGAAACCTGTGAGTGCATTAAAAATTTTGGTCTAACAGTGTATGACACAGTTCAGGAATGAACAAAATAAACCAAATTGTTCAGCATTTTAATTACAGATTTACATTCTGGAAGCTTAGATATCCTTGAGTATAGGATATTAATGATAAGGCCTAACATTTTGTATGTGTCATGGTGTTCTACTTAAGCGCCAGAAAACAGGTTACGTGAGACTGTGGCAGCCTGTATTATTAAGATGCATAATACTGGCTAGCAGCTAAGAGCTATGCAGGCTTTCTGAGTTCTCCAAGCTTAGTGCCTGAGAACAAGAACATTTGGTTGTTTACATCAGTACTTTTGGTACCAATTTAATCATCTAATCCTTTCCAAATACATTTGTATTAGAATGTTTTTATCCATTAATTCAGATTAATTTCTTCCTGTTACTACTTGAAGTGGGATCAATAGAACATTTCCACAGTCTAGTACTGGGTGGTATATTATCTTTCACACAATGAAGAGCTTTCTTCATGGCCATGTCTGCCTGGCTTTTAATGGTTTCACAGACAACAAGATGGACAGCAGGATGACCATGAGCCAGCACTGTGCCCTTGTGGCCAACAAGGCCAATGGCATCTTGGGGTGTATTAGAAGGCGCTTGGTTAGTAGGTCGAGAGAGGTTCTCCTTCCCCTCTACTCTGTCCTGGTGAGACCACACCTGAAATATTGTGTCCAGTTCTGGGCCCCTCAGTTCCAGAAGGACAGGGAACTGCTCGAGAGGGTCCAGCGTAGGGCAACAAAGATGATGAAGGGAGTGGAGCATCTCCCTTATGAAGAAAGGCTGAGGGAGCTGGCGCTCTTGAGCTTGGAGGAAAGGAGACTGAGGGATGACCTTATTAATGTTTACAAATATATAAAGCGTGAATGTTACAAGGATGGAGCCAGGCTCTTCTTAGGGACAATCAGTCATAGGACGAGGGGTAGTGGGTTCGAATTGGAACACAAGAGGTTCTCCTTGAATTTGAGAAGAAACTTCTCCTCAGTGAGGGTACCAGAACACCGGAACATGCTGCCCAGGTGGGCTTGTGGAGTCTCCTACTCTGGAGATATTCAAAATCCACCTGGACATCTTCCTGTGTAACCTCAGCTGGGTGTTCCTGCTCCAGCAGGGGGATTGGACTGGATGAGCTTTCGAGATCCCTTCCAATCCCTAACATTCTGTGATTCTGTGAAGATCCAGGGAGCTCAAACACAACCACATTCAAATTTGTACCTTGTAAATGATCTGATATCAATTACTAGATGATATACTAATAGTCAAAGTCTTGATTTTCTCTTCTTTTAGAATTTCCTTTAAAGAATTTTGGTCTCCACGAGCAAATGTGCTCCTGTGGAGATATCAAGCACACATTGAGTGAAGACTGAGGAAAGCATTCTTCAGATTGCCAGTCAGCTTGTCTGGCACTGAATTTCTTCATGAGCTTTTCAAATGTAGCTCTGAAAAATACATAAGGAAAACAATTCAAATCTGATTCTTGACCCTTTGGACAGTGTTGGTGAAAAAAGGATGGAAAATGGTGTGGCTTTTAAATTTCTTTGAAGTTCCCTTGATATTGCAATTCATTTATAATGTCAATGATTGACAGACTGATTTCATAGCACCAAGAAGCATTATTAGATATAAAAAATCTGTCTCAGAATGCAGACACTGTAAATATTCAAGTTTTTATATGAATGCTTTCTGGACTGATTGAATTCATATGATTGAATTCAATGTGGTTCAGTTGAGGTCAAATCATTCAATCATGTGGAGTTCCTCATAAGAATATGGCATGACACAAATAACCACCACTGAAGGAAACAAAGTATGAGAGACCAGGTGGGAGAGCAATTAATGAACAGTAATGGCTACGCAGTGGTGAATTAATGTAAAATATGTTTTCTTTATTTTCAATAAAAGACAACAAAACAAGACAATAAAAACAAGAATATGCTCTTAATTATTTGTACATATGGAAATTCCTGGTTTTGAGCAATTTCAGTGAGTAGGCAACTCTTGGGATTTCTGATAGAGTACTATATGAAATCAAAACATCACTACTGAGATATCTAGTTTTGTTAGTAGGTAATCCTTTCCATCAGGGACTGGTTTTCACAGCAAGGAATTTCTTCATGGAGGGCAAATCTGACCTATTCTTTACTAGACTGTTCTGATGCTGGAACTCTCTCTGAAGAAGACAGAACATAATTCTATCTATTAAAAAAACCCATTCAGAAGCCAGTCAGAAACCAATTGGTGTCCATATGGAATTGTGGTTAAGATTAATCCATATGTAATTATACTTGAAAAAAGACATTCTCCTGTGGGAAGAAATGCATATATAGTTTAACAAGAAAAAAAAAAAGAAAAAAAAAAAAAAAAGAAATCAGTGATTTTCTGTTTTGCAGAGAACCCAATTCGTTGTTAAAAGAGCGTATTCTACTGCATCTAATTCCCTTATATCCTCTGTTAACCATTTTCCCTGCTGCAGTTTAAATCCATTATATCTAATCATTACATCTTTATCTCTCCTTGAAGATGTAGAATAATTAGTCTATCTTCCTTTGCTTATGTACCTTTTTTTGTCTACATTTTATAGAGAGTTCCAATCTCTCAGCTAAAATGCTTATCTCTTTCTTTAAAACGTTCTTCTTTTTTTTTATTTTTTTTATGTTCCTTTGTTTGTTTTGTTTTGTTTTGTTTTTCCTCCTTGTGTATTCTTCACTGCTTTCACAGTAAAAACATGAAATCTGTACTGGGAACTAAGTAATTCCATTCTGGATTTCCTTCTTGGGACAGGGTGGGAGATAGAAATGAGACTTTTTTATTTTGTACATTCCAGCAGCTCTAAAAAAATACTTTTGAGAGACGATGGCGGCATGGGACTGAAGCATGGTAACTTTCTGTTATTAATTCCTCCTGTAGAGACCCGACTGCCAAGAGACTCTTCCCACAGCACCATCTACAGTGGTGGTCTCGCTGCAGGCTACTATGGGGAGAGATTAAGCTTTTGCATCTGTAGTGTTACAGTTCCTGGGAGGCTCCTGCACCGCTGTTTTGGTAAAGAGATTTACAAAGGTACTTGGCGAATTTTAGTCATTTTGTTATCAGTCTGTAACCATGGAAATGTGCATGTGGAGACCACTGCCATCTTAGGCACTGCTGCAGTTTTTACAAAGCATCTTACTTGCCTGCCTTGTGTCTTATTACTTTATATCAAATTTTTTGTTAGGAAGAAATAAGACAAGTTACATACAGAAACAGGCAGGACCCTGGTCAGGCAATGCAGAACATCACAAGAATGAGGTGGAGGGACAAGGTAGGGCCTCCATAGCAGAAGGTACTTGGTAGTGTAAGGTTTCCATATCTGAGAATACACAGTCTTGTGCATGCTCCTTTAGAGCCATAGAAATCTCATGAAGAAAGAGCTGTGACTTAATCATGGATATTTTAATATTGATGCCCTCAGGAGACTCTAAGTGCCTGTTGTCCCTAAGTTATATTCTGGCCAAAACTGTCTTCCAGGCAATTCAAGTTTGTAAAGAATGAAGGTTCCAAGGTGAGTGTCTTCATGAACTGTGAATGAAATGAATCACAAGGCTACCACCTGTTATTAGTGTAAAACTTCATGTCACTCCAGATTCTCGTTCTATGATCCTTGGGGTATGAGATCAAAGTGACAAAAAGTGGCTTCTATTTGATTAAACAGGATACAGAACTGGGTGTCCAGTTGCTGTCTCTCAGGATTAACAATGCTCCTCTTCCACATCTCTGGATTCTTGTGTGCTAAACTTATTCTTTCTTGGCTTTTAAATTTTGTTTTATTTAGGTATGTTTGAAATTGCCTTTCCTTCTGTCTTTCATTCCACTTGCTTAAAGCTGTACTTTTCTTCTTTTTTTTTTTTTTTTTTTTTTGCTGAATTTAGACAGTTGAATACCTCTGAATTTCTTGTGTTTCTATATTGCTTATATTTAGTTAACACTAGGTACAGTTACGATCACATTGCAGCTACATCTTGAAACTATGGGTGAGGTGCTGGTAAAATTGCAGTTAATGGCAAAATGCCTTACTATTTCAAATTAAAAGTCTTTTTATTATTTCTTTCCTCCTTTTTATCATTCTTTTATTATTTTCTTCGTACTCCAAAAAACTTCCTCACTGAAAAACAGGGCTGCCAATAGTGGACATAATTGTTGTGCTTCTTATGTAACTGGAACTCTGACTTTATAGTGCTGCTTTTGATTTTCCCAAAGAGAAAAGGAGAATAGGCCATTATTCAAGCCACAGATAGTTTACATTTAGGTCAAGTGATACTGTCACCAGTGGGTTTGTATGCATAATCTTTCTACAATGGTGTCTCAGTTCTTCTCTCACAACATGTAGTAAGTAGACATCTATTAAAATAGGCAAATTACCGATCAGTTGCACCTTTTAATATATTTTAAAGACCCTCTTATTCAAAGATTGAGCCCTCTGTTTCAAAAGTCTCTGCAATATAATGTAACTTAACTCACAATTGAAGAAACTCTTCATACAGGATTACATCCATTTGCAATCTGACATTATTCAGACAGGATTGCTATATTATGCAGAGCATAACTACAAAATACTGTCCTTGTAATACTGTGCTTTTGTATGTATGCAGATTATTAAAAATGGTTAATCTTAAAATCATTGCACATACACTGCAGTCAACAGGGTCTCAGCTTTTGTGCGTCTGTATAACAACATTACAATTAGTGGAGTTGAGGTCCTGGCCTTATTTCTACTCCATTATGGTGCTGTTGTATACAAAGGATGAAATCTGTGTCTCCATTACATCCTGCAACACTTGAGTAATTCTTCAGAAATCAAAGCTGAACCTTGGATTCACATTGTTTTTTTTTCTGATTCAGCATTTGAATATCATTAGAGTGATAATATCTTTCTCTTTGTTGAAGTTCTGCAGAAAACCTCAATCCACAGATACATGTTGTGAAGACTGAGTCAGAATCCAAAGGATTCAAAACTCTTAGGAAGTCAGAACTACCCTTTCAGTTTCATGAAACATTTTCATAAAACAGAAACAAACAATAGATTTCCCTTCACTCCTGACTGAACCATAATTATACATCTAAAATGCAGAGCTTCATATTGTTACAGTTCTACTAAAAATTAGGACACATCTTCTTAACATCTAGAGGCTTTTTGAGTCAGAGTTGATCATATAGTGTGTAATGATACTGAACTCACCGGAACCAGAATAGGTAGAAATCACCTTGTGTTAACATGTTAGCCTCATAATGCTCCTGTGCTGAGATTAATATGAAAACCTACTATCTACTTATTATTTGCATCACTGTACTCTTGTCCAGCAAATGTTCTTTTAAAATTTAAAATTATTTTTGTAAATCCAAGGAATGATGTTACAAGCATAAAAAATACTGAGCATAGGCTCAAGGACACTGCAAGTTTCACCCGTCTCACACTGAAAATTGTAAATCCAAACTGTCTTTAAACTAAACGAATTACGCTATTTCTAAATTCTGAGAGAAGAATCCTACCCTTGTGTGGATGATCTCCAGCCACAAATGCTTCATTGCAAAAAAGGCAAATGATAAGCCTCTTCTGTACTACACACAAATCCAGAAAGTGCTATACAAACTCCACAAATAGATGTGAAGATTGCACAGAGCTTATCCCTTTGCCCAGCACTAAAAACAACCACAACCTCAAATAAAACTGCAGCTTGCAACCCATTTGAAATATTATTCAGTTAAGCTCTATTTATTACCATCAAAAACAGCACACACAGGGACAGCCAAAACATTCCTGTTTCACAAAGCACAACTGAGATCAGCTGACTGGAACTCACACTTATGTTCATCGAAGGGCCATATTCTCATTTTGTGCTCCTTGTTTCTATTTAGAGTTAATGGTAAATGTCTTTTCCTTATCAACTGTCAAATTGTCAGAACACACTTTGTATGTTCAAGGCTGGAGGATTCAGGGGGTGTCGGAGGGAGGGGGAGGACCATCTGCTTTGTTGACAGAAGTTTACTCCCAATATTTTATACTGAGTAATTATTCAAGGTCCCTTGTATTTTGTGTCTCCCAGAGAGGAGGTATTAAAAATATCCACTATTAAATGCTTTTCACATAGAAAGCAGGATTTTATGACCCTGTAACTGCAGGATCAGTGGTTTTATGCTCTTTAGCCTCTGTGATAATGTGTGCCTGGTTCCCTCATGCAGGCCATGCTGTGGTTAGTGTTGATTCAGTAAACAACATTTTGTTTCATCTCCACGGATATTAGGTCTATAGAGGACAGATTGCATTTACTGATAGTGCCTCATGGTCTTAAAGCACACTTGACTAATTCTAGCTATCAGTTATTGTTTGCTGTATTTTAAACAAGGGCAGAAATTTTTAAAGACAGATAAAGTAGAAGAAAAAAGAGGAGAGGAGAAGAAGGGAAAGGAAGAAAAGGCAAGAAAAGGGAAGGGGAGGGAAATTTCCAATGGTATTAAAAAATGAAATTTAGGAAAATGAATACCTCAACCCCTGCTTGGGTGATTGCATAAGGAAAATATTTAAATTAAAAAAAAATCCACTCAAGTATCCTGTTGACCAATGAATACTTGTATTTTCTATTTTCTTTAATGGAAACTGTATGGTTTGTTGATTTCCTGTTGTCCACTCTTCATTATCAGAGACCAAGTTAATTATTTATGTCGCATCTTAATACATTATTTTGCCTCATTTTGACTAACTCATTTTGATACCTGAAATCTTATCAGATCCCTTAACTGAATAGTCTTGTTTAGAAGTTTACGTAAGAGATTGATATGAGAAATAAAATTGCCTGATGGCATTGCTGCCTGTAAGAACAAAGGATTGGCCTCAGTCAGAAGGTACTGACTCCCTCTCGGGGCTCTGTTTATGTTTTCTCTGAGTATTCCACGCAGGAGAGATTTCCATGGGAAAAACTTATGGCAAATTCTGATCTTAACTGTGTTCTCTACCTGAGTGTAATGATAGTACAGAGGGAGATGGGATATCTGTCCCTTCCCACCGCTGACAAGGAGGTCAACCCATGGCGGAGGAGAAAAAGTCATGATTTTTGTGATAAGTTATGTTTTTGTGATACCATCAACATTACTGTGCAGGAAAAAATAAAACTTGCCACACAATTGTTCCCATTGAAAAATCAACATAAGATGAGGTAGCAGCTCAATTCTGTATAAAGACCCCCACAGGCTATGATGAAGATAGTTTTTCCATCCTCCTGCCATCTACTTTCCTACAGAAGAATTACTTAGAGACCAACGTCTGTACTTAGTACCAAGACTCAGACTTAAGTCTGCTATGAGTAAAAGTCTTAAATCTTAAGGAGGAGTTACTGGCTTGACCTCTCTTTTAATTTTGAGACCTGTGCCATGCACATCTGTCCTTTCTTAGGCCTGAGTGCCTGAACACAGGATTCAAATGCCATTCTCCAGAAACCTCACAACATTTGACAGCTGCTTGAAGTTTGCTAAGGCCTTCTCAGAACTAATTGTTTAAAATTATTTTCCTGTCCCTTCCTAACCAGATTGTTTTTCTTTTTATTTTGCTTGTTTGTTTGGTTTTGCTAACTACATTGCAGTCTAGTCAGCTTCCACGCATCAAAGACGCCATTTTTGGTGGCCATCTCTCCATTTATAAAATTATATTTTTACCACTGTCTTTGGTTTTCAGATCTGTTTAGGAATATCCACTGTGTCAAATCCTAATCCCCATAGAAAAAAACCAGAAAGGCCTGATTTCTGAGGTTGTACCATCCTCTTGTTCAAAGATACACCTATTTGAATGGAAGATTATCTAAGTTAATTCTTACCTAGTGTTGCAGGTCACAGAAAGATTTGTACCTCTCTTGACAACAGATGGCTGTCCACTCAAACACAAACGCGCTTTAATAAAACACATGAGAATTCATACGTCATGCTTGCAAACATTATCTGCATTGCCATAAGACACAATTAAAATAAACAAAGTAAAAAATATGGAATAGAGACGTTAAAAATGTTGAATACCATGAACAAGATGTCATTCATATTCAAGTTACCCAAGCTCAGTTTTAACCCTGAATAATCTTTGTTGGAAGTAACATCTCTCAGTACCTGTCCTTCTATCTATTTACATACACACAAAAAATCAGTCACACTCACCAACTTCCCATGGTGGTAACTAGCTATATCTTTTCCTCACACACTCCTCTTCCCTCTCCACCCCTACCAAGTAAGTCCTGCTGGGAAGATGCGCCAGCCAACTCCCTTGATGTGTCCTGCCCCAGAGATGGCAGCCAGATGGCCTGACATCTGCAGCAAGAAGAGCTGGCAGGTCGCCCTGAAATCTCCCACTCAAGGGAGCTGTTGTTATGTACTGAAGTCCTTATCCCTAGAAAGAGTACTGTGAATAAAATATATAATACACAATAAAATACAATAAATCCTAAAGAAAAGGAAACCAAATAGTATTTTGAGACAGCTTACCACAGCCACAGAAGCGATTTTCCCCATGGGCAATATTTGTTACGGAAGCCCACCAGTCTGTAATAATTTGGTACTCAAACACAATATGTGCTGTAACGCACAGTATGAATTGAAAGTTTTATGAACATCCATTAGAGGAGGCCGTAGTGTACACAAATGGTAGAACAGAAGTGGATCAACCTAAGAGGAACAGTTATAGCTTATGCGTGCTGTATCGCTTCCTGTGACCATGAATTAAATATATTGTGCTACATTTAGAGTACATATTTTAGGAACTTTACTGAGAATTCAACTGCCTTTCAAACAGAGGCTGTTTTGCACTCTGTTATTAAAAGGCTAAGTGGAGACACAGACAGATTGACGGAGTACTGAGAAAAAAATAGAGGTAAATAATATTAGTAATATAAAGCACCTCATAAAATAGTGTGGGTTTTTTGTTGTTGTTGTTTGGTTGGTTGGTTTTTTGTTTGTTTGTTTTTTGTTTTTTTCTGAAGCATTGAGGAATATTATCGTTTCAAAGATTCAGGATTCAAAGTGTAACATCCCCAAAGGAAAGCTAGAATCACCCTGGCCATCTAAGAACTATCTCCGTTACTATCTCCATTGCATCCTTGGAGGCTAATTTTTACACAAAACACAGGATTTGTGAGCAATTCCTACTATGCTCTACTATGAGTTAAAACAAAATGAAACAAAACAAAGTTCCCTTTTAAAGTAATCTAAGTTTGGAGAACAGTTAGATGATTTAAACATTAAAATAATAAGAAAGAAAAGAGAGAAAATGAGAGAGTATGGAGAGTATAGATAGAGAGCAAAAGGTATATTTTAGTATCAATATGACTTTCCTGTGTATTTAAATCCTTTTGGGAGAGATACACATGTATGTATAAACATGCAGACCTCTAATTCTGAGCTCTGAAGGACGTTTTTATTTCAGATTCAGATCAAAATGCTCTCTGTGCACTCATTTTTAATGTAGAGTTCCCCAAAGGTGAAAACCAAGTTCAAAGTTAATTTTTTTGCAAGACAGCTGTTTCTCTATTGCTAAATTCAGAGATAAAAAGCAAAGAATATCTGGTGAAATAAAGCACCACCAATATAAACTGCTCAAACTAATCCAGAGGTCAAATGTGTTACATGCATATTTGTCACCTTTTAGTTGTCTAAAGCAATATCCACAAACTTGTCTCTGTTTTCCCTTGTATACAGCTGGGCAATAGGCTGTAGCTGTTTTATACAGCTACTGGCAGCATCTCTTGCCCAGAAGGCAGTGACAGACAGAGAGAGAGCAAAGAAATAACTTTCACAGTTTTTGTGTTTTCCCAGCTATCAATCAAATTCCCTCTGACATTGCTTCATTTATGGATTATTGCAAAAACACTGAAACAATGTGCAATGATAATGTTGTAAAGCTACAGAAATGAAATTGGTAGGAGTAACCCATTTCTCACTGTGTTCCCAAGCACCTCTCCACTCTGAATCCCCAGCATTGTTTAAGCTTCAGTTCTATATAAGAAAGCTAATCAAATGACACTCAGGAAAATTGACTTGGGTTTTCAATCTAGTTTCAGATCTCTATTGTACTTATTTCAAATAGCATTTGTTATTCTCTGCATATCCTTAGGAACATGCCCTGTCAAGAAATGCCATACAACTTCAAACCATGTTTTTTTCCCACCTCTATAACTTTTTATGTATTCCCTTTTTACATTTTATTACAGCATAACATCTAAAAATGAAATAAAGATTATAGGCAATGCTTCAGGACCTGTAGTTCTATGGCTTGCCCTGAATATCAAATGTTATTGATAGGAACTTGCTGCTATACCACTGTAAATTACCAAAATCTCCCCACTGACCATCACTGTAATTATTTCTGTTTGGAAATGAAAGATTTGATCTGCAGAGTGATTCTTCTTTTCTTTATATTTCCCACCTCCTTTCTTGTATATCTTTGCTCCATCCACCTGGACTGTGCATTTCATCTTGATGGGGAATTTGAAGATTAAATCTGTATTTATTTGCCATAGTTATCTCTAGAAGTAAAAGAAAACAACAGACAAAAGAAAATGTGGAGGAGAGAGGAAGAAAGGATGGGGAGAGAATATGCACAGAAGAGTTATCCCAGCTACTAATTTAACAGTGCAAAAAATGAAATAAAACACAGAGGTAGTCACTCCCTTTTCATCTAGCACCTGGGGATGTTGGTAGGATTGCTACTGGAATTTAAAACATACTTCCACAGTGTGTCTACAACCCTTCATTGCTTAAATGTGTCAGAATCTGAGCAACAGGTCAAATTTTGTGTCAACATAAGGTGGGTTTGAGGAGTAAGTCATGATTCAAATCCAAACAAATGAGAAAAGACAAGTCAACATATCACTAAAGAAAAGTCAGTGTCAAAGCATGAAATAGAAGTGCATGCTGAGGCTATGTACAAGGGGAAGATTCAAGAGATTTCATGTAGGAATCAGATTGTGCCATAGAAAAATGACAGGAAGGAAAACTAGAGTTAGTTATTGGTTTGTTTCCCTCTAGACTTTGGACTGAGATTCAGGTGTTGTGCAACGTCCATTTCCAAGACTGCTGTTGATTTTTTTAGGAGACGGAGAAGTACTGCCCTCTGTCTGGGCCTTGATTTTCTCCTGAGTAGTAGGAATAATAATGATCCTTTTTGTCCTCATGTCTTTAAGGGACGTCTTCCCTAGACAATGCAGTATTGTCCAGGAAGTACATCTGCACAACTGGAAGTTTATACAAGTGAAAATAATGGTGTGGTCCTATGCAGAGACAAAATCTGGAGCCTTGAAAACAATGCAGGAATGATAAAAGAGCATTATGCCAGGGTGCTAACTAGAGTTAATAAGAAACCTACTAGAACATCACACTAATGCATCTAAGCAGCTTCTGAATCTAGAGGTTGTGGCTTCTCTAGGAGATCCTCATAGGGGTTTCTGTTTCACTGTGTTGTTTAGAGATGTTTCAAAGCTGAGAATAATTTTGGCAGGTGCACCAAATGGGGTGTTTTTACATTGCAAAATTATTATTTCTTTTATTATTTTTATGCCACTTGTTGTTTGAACTAATTTACTGAAAAACTCATGAAGATGAAGATTTTTAACATAAATGTGCCAAATGCCTTTCAGTTACTGGCAAACTGGGGCAGTTAGCGGTCCATGAACAGTGTGAATTCTCTGCCGTTGTGAGGCGTACATACTTATATTTAATTCCCCTGAAACAAAGCTGATTTTTTCTTTACTTGATTAAATGACAGAGAATTCAAAAATCAAACAAATTATTAGTAGAATATTAGAACCGTTGAATCATCAGTTTCTTTAGGTTATAATAAATATGGATAAATATAAACAGAAATATTTATATGTTTATATAATATCAGTTTATTGAGAAAACATGTAGTCATTATACAGGCAGATAACACATTCACATAAAATGCACATATACCTTTTGGATACGTGCACTTCAAATTGGGTTTTACATAATACACAGTACAAATATATATGACCTGTTTACCATCTGTCTTCCTTTCCTCCTTTTTGAACGTGAGGGCAATATTTGCTCCTTTCCATTTTTCGGAAACACTCATCCCAAAAATTTCAAAGAAAACTACTAGAAACCCTGAGACTGACTCATCGTTCTTTACATATCCTGATGTGAAATGCAACTAACATAAAAACAGAATGAACGTGGATATGCATATAAGTATACTTATTCTAGTGACCTCTGATTCTCACCGGTTTAGGGTGAGTACCTGCCCGTCATTCAATAACATCAATTTAGTTAGTTGCTTGAGGCAGCTTCATCTTATAAAAAATTATCTAAAAAATATGAAAAAAGGCCTTTTATGGAGTTTTGTTGAACAAACTCTGTTGGAGAAAGATCATGATCCTTTCTTGGCTCTCTTTTAGCATTAATGTATTTTATGAGCTTTTGTAGTATAATTACATTTTATGCATTGCTCCGTTTTCATGTTCTCTTTATATTGTAACCCTATTGTCTTTGTAGACGTTACAGAGTGCAGCTGTATGGGTAACACACGCCAAGACAGGACCATGCTACTGATGAAACAGACCACCAGGGTCTGCAGTCCTTCCTCACATTTCCACCTTTTCCCTTATACTGTCACTAATAATGGTGCAGCTGCTCAGTGAACCAGAAGATTCAGCAGTTTTTCTCAGTGACTAGTTTGGATCAGCTCAAAAGGATTCACATGGAAAGTGTAAGTGAAGTTAAAAAGAATGAGGGAAGGTTTGTCATATCTTCAATTCATCAATAGCACAGATAGAGATTGAGATCATTTGGCTTTGAAATTTCTTCTCATTTCCATTTTCTTCCTTTCTGTATTTAAGCTCAGTAAAGGCATATTGATGTATCTAATCTTTCCCCTTACTGGAGTTTCTACACTTCCTTCATATTAGCGTAAGTTGTTCTTTTAATATTGCTTATTTAAATAAATGCTGCCTTTCTTTCATGACATATTATTGACCAATTATCTGAATTTATTGAAATATACCTTTCTGAAGCCTTAGTTATGAATTCTTTTCTATTCCTCTTTCTTAAGTATTATCAGCTCTATCTTTTCGTGGTGTTATTTGTCTTACAGAAGGTTAATCGGTTCCTCATTTTGGATGAGAAAATTCAATTAAGAGCCTTTGCACAGAAATGAATTATCCTCAGCATGGCTATGAGATGGTGGAGGTTTCATTCCACCAGCAAAGGCTGATTGATATTTGTGTACATGAATGTCTATTATGGAAACCAGTTGAGGCTCAGGTTTATCTTCTTTTAACTGTTTTTAATTTGTCTATGTATGGTTTAGCTAACCAAACAAGGCTTCTTTTATATTCAGTGGTTAGAAATAGGCACTTTCAGATGGAAACATTTGTTCAGGCAAAGTTCCTTCTTGAAGTATCTGATTCACTATTGGACTCTTTAGGGGTTGAGAATGAATAATTCAGGTGTCTTTTAGATATTCTATAGTTGGCTGAAGTAAATCCTGTTATTGATGAATCAAAACCTTTCAAAACTGTAGTGGAATCACCTCTAAATCTGAAATCTGAATTTAATCTCGTAAAAGCTATGGACTTCAATCCACAGTTAAATTTAAGAAACTGTATAAGTATTCTTTTGAGTCCTACTGTAAGAAACTTTTGGAGTGAATGTAAGTAATCTGCACAGGAAACAAATCACCTTGTCTCTTTAGCAATGTCTCAAAACTGTGTTCCCTTAGATCAACTATACTATTATACTGTGTTCTCTTGAACCATCTATATTATGGATTCTAGAAGATGATTCTGAAATGACATCTGTCTGATAAATTTTGTTCTTACTTTAATATACGAACTGCAGTTATTTCACCCTGTTTTATATAATCAGGAAGAGACAGTGGCCATGAAAATGTGCAAGCAGCCTGTTGTTTTGTTTGGGTTTTTGTTTGTTTGTTTGTTTGTTTTTGTGGGTTTGTTGTGGGGTGTTTGTTTGTTTGTTTGGGTTTTTTTTTTATTTGTGGTGGTGGTGTTTTGTTTTGTTTTGTTTTTTCTTTGTTTGTTTGGTTGTTTTCCATTATCTCCTTCTTTATCTCTTAAGACAGACAAATAAACCATAATTCTCTCATCCTCTCTCTCTCCTGATGCTACTATAAAGCTATGCCTGTTAATTAGAACGTGTAATCTGCTTTGTCTTTCAACAGTATTTTAGGTGGCAAATACATTTTTGCTTGCATACTCTTTTCAGGACAGCTTAGCCATTGAACTTTCAGTAGTCATTATACAGGATCATATTCTTCTGAGTACTACAATTGGCCATCATGTATGTGGACTCTCTTAGAGTCATTTTACCCAGGACACTGTGAGATCTCAGTAGGCTGAAGTCAAGTTACAGAACTTGTACCTACTGAGAACCAAAATGTTGGTCTTTTTACTAAGAAAAGGAGGCTGTGATTTAGGAACATTCTGGATAACAACAAAATACGGTTTGTTTTGTTGTTAATTCTAGAAGAAACATTGAATTGTGTGTACTTAAACACCCTGTACTGGACTGGATTTCCTATAGAACTGAAAGCTGTCATTTAGAAATTAGGACTTATGAGTCCTGGTTCCAATTCTGACAATCTGGGTTGCGTACAGCAAAAAATTGAATTTCTGTTTCTCAGTTTACCTATCTGCAGTCTAGGCATAATGTTTTGTCTCATGGCTCTTTCAAGGCTTAATTAATGAATGCATGTTTTACAGCTAGTTGAGAACCTCAGATAAAAGGATCTATAGAAGTGCAAAGCATTATTATGTTGCAGGAAGCCTGATTTTCTTTTCCATCAGAAAAACAAGACTTTGTGCAGACTTAATTGAGTTTTTTTTAATTTATAAAGAGGATTAAGAAAACTGAGCCTATCTAAGTCTCCCTACTGGTAAATAAAAAGGAAAAGAAATAAAGACTAGCAGCAAAGAGAGGATTTATAATAAAATAAATAAATATATCCAAAGGGTAATACACAAGTAATTGTTAAAACAAGAAAATAAAGTGCCAGATTTTCTGAGCTGTGAAGTGGTAGATGAACAGAAATAAAAATTTTGTTTATAACAAGGTTATGGAAAAGAAATGTGGGAAAGCATCATATTTTAATCAGTTATCCTTGCTCATTTTCATGATTCCCGCAGATATAAGAGAGTTTAAGAAGATCAGTGAAGCCAGAACCACTCTCTCTATGGTGTTAGTCATTTAATACTTGATATAAACATTAGGGAATCATTCTGCATTACCCTAAGGAATCGGGTCAGTTGGAGAAGACTATAATGGTAGTCAGTATCAGAGGATTAAAACCAAATCCCTTACAGATGGAAATCAGCAAAGCTCCATCCAGAATAGCTCCATTGTGCCACTATGCCAATTGATGCCAGCTGAGAACTGGTCTCCAAATATCACTGTAACTTTGTTCTTGACATTAGGATGGCCAAAAGAATAAGCTTTCTTATGGGCTTTTAAGGACTTGGTGCTTTCAGCCAATTTGCTAATACTCCTTTAACAGCATTTTCTCATCACATTTTGTTGTCTTTCTATTATCAGCTGAAACCCAAAAGCATGCCAATATGTGCTAAACAAATGAATAAAAAATGAAGTGATGTGTTATAAACTCTAAAATAAAGGTTTTCAGGTTATATTTTATGTTCATTTGGGGAATTTTGATTTTAAATTTCTAATTCTTGTGAGGTTTAGAATTGGTTGGAAAAAAAGAAAAAAAACTTTTGACAATGTTTTTTAATTGTCAAAGCTACTTTATTCTCATTTGTTCAAAGTCAGATACATTTTTAGCCTTGTTTCCAGAGAATATGGATTAGATAGTGTTTTGATGCATGCTAGTACATTTACATGTGTTCCTTCCTATGATTTGCATAGAAATCTAAGAAAAAAAAAAAGAATGGTGTGGTATTAAGTTCTTCCAACAACCCTGGAAATTGATGGCTGTTTAAAGAAGAGAGTAATCTTTTACAAATAGAGTCTTCAATACCATTTCTCACCCTGACAAAAATGATCCTCCATTACCTATCAGAAAATCCACATAGGAGTTCAGAGGCATTGCTCTACTTAGTTATTTTTGCTGTTTTTCCCAACTTGAGAAATTTTGTTTAAAACATATAAATCAAAACATGATTCTCTATTAAAAAGCAACAGTTGTTCAGATAAAGTAAATTATATTTATTTCCCATATGGTTTGTTAAGTTTCCTTTTTGAAAAGGATGCCTTCTTTTTAGTGTTCTTAAGAGTCTGCATTATGATCATGTGAATGACAGTATTTGGTCACAGATTTTTACTCTAGTGTTGTAGAGTAACCAATTATAGGTCAGTGCTGTCATTTTGATCTCTGTGGGGTGCTTATCCTTGGTGATTTTCAGTTGTTATCTAGAAGCAGCAGAGATGTTTATCCACACTGACCAGCCATCATTACTGCCCTTTCAGAATCAAGAAGGAACTTAGAACTAAATAACTTTGACTTTGAATGGTAGCAGGCATAGAATAGCATGACTTTGATGATCATGAGTGTAGAAACACATTTTACATGACCAAGAAGAAAAGTTTCCTCATTTCTTTATCCCTGATGGAGCTGTTCTCAAGAGTCTGTGATAGTCAGCTAGAAAGAACCCTCCTATGGTCAATAGGATCCAATCTTCTGAATAAATGTTAAATCTTCCAGTGTAAAACTATAGAGGACTGGCAGTTTGAAAATCTAGAAAACAGCAAGCCAGCAGATCAACAGCTGACTGGTACAAACATGTCAGACATTAAACATGGAGGACAACTCTCTATCCCAACAACAATACACGCATCAGATAGGACCACACCAGGCAAAGTGCCATATTTGAGAGTAGAAGGATTCAAGAATTCAGCTCATTCTGAAAAGGAACCTTCCAGGGTCATGAAATGCATAACTACATAAGACACTAAGGAACTAGACTTAGTAACCATGATAGTCCACTCCAGTCTTTCTTCCTTTAAGAACTTATCTTGAATGCTGTGTAGGTGTCACGCTTTCCTTGAGTTCAATGACAGTTCCTAAGTGAATACTTCTGTAGCTTTAGGCTTCTGAATTAATGGATTAATTTCCAAGTTTTTTCATGACCATGGTCACTTTTTCACCAGGTAAACCAGAGATGAGATGTCCCACAGCTCATACCCAGCGTACTCATTATCAAATCATGCATTAGGAAATGTTTCCCTTTCTCTTTTTATTCTCCTAGGAAGAATGAGAATGTACACAGAACAATGCTGTAATGACACAAAAATATGATGGCTTAATGAGTCTTTTCATCTCTGTTCCCTATTCTTGCGTACATTTTACTTAAAGTGCATTAAAGTAGCAAACAGAGAGATAGGGGTATGAATAGTTACATCTCTGAAGCTTACATGATAAAACTGGTTTATGAGCTCATGGTCACTTTTTGTTTATATTCCATCAAGAATTTTCTTTACAACACAACTAAAAAATGTGTAATCAAATTCTTACATGCACATGAATTGCAGAATTATCATCTTTGGAAGACAATTTTAAGCTTTGTCCATCCTTTGCATGCATTGGGAGGATCATGATGGTGAATTCAACAACTGGCTTAATGCATTTAGTTATTTAATGCATCTATGCCTGAGAACTGAAGGTAAGAATATGCCAGAAAGGAGCCAAATAGCTAGAGTGGAGAAAGAACAGCTCTGATTACTTTTATATGGATCCTACATTAAAGAACCCAGTGGAGCTGAATTGTTCCCTGTGGGGCTTAAAAGTTTGATTTTCTTTTTTCCTCTATACAGGAAATTATGGTGATTGCAAATCCTAAAGCATTTAGGATGGTTATTTAGAATAGAAGCTGTAAATATATACAGTAGAAAATAGGCATTCTCCTTGGTTTATAGCTCCAAAGGATTAAAGTAGGATTAAAAAGAGAGGAAAATAGATTTCAAAGCTGTTTTGTTTTCTAACACTAAGTGACACAACTTTTTTTTTTTTTTTTTTTTTTTTTTTCTGGGGGAAAGAGTAGGAAAAAGCAAAAACAAATGAAGAAATAGGCAAAATGAATAGCGAAATAATAAAAATAATAAAACAATAACATAATACAAACAACGGTAACAGTAGTGACATGCACACATACATATCAACATACATATATAGATACCTAGATATGTACCTTTATGCAGTTAAAGCTTACATTTGCACAGGAGCTTTTTTCCTAAAGGAACCAAAGCTTCTAATTAAATAATCTACCGGGTGTATGCTGTAGAATCAACTAATGTTTGCAATATCACTTTTCCAGTTTAATTTAAGTAGTGTGCTAAAGTAAACAGAGCCAAAAACAGCTTACTAAAGATAGTCTTGGAGGGTGTGAGAGAAGTAGGAAGTATAGAGGTAAATTCTTAGGAGCTAGAAATGGCCTATTTTGTTTCTTTCTAATCTCCAGAAAACAAAAATTCTGGAAATATAAAAGAATAAAACCCCCTCACTTATACAAAACAGCATTTAAAAGGTATGTAATATTGCAGGTAGAAAATAAATTCTAGCCACCCTGAGGCTGCCTTGTGTTCCTTCAGGGGCTGGTCAGGGCTGAGGATGCAGGAGACACAGAGATACCTGATGCCATTTTAACCCATCTTCCTTTTGGTTTCTGTAGTTCGGTAGTACTGACCCAAAACTCCCTGGAGCTAACAGGAACTTTTTTACTAAGTGGAAGATAATAATGGAAAATAGGGGCTTTTGACTCAATTGGAACTGGTGGGACTTGAGAACATGTACTCACAGACCGCGCTTAGCCTGAAGTTCCTCTGCGCTTTGTGGCTGAGAAATCCACTCAGATTCCCAGCAGCCATCATTGTGGTAAAGGTCCCCTCCACAGCTTTGTCACAGAGCAGTTCCTGAGAGATTATGTTGTAATTAGTTATGTTTTCACAGTGGTTGTGGGGGTTTTTTTGTTTGTTTTAGTTTAGTTTTGTTTTTGTTTATTGAGCAGAATAAATTACATACACGGAGTCCACTGAATACAGAGTGAAGTGCGCCTGCTATTGAGCACTTAGTAGTGAACTTTATGTGTCTGTGACCATTTACATCAGGATTATTCAGTGTGCCCAAATGGAGTGGATGACTCCAAAAGCTATGGATGACTCACTGTTTCAACAAAGGCATTAGTGGAGAGCAGAGCCAACAGAAAGGTTATCCCGATTCTGGACTTTCTTCATGGCTTCATCAGTTGCATTTTTACAAAGGATTTCAGACTACAAGCTCTGAGGGGAGTGAGAAAGAAACTCAGAGTGCATTTCATGTGAGTACCACGGTACACATCATACATGAAGCAAAAATGAGATTAAACAAAAATATGAAACATACGAAACCTGTGAAGAAAAATGTTCTGACCAATTCAAGTATTTTTAATAGCTGACCCAACAGGGTCCAAACAAAAAAGAAAAGTCAAGTTATATGTCCCTGTGGGATCTAGAAAAGACCGTGGCGACCATCTAAATCTTCAATTACAAAAAAAAATAGAAAACACAAAAAAAGCCTATGCTGCAAGCAAGACTCTACCTCTAAATACAAAAATAGGTAACTCCCTTCAGCTGCTGCATATGAGAAAGCAGAAAATATGTAAGTGTGAAGTAAGTAAATTCCACATATTCATATTTAAGCCAGAAAAACCTCTCAGAACTCCCCTACATTTCTACAAGGGGTTATGACTGATTTTGCTCATTCAGGAGAAAAAAGGTACCATTTAGGGCTTTTGAGTAGCATGATTTTTATCACAACCTAAATTTTGTAAAAAGTTTTTCTTTTGGGGCCATGATCAGACTCCAAGCAAGCTCCCCTTTCTTCATTCCCCATGCTTACCCTAGGCATGGGGTCTTTTACACTGGGAGACATGACAGAGGCCATTATATAGCCAATGTGCTGACTTTACTCACTCTCTGAAACCCCATTTTGAGCATAGTGGGAAGGATATATTCCACAGTGGCCAGTTCCATGGGCTATAAGGATGCTTTTCGCTGCTGCAGCACCATAAAAGAGCCATGGTGTAGCTGAGAATTGTGCCTTACAACTGCCTGTGCCACTGGGATGCATCCCTTTGGAGGGATTAAAATGCCTAAAATGAGGGATGTAATGTAACAAGAAGAGCACATAGAAAGACAAGAAATATAAAAGAGAGAAAGGGGAGGAAGTGATTTTGAAGAGGACTAATAAAGTATATGTCACCCTGCTGATTGCTTTTCTTTTTCTTTTCTCTCTCTCTCTCTTTTTTTTTTTTTCTTTCAGCTTATGATGCTTCCTGCTCTCAAGCATCTGAGTTGCTAGCAAATGGATTGCACTGAAAATCTCTGTTAGTATCCTATTAAAAAGGTGAGGTTTTAAAGGCATTTTGTCCCATTATAGATTTGAAGTGATGAAATATAAAAGTAAATATTTTTGCCAGTCTACTCTGCCCTTTACAGTCCTGCTTTCCTCTAGAGAGACAAAATCTGCTGGCTCTGGATTGGATCCATTTACAATTGCCAACAGATTCTCTCTGATGAATCTTCAAGCCATTGAGTCAGGTTGGACAGGCAAAATGTCCATCTGTACCATCCCTGATGGATGTAACAAAGCTTGGAATGCATTCACAGTACCAGAGCAGCAATCAAGGGAACAGAGAACAAGTGGAAATGCTGATTTTTTTTTAATTTAATTTAATTTAATTTAATTTTATTTTATTTTATTTTATTTTATTTATTTTATTTTGTTTTATTTTGTTTTATTTTGTTTTATTTTATTGTATTTTATTGTATTTTTGTATTTTTTAATTTTTTTTTATTTTAACATGTCTGATTCTATTATAATTCAATTTAATTTAACTTTTAATGTAGATTGAGTATTTTCTGCATTTCTGTACATGTAAACAGTTAAGTACTTTCAAAAAGCCTAACAGACAAGATGCTTAGGGGAAAATATTTCAAAGCAAGTGCAAGTGCAGGATTTAATCGATCGGCTTCTGTTGCTGTTTTTGAGAGTCATGCAGCTAAAACTCTGTATGTTGCTTTAAAATATACCTGCAAAATGTCAGGAGTCTGGTAGGCAGGCAGCTGCAGGAGATAAAAACGGTACATTTCTGTCTGTCTAATTCTAGGAAGCTTACCTTAATCGCATCTAATGACAATGTGTTCCTGGGCATAATATTCTATCAAACTAATGCTGCCAGATTAACATTTCCTGTAGCTGTGCTACATATTTTTAATTTTAATGTATATAATTTTTAGGAAAGCTCTGTATTTCCCTTTTATTTTCCTCCTGAAATAATATAATGTTTCTTTTACATCAGGAGCATGAACTAAGTCAAATCAGAATTCTCAAATCGAATGGTTCAAAGTACTTTCCTTCAAAGACTTTACAAAGTACAAAGAAAAGCTTATTCTGGGAATGACACTATGGTCTAAAATAATTTGGACTGAATTTGACCTTTGATGTGTGTTCTCACTCAGCATGACCTATAAATGCTATCTATGAGACTTCTATTTCTTCTCCATTGGAGATGGAGAGGACACAGAGCTTCTGCAGAGACAGCATATGAAGTGAAAGAATAGGAAGTGATTTCTTCTTGACTCAACCTGATAATTAATAAGTTCCTGCACAGGATGATAAACAAGTCAGGAGGGAAATTATGATGTAGTTATACAGTGAAATGCTTCAATAAAATTCTGAGCAATCTTAAAGTAATAACGTCTTAGGTTGGACCAGTCTCCAGACAGAATCTTCTCCTCGTTGTAGATCTTTGCCCTTAGCTTCAGACAGGTCATCAACTTACTATCTATAAATGACTTATTAGAACAAGCTCAGGTCTGCTTTAAAACGTACTACAGTAAAATCCATAAGGGACCGCCTTACTAGTAACTGACTGAATAAAATTATTTTAATGAAACAACTTCATCTATGATGTTCCCAGAAGTGTTCTCCAAGATATAATTAAGAGGCACAAAAAGATTCAATGCCAAATCTACTAGCTCTATGCTACCCAAACCTTCCCTTTCTCTTTGGACAAATGCACTCTTTGTCACAGTTACAGCACTGTTTATTATAACTGATTCATATGTTGGATCTGAACCACCACTTCTTATTCAAGTGATCATCCTGCTGAGTTCAAAGACTTCCAGCTATTCAACATGAGGTGTTTAGGGGTATCTTTTCAAAGTAGCGTATCGGTTTAGTCACATAGTTCCTGCTAACATCAAGGGAAGTTGGCTGGTTAAATCCCCATGCAAACTTCCTTTGAAAAAAATACCCCTAAAGCATCCCGTCTGCCGAGGTTTGAAAAGGGACTTCAATCAATATATTTGTTAAATGAAATGCAAAGAAGATCCATTATTTGTACCCTGAATACTGTTGCTTAATAAAGGATGTAACACAGCGATGGTTAAAACAGAAGGGTTCTTATTCTGTTTGAATTAGTCTTCAAATGGTTCTCTAAAATATTCACACCTTTCACTTTAAAATAGTGGACATAAAATTTAATTGGAAGAACCTTTGACAGGTGACTACTTATTAAAGCCATTCCTCTAGTCAGAAGGCTTGCATGCATTAGTTAGTGTGTATACATACATAGACACAAAGTTTTTATCAGTAACAAGGATTTTGAACCCAAGAATCAAAATTCCTCAGTTTTTTTGGTGAGAGTCACCTTGCCTCATTTTAGATATTCAGAGGTTTATTTTCCCATTTTAATTAGGGTTTTGTGTTTCTCAGTATTTGGTGGAGACGACTATTTTCAGAACATCTTCTCCCCTTTCTTTTCCCTTAAATATATTTTAAATTACTATGAATCCCTAATCTAATGTGGACAGAATTTTTTATAGACACTAACTTTGTGATTTGAGGTCAGAAGTAGTTCTTATGTAATCTATAGATAAGTGTAGTAAATTTCAGATGGGGTTCAGGTCATCCTAAAATGGACACCTAGATTTGCTTAGGTGTAACATACCCTAAGTTGTATTAACTCTATTGATCAGATTCCTACTGATTATAAAAGTAGCCTGATCTAGCTAACATATAGACACCTTCAATTTGAACTTCTAAAGCAAGATAATATTTATTTTACTATGAAATTCATTCTCTCAAAGCACTACTCACTCTTTCAAGTATAATGACAGTCCAGGGTAATTTGAATATGGCTCCTACTATAGTATGAATCTGTACCTTAGTCTGTTTGAAAATCTAAGATTGAAGCATCATTCAACTCACTGATAAGACCATGAAATTCTGTCACGTCTCATCACTTAACATATAGTATAGAGAGATTTAAAAAAAAATAACTTGGTTTCTAAGTGAAAAAATGTGGAATTGCTGAAAGAAAGACAGGTGAGCACCCTAACTGTAGATTTCCTGTCCTGTGAGTTTGTTTTACAGTATCAGGATTTGTTCTTGTTAATAATTAAGGCAAAAAGTAGAAACAGTGGCAAATTCCATAAAACCATTAAACTCAGAAATAACAAAATATTACCTGATTACATTTTTAAATCAAAACAGACAATTTCTGGCATCCTACTCTATTTCATTTCCATCTGTGAAACCTCACCAGATATTTTGTGTTGTTTTTCCTTAGCATTAACCCATAGTCCTAAGAGCTGCTGTACTAACTCATCACTCTATTTAAGATATGTCCTTGCTGAATGATGTTCTCTAGTATGCACCACAGCAATAATGTTCCAGTGATAATTGTGGTGGTGCAACCAGAGTGTAGATTGCATCACAGGACATTTAATAGGGACATGATGTTTGAACCCTATTGGTGAATGACAGCTGGGTTACCTGAATTACAATATTCAAGAGTCTTCATAAGAGCTAAGCCATGCATAGACAAGAGTCAACAGAAATGTTTAAGATAGATAAAAATATTCTGACTGTGGTCAATTTTGGCTGAAATATAACAGCATTAGCTTTTGGGAATTTGTTTTTTAAACAAGAAGTCTCACACTTGCAGCTGCATAACATTTTCATAAAAAAATAAGACTTCTAAAGTTTTTTGTTTGTTTGTTTGATTGATTTTGTTGGTTTGCTTTTCTGCTTTTTTGTTTTTTGAAGTTGTTTTCACATACCAAACCCACCCTTCAAAAAATGTTTACAAAAATTTTATCGAGACAGAGAGGGACAGAGAGAAACAGACAGATAGAAGATGGCTGGGATTTTTACCCAGAAATCTGAACCTGGAAAATAAAAAGACTCTGAGCTTAGTAATTCTGCATGAATGTTTTTGAAAAATAATCTCACATTTATTGAAAAGCTGAGCTTTCCTGTGCAGAAGATGAAAGGAAGAGGAAGTGGGAAAAAAAAAATATAAAAGAAAGAAGAAAAAAAAATACAAAAGAAAAAAAGGAAAAATAAAGAACAAATGAGGAAAAAAAGGTAAAAAGAGACATAATAAAAAAGATATAAGAGAAAACAGAAAAAATATCTAAGAGATGTTTTCCCTAGTTTGACTGACAAGTCGCAAGATATTTGATAGCTAATTATTATTGTTATTATAAATGTATCTCCCTAGTGGGCAGCATGTTCAGCTACATAGGAGGAAACTCTGATTTGGCTGCAGCAACCATGATGCCATAGGACTCACTTGGACCTTCTATGCTGCCTCTAGTAACTGCTGTTAGTAATTGTTCAATATCCTCACTGACGTGGGGTAACCAGTCACCATGCACATGAGGTCAGATATATATGTTCATGTGTGCATGTGGGCCTGTACATTCAGCTTAGAGAAGAGACTTCCTGAATGGTGCAGCACTTTCTTCACTACACTAAGACTGACAGACCTTATTAATAAAAATTAATTGTGAATCTCCGTCACTCTCGCAGGAGGGTTTCTAAGTGCTCTATCAGAACGTGAAGTGGGAGCTGGGGTTGGAGACAATTAGGAAGCGACATGACACCGCAGTGAAGACTGCAAGATTTTGGTGTATTTATTTCCTTGGCAGAGCCAATCATTCCTAGTCCATGCTCTGCTTCTCTGCTGTGCCCACCCATCCTCCCCCCACTCCCTCACCTAGATTCTCATCTCTTCTTTTTCTTTTTTTTCTCTCCTCTCCCAGCCTCCCTCATGCCAGAGACCTGTGCAATATCATTTTCCGCATAATGAAATCTAGAGTGACATTAATGTAAGTGTAATTTTATAGTGGGGAATGGGCCTAGCTGATCGTTTCTACCTGCTGTGTTTTGATGATAGACATTGGGATGTCACCATCTGTGTAATGAAATTTCACCTTCGTAATGGTTCAGATTATCAAACGTTCTTCCAAGCTGTCTCACATAAATTTATTTATTTATTTACTCAATAAGGATGGCAAAGTTTCTCATCTCTGAGAAGCAGAAGGAGAGTGGGAAGGGGAAAGGGGGGTGGAGGGGTCTGAACAAAAGCCATGACCAAACAAGATAATAATAAAAACCAAACAAACAAACAAACAAACAAAAAAGAATAAAAGGAAAAAATCAACATGCCAGGGAAGAAAATGAGATTGTGCCACCTTACTGTTCAGTGTTATCCTCACATTCTGTTATTCTCCCATCTCCCCTGATGAGACAGAATAAGTTGCCAAAGCCATATACAAGCTGAATATTGGCATGTTAAAGCAGCAGGTGAGGATTCTGGAAATTTTATGGCTATAGCGTGTCTTTGCTTCATTCATAGTCAACTTCCCCTGGTGTCAGGAAGAGCTGCATAGCATGACAGAGTCTAATCTGCCTTAAAATGGACACATTTTTCTTTCTAAATGTCTGATGGAGTGATCAGGAAGCTGAGTGACCCATGTTAAGGGAAGTCAGAGTTGTACAGACAACATTTCAGGTAACAGTGAAAAGCATTTCTACATCTTTTACTGTTTGATGGTAAGGAGCTAACCCTGAAGACAACTTGGTGCTCACTATTCCTGTCCTGTCACTTTTTTATCTCTCTTTTGGAGGCTGTAAACGGTAGAGCCTCCCTTTTCTTCCCCATCCTCCATAACAAAAATATCTGGATTCAGATTTCACTGGAGATCCTGGACACCAGAATCAGTAGTACTGTGTTTCACTACGGATGAATTGTTCTATTCACCAATGAATGACTTCTTCATTTCCCCCACATTGCTAATGCCCTCCCACCTTTTCAGAGAGGAAAACCCTGGGTTTACAGAGATGACAAACAGAAAGCCACTCTGCCAGAGTCACAGCTAGAATGGATGCTTGTTCTCCTTTTCCATCTGAAGCTACATTCTGTGTCTAAAACTTCCAAATGACTCACAGTCCCAGGAGATTTGATGTTTTTAAACATATGTAGTACCTTCAGTTTTTGTGCCAAACTCCAGAAATCCCACAAAGCATGTACACTGCAGCTGCCTAGCACATACTTTTGAGAAATAGCATATATATGAATGGTTGCGTTTTGAAGCAACAAATCTGAAATGCCCAGGAAACTCTGGGAAGATCAACTATACAGACATTTCCCAGAATATGATACACAGAATATAATACCTGACCCCAACAGACTCAACAATTTTCACAGGTGAAGTTGTACTACAAGGAACTGGAAACTTACTAAAAAAAGCAATAACCACCTCTTCAGGTTGAAAGGAAAATTTCTTCTCTGGGTTTTCTTGTTCTGTGTCCCATCTTGGTGTCTACCAGATGTTCTGCAGTGGTCTTTACCCTTTTATGTTTATCTGTTTCTTTCATTTTTTGACACCCCAATGACCATATGGGCTTGACCTTGAGAACTATGTGTCTGGAAGGTCAAGGCATTGACTGACCTCATTTCCCTTCTTACATTTTCTCTTTCTTCCTGTACTATAGGACTCTGGCTTTTACACAAAACTGAGAACTCATGTGTTGTACCTTGGTGTTAAATAGGCAGCCATAATTTTGTTTCCCAAGAAAAGAAAAAAAAAAGGGACTTAAAAATATAATAAAAACACTCCATTCACTTTAACTGTAAAACATTTCTTCTGTCATGGAATGGTTAATATTTTATCCTAAACTTATGCAGGGCTGAAGTAATGGAAAAAATACTTGAAGGCTTTCGTGTTGTTTTTTTTTGTTATTGTTTTTGGTTGGTTGGTTGATTGGTTTATTTTTTTTGTGTGTTTGTTTGTTTGTTTGTTTGTTTTCCTCCCAGCAAAATTTGGCTTTAGAAAAATAATTGCCTAATTAAAAAAAAAAAAAAAAAAGTTTTCTAAATTTAATAATTCTTCCAATAATTTTTTTTTCTCATTTATATTTTTTAACTAGTCTAGATAATTATATTATTTATTATTAGATAATTAATGATAAATGTCAGTAATTTTATTTTACAGAGACCATTTGAATTGATGTGTATATTTATGCAAAATGCATATTGACTGAAAGCTAAAGAGGTATGAGGTTCACTTCTGCCCCAGAGACTCTCCACTGAGCCAATGCTGTACCTAGACCCAGCTTCCACAGGGTTAAATAGCACCAGCACCTAAGTCAGCTTTCAAGGGAGAGTAAATTTTCCCCTATTTAGGACTAAATCATGATTGTTCTTGATATATGGTGAGTAATTGTAGAAGAACTTCCATCTCAATTTCAGTGAGGAGCTTGAGCATCAAGTCAATCAGGCACTGCCACTTCTAGGTGCTTCCAATGGTAAAAGAAGTGAGACCATGGCTCCTCTTATTTGCCACTAGAGTTGGTCAGGTATGGCAGAAGATGATAGGCTATAAAGTAACGGTAGGTATCACAAGCTAGTTCCTTTCTGAAAGATTATGTGTGTGTGTGTGCATCAAAAAACCCACCCAACAGCAACCCAAACAAACAACAACCAGAAATATCTTGTCTTACAGTCACAATCCTCCAGGAATTTTGACTTCTCTTCTTCGGCTTACTTTCAGCCCTCCTTATTACTACCATATTTTCCAATGCAAAATGAGCCCTCAATGTGAGATTGCTGGGTTTCAGGCCTTTGTTTTGATTTTTGAGAAGGAAACAATTATTAAATTTCTTGGTTCTTGCCTTGGACATGACAGCAGAAATGAGCTTGTGCAGTTCCCAAGGTCTTTGTCTGAAGAAGTACCTGCCAAACTTCTTCCCCACCAAAGCACAAAATTGTTTTCCCTTGAATAAGTATTTTAGTTTTGCTTCTTATGTGTTTCTAAAACAAAAACTTCAGTGGAAGAATGCCATCTCCTCCAGCAGTGGTGTACAGCACACAGGAACACTGAATGCAGGAGGGATTTTTAGGTGAGAGGCCTGCATGGTTCAGTGGTGTATAGCCTGCTCTTTAACAATGGCACCATCCATGCAGACACACGATCGTCATTCAACTATTCTGGGGGGACCTCAGGAATTCCTGCCCCGCTGCACGTTCAGATGCACCCTCAGCAAGTACCATCAGGAGAAATCCATCATTCAGAATACTCAAGTAACCATTTATAACAGTTTTCTACTCTCTGTCTTCTCAGGTTCTTGTTTTTGTTATTCTTATTGCATTAGCAGGAAATCTGAGCATATGCCGGCTTGAAAGACTGAGAAGAGACCTATCATGCATGGCTCGAGAGAGCCATATGCAACTTGAGAGCAACTGTCTCCCACCTTCAGCCCGAAGGGAGAAAACAGGGAATATATTAACTGTCAACAACCTTTAAGTAAAGGGGCCTGCATTCCTAATCAGAGTAGCTTGTAACAAATTGGACGGTATGTCCGTCTGTGTATAAGGCCTATATTTTTTTGGTGCATAACTAGACTCTAATAAAATAAAATATTTATAGGAAATAAATGAAGGGATATTTCCTGAGCAGCAATTTTTAAATCTGTCACTAACTGTTGTAAATGCTTAGTGCTTCCTTCCAGAAATAAATTGAACCATATTAACCATGTATATCACTGTTTGAGTCATCAGCCTCTAAACCACAGATTTTCCAGAAGCTGAGAAAATAGACGAGGGCAATGACCATTTTGTACTTGCCCAGTTGTTTTTCGTTTTTTGTTTTTTGTTTTTTTTTCTTCAGTTTTTGTCTTTGACCACTTTCATCAACAAAGGATTAGACTAGATAGACCTCTGATCTGACCCTGCAAGAGACATCTTACCATCCTGAATTATTATTACCAACAGTGATTTACAACATGCTTGATTTTTGTTATTTTATTGTAAGTGGTGTCCCCAGGCAATACGCAAACATACAGCCACAATTCCAGTGAATTTATATTTTCCATGGAAGTGTCAAGAAAAGAAGCAATATGACTTAACATTTTTGTCCCTTTGTTAATTAAATTGCTGTTGATAAAACACAGAGACCTGGGTACTACCATGCAAGGGAACTATATTTTTATTTGCTATCTGCGGTTCACGAGGAGAATTGAAGGTAATAAGATCGATGGAAAGTGACATTGCTGAGGTTTCTGTACAAAGCTTAAATTCACCCTGGCTAACTTTAGGTGCTTACCCAAGTCACACAATTTAGGAGACTACTCATTTGACCTTCCTATATAGGCAGGTGGAGACAGGTCAGGAATTAACACCTTTCTCAGGCATAGTGGGACGTATTTATTTTTTTCTGACAAATTATAGGGCAATTTAGGATGATTGCACTCCTAATTTGGAAGCCTCAGTTATTACTTAGTGGGATGAATGGGGGAGTCTTAAACAGAACAGAGGCTGCTATATGAATTCACAGAATGGAAACAGCTAACCCAGAGATGGTACTGAAGCAAAGCTACAATAATATAAGAATGAATCACACCTTTTACTCTCTTTGAAGAACAAAGCTAACCTAATCTCTAATATAAAAACAAAACAAAGAGTTTTTTTCTTTTAAAAAATGAGAATATTTTAGTTTATTCAGTGAATTGTTGGTTGTTGGTTTTATACCATAATTATAAAATTATATTTTGCTCATGTTTTATAAGTGGGGGGTTTTTAAGGTGTAGTAATGATAATAATGAAATAAAATATAGAACACTTGTTGGGTTTTGCTTTCATGACAAATAGGCACTGACAAATCCATGCCACATTACCATCCTTGATTGCTCTGATGGAACTCATTTTCATCTCCTGTTCCTCTAATTACATGAAAATTGCATACTTTTTATGCATGACACATTTTCTGCAGCTTTAGAAAAAGGTTGTGAAGGGGAAAAAAAAACATTTATCAGTTTCTTTCCCCCACTCATAAAGGCTATATGTCATCTACCCCGTGATCAATCCAGCTTTAAGTGCCAGTTTTCTGTGCTTTTGTTATAACCAGAAAAGGAAGTATATGAAGAAATATGTTTTTAGGTGTGTTTTTTTCCCAATTATCTATTAAGAATGGAGATCTAGAGTGGCCTTGTCATTGGTCTGTTATTCTCTTTCCAGCCCTACCTTCCCTAACTGAAGATTTCAAAGCATGGATGAATGACACAACACCAGACAGAGTAGAAAAGACTAAATTTGAACAATAACACCTCTTAAGCTATGGCCCATTCCTCAGGTTTAGTTGAAGATTTATTTTAATAGTCAGATGAGAGAAGTGAATATCACCATCATTGCTGCAGAGACATTAAAAAGTAAATGGACAGTACTAATAAATTACAACTACAAGGATAAATTAGATGCCACATGCAAGTTTTTTAGCTATTTGTTTGCTTTCATGATAGAAAATGGAGAGGAAAAGGGGAAATGAAAGTTGATGCCATTAGTCTGCATTTCACTGTAATGGGTTTACACCAAGTGGGTGCATTTTCATCTTTTTAGAGTAACAACTCAACAAGATATTTTTCTGCTGACAATAGCATCAATGGTGGAAAGTTCTCAGTGTGTACAGGTCTCCATCCAGATGGCCAACACAAGTTCCAGCCACTTTAAAGCCCCTCTGTAGGGTTGTCGAAAAACTTCATGGAACTTCAGCAGTGATCAACCCTTGATGTGTTTCAGGATGTTGCTATTGTTTTGGGTATTATTTCTAAGTTGCTCATTATTCATGTTAATTCTTCTAAGTCAGAAATTTGTACCAGCAGAGAAAATTTATACAATTAAAGGAAATGTCAAAACCCCTTTCTGAAATAGAGACTAACCGGGATGTTAGATATCCAGAATATACTGAGTTCAGTCATAGGTTGAAACTGAGAATCTCACTAGAATAAAAGGAATAGATACTGGGTACTGGAAAGTAAGTATTGACACTCTGGTTTCAAACTTCAGTTGATTCAGTTCTGAAGTTGACTGCAGAAGCAAAATAGTTCCAGTCAGAGTGAAGTAAAGCTCCGAGATCTGCCATGATGCCAGTGCTGGTAGCCAGTGAAAGCACAGGGACTCATCCTGGCGCTTTGGTCTGTGTGGTGACTGCCCTGCAACAGCACATAGAAAAAGACTCTCATGCTGGGGAATGCCTCACTCAGGAAACATACTGTCCTTATTCAAGCTTCTCATTCAAGAAAGTACAAGCCTTTAAAAGTTAGAAAGGAAAATTCATTCTGTAGATTTTTTCCAAGATTTAAAATGAAAATATGATCTTTGTGAGAAGAGCAAAGACAAGTAAGAGTTTCCTGCAGCATTTACAACACAATAGCAAGTCAGAAAAAGAAGCTGACAATATACGTCCTGAAGAAAGAGTGCCATGCCATGAGCTCATTCTGGTCTGACATGCATGGAGTTTATTTCCGACATAAAACATTCGCAAATAAATAAATCACCAATCTGTCCCTCTTAAATATCCATTCACATTACTGTGAGACTTCTTTCCCCTTTTCCTCAGATTTGTTTATTACACCCACTGGTTACATAATCTATTAAATTAACCCCCAATCTAGTTCTTAAAAACCTGTATAACCTTGAGTAAAGTTATCACAGATGATAAAGGCATCACAGACAACTAATCCAACTTCACTTCAGTCCCAGCAATGCTTTTATCTTTGTAATTTGTTCCGGTGCTGGGGATGAATAAAAAAGGAGCTTTGCTAATCACCTGAGAAAAGTTATGCATATTGTGTGTGTGCAAAAATGGGGACTAGATTTTGCATACTCTTCTGAATAGGCACTGTCACTAGCCAGGGATGAAATTTTCAGTGAACTTGATAGAATTATTGTACTCATTTTGCCAGAATCTAGATTTAATTCTGTGTTTTGTGGCTTGCATAATGTTTAGTTCATTGGTGCACCTACACACTGGTAAAATATTGTCAATTAATAGTAATGAATTTGTTTATTTTCTTTTTCTGAAGCTATGAAATGGAACCTTTAAATAATTAACCTCCATTTTGTTTTTTAGAAAAGTCTGTATTTTCTGCCTCTTTTTAATAATGATAGTAAGAGAATTAACTCTAAATTAATACATTTGAGAATGAAAGTAATAACGTTTATTTAACTTTACAAACAAAAAGACCATTCTTCTTATGTGTATTTTCTTATTATTAAAGACTTAGGTATTGATACACAGACTTTCTACGTTTATGATGACAATTGTTCAGATAGTGGTGCAAAATTTTATTTGAGGAATATTTTAATGAAGACTTCCATATTCAAGTTGTTATTGGGTTTACAGCCTTTTTTATACCAGGACGTATTAATGGCCACTAGATACTGGCAAAAATGTTCAGTGATCTCAGAATTTCATGACTTAGATATAAATGTACACAAGTTTGAAAATTCATGCTCCAAAAATGCTTGATACAAGAGCTACTCTTATTAAACTCTGGAAACAATGAATGAGTAAGTTTTTCTATGACAATAACATTATGTGGCTGTAATGAAGATTATGACAATGAAATGCTATATTTTCAGTGAAATAGAAATAGTGTTGTTTCTGTTTCCATCAGTAATGATTTGTTTGCCCTCTGGTGAGTTCCATTGTGTTTCCATGCCTTAGGATCCCCACTTATAAAGATAGGTTCAAAATTTTTGTTGAGTATACATGCAAATTATTAGCATTACAACGAGTAACAAGTTCAGTTATTCCAAAAGTGGCATATAAAGTGATTTTGTTCTTAATTTTTTTCAGAAAGTTAAATAATTTGTAATTGCAGGTATGAAATATGAGGGGTAAAAGCTTCTAATGCTTTGTAGCAAAATCCACATCCCCCCTGCCCTGATAATGTCAATCCAATATGTTTCTGTCATCCAGAAATGCATTTTGGGGGTACGCTGGAGGATTTTTTAGTTTTTGAAGATGGATGGGTGAGTATTTTCTTCCATGTCGAAGAAATTGTAAAGCCTGATGAGCTGAATTAGGTACATATCATTTGACTGAGTTGAAACAAAATATACAATTGTGCAATTAAAGAGATTTAGCAAGAGATTCATAGGGGGTATAATTAGGAATGATGGGATGAAATCAAAGAAACAAAAATGTGTTAAAATATTACAGCGTGCACCTTACTGTGAGATCTATTAGATTATGGAAATATTTATTGATGGAATTCATAAACCTCTGGGCCTACCAAGCAATGAGTAATGAAGTCTATGCTGAGACTGAACATTGGGTGTGAGCAATATGACCTGAGAGCTCTTTTCTGATTCTCCATCTGCACAGTCTCTTTGGTAAGCACTGACATCCTGCGAGGGCCAGGCATGTAAAACAGGAGAAAAAAAGAAAATCCTAACTGTTTTTTTTTTTTTTTTTCTTTTAAAAGACTTAGAAAACTGCAAAGGAATATTGAATGGGCAGGAAAATTGAGATAAACTACAGAAATGTAACTTGGTATGGGAATATATTTCAGAGTGGGCATCTAGTGAGTATCCAAAAAGTGGATGACTATAAGTCATAGAAGAGAATTAGAAAATCCAACATCTTCTGCACATCCTCTTGACACAAAACAGTAAAGATCGTTACCTCACCTCTGTCTAATTCTGCAACATTGCTTTTTCATTCAATTTTCTGTAATAACTGATGAATTATGTGTTTAGAAAAAGTCAATATTTGCCATTTGTAAAAAAATTCTAACAGTTGCAGTGAAAAATAAAATTATATACCCTCTGCTGAGGAAAATAGAAAGGTAACTCATAAGGTATCATTGAAGCTGATGATATTTTTCTTCTCATTATAATATTCAAGATAATAAACTAGTAAAACCATTAATTGATTTTTTTTTTATTGTGTTTCACAGTAGTATGGAATTAGAGGAGCTTTAGACAATCTTTTAGAGATGTAAAATGTAATTTCAAGCCTGGATTTTGAACCCAAGCATGCAGGGAAAACTTATCTTCATAGTTGATCTCAGCTTTGTTATAGGATCAGATTAGTTCTGAGGCAGGGACTGCATACATTATGAGCAATGAGGAGTGAGGTATGGGATGGCATATCCCAGAGAGTTGGCTATGTCTTTTTTGTAATACAACCTGTTCAAATAGAACAGTTCTGTATGGTTGTTTGTATAGAGAATCAGTGAACATCTTCTACAGAAAAATAAGTTAAGATGCCATTGCAACAACCCATTTCATGGTTTGCAAGTTAAGATGCCATTGCAACAGCCCATTTCATGGTTTGCATCAGTCTTGACTTTTATTGAGAGCAACAGTAGACAATGGTATACCGAGCCTTGCAAGATCATCCTTTTAGAGACATTAAAGACTGAAGAGAACCTTTCTGAACCCGGGACAGTAAGTAAAATACCCACATTAAAAATTAACCACCTAACTTGAGAGATTAAAAAGCTGTTTCTCTGTCACTGGTTGGGACGCTTGAGCTTTTCTCCAATGCTGTTTTATTAACAGTAATTAAGATGGAAGACAGACTTATGCATTGGTAAGAAATTCATGGTGAGAATGCAATTTTTCATGTTCAGATTGTATTACTATTACTATTACTATTACTATTACTATTACTATTACTATTACTATTACTATTAGTACAATTATGATTACGATTATGATTACAATTACGATTATGATTGCTATTGCCATTGCTACTGCTGTTGTTATTGTTATTACTATTATTACAGACTTCCTTTGTGTGTTTTGCCAAAAATCTGATGTGACATCAAAGTAGGATACTCCTGTAACTGAAATATTTAATGTAGCTCTAGTCTTCCAGCTTTTCTCAGCATCACTAGCAGATCATGCAGTGAGCATCTAATTGTTGATGATTTGATTAAAAAAAAAATCTCTATTATCATTAGGATGTGCCTTCATTAGAAACATTTTTAGAAAAACTGAGATAACATTACTCACAAATGTGTCTCTGAGTATCATCATGTTTGGGAAAGTCCGTGAAAGAAATGAAATATTTCAAGAGCCAACACCTATTTGTACATTAGTCAAGACAACAGCAGACTCTTCATTTTTTTTCCATAAGTTTTTACTTCTTTGCCTTGCATAAAATACTCTGTTCTTACTCTAGTGTGTACATTGTCACAAAATTAAAATGATTCACTTGTCTTTGCTTACTGTAAGAACCTACAATGTTGTTTTTTGTTTGTTTGTTTGTTTGTTTTTTTCAGGGCAGCTTTAGACTGAGTTGGCTGTATATTAGAAAGCTAACAGTAAGAAAAGAAAGTATTGCTCAATTTGCAGGCATATGAAAGAATTAGAATTGATGTCTGAGCCCTAACTCAGCTTACAAGGCCTGAAGTGTAGTCACTTGTCCTGAAGGCCCATATGGCTGAAAGACTATTTAAGGTATTATTTATTTTTTGTTATATATTTTATGCTTACAGCATTGGCAGTAAATAAACACACCGAAGAAGAAAACACTACTTAATGAGGAGTAGATGAGATTGAATGTGACTGTTCCAGACCTGTACAAGAGGCACTGGCCCATTAAATGAATGTGTAGAGCTACTTCTTAATGTGTTAGCCAAGTAATCAATTTCTGAAAATACCAAATAATTTAAAAATAGCCCTGTCTGACCTGAACCAGTACTGGCATCAGACCAGGCATTTCTCAGGTACCTACTTCTTCCCTTAATCAATCAGTTCTGACATTTTTCCTTTTATTCCCTTCTTCTCTCTCTCTCTCTCTTTTTTAAACCTCCTTTTGTAGAATTAAGTGGCCGCCAGCCTCTATAGATAAAATACTTAAGCTTCTTTTAATATTCCATTAGCTGGGTAGCCCATTAACACGTTTGAGTGGTTGTAAAGGGAGAATCAATACAGCAGATACAGCATGACTCTGGAAACTAGGACCCTGGGGGGTCTCTCATAGTGTTGGTATGGCTTCGCTCTACAACCTTGAGCCAGTCACTTAACCTTTTGCTGCCTGAGTTTGTTCAGCTGTAAGCAAATGTAACAGCATTTGCATACTGCACAAAGGTCTTGAGAATGTAATTTGTAAACCTTAGGCAATGCACATCTATTCATGCCTACTCAGATTTGTATTCCCTTACAAAAGTCAAGTTAAAAACCGAGGTCACTTAAGAAAATATTGCTTTTAATATTTTCTACCTGCTTTGAGATCTTGGAATAAAACAGGTTTTGTCAGGTCCAAGTGTTTCAATTCAGAGAAAAAAAAACCTGAGATCTCGTTCCTCTGTTTTAAAATGACCATATCTGAATTAAAGTTACATTTCTTTTTGGAGTGTATTTGTTTGCAAGGTAGAATTCATAGTCACTGGAAGTTCCTAAAACAAGATTTAACACAGCTACAGAATAGAAGTAGATATGTATATACACATTGTAAGTATTCCTTGTTATCCTAAGTAGGTAACAGCAATAAAAATTTTGAAAGGATCTAAAGATTTGTATGTTCAGGGAGTAAACTAGTCTTTAACAATGATCACAATGTAGGCAAGTGACCATGTTGAAAAATGTGCTGGTTTTGAGGGATTTATGGGTCTCAGCCAATATAATAATTACTATGTTATTAACATGTTCTAATTTATGCTTATATTTAAAGTGTAGATGAGCCTCATTAGATTCAACCTGAACCATTTGCACAACTGTGTGCCAGAAGGGATTTCCCTGCAGAGGTTCTTTAGTTTTATGTGTCTCACCAGAGCATCTTCATAATTTTGTCTGGGACAGACCACATGGAAGCAGAGTATCCACAGACAATTGTATACATTTCCATTCTCTTTAGGATTCTGATCAGTGTTTCAAATATATAATCCTGATTCAGTAGGTTTCTGAGAAAACAAGCAAAGCAAGTAACAAGGTGTTTTGCAATCAGTCTCTCTAAGAGATAGGATTTTTCACTTCCATTCCTAAAGTGGTTTAAAAAAATAAAAAAATAAATAAATAAAAAAAAAGACTGTAAGATTTTACTTTGAGAAAGATCTGAAGGATTTCATTTGGAGAAGATGACAACTAGGAAACTAGGACCTAAGAGAAGTTTTCTCAAAGATATATCCATAACCTCATGTTATTTCAAGCAAATAAGCACAGACTCTCTACTTGCAAAGCTTCATACCTCTTGCTTTCTCTTATATCTGGACAATTGGCATGAACCTTGCTTATATCTCGCAGGGAAATATGAGCATATGAGAAGGACCAGTTAAGAAATCGACTCTTTCTGTGCAGGTGGTGTAACCTGAGCTTTCGGAAACCACATGAAGAAAGATTGAATATTCCACACTTGGGCATAGCAGACACAGTCTTCATGGATGTCTAACTGAAAAAGGTAAACGTGGACTAGGAGATCAGCTGATTGAGGAATTGTGACTGTAACAGTTATTCAATGACTTATGGCTCTGAGCTGCTTTTCTCCTAGGTCAGATTAGATGTCTTTAAAAGGAGTGAGATTGAGTGAGATTTATTGAGAGAAGAAACACTTTTTTTTTTTTTTCCCCCTTACTTTTTCTAGCAATTTCTGTCAGTTTCTGTCTATGGCTGCCCAATACTTCCATTTCAGAGGAGGCTGAGAGTTTGTGCTCTGCCATATCCATTATTTTTCACTTTGTTGGTTGCTAAGCAGTCCCTTGTTGCTAAGTAGGGTATGAGCACTTAATTTACTACATTCTTTTTTCTCATACCAGATTTTAGAAATTGCAGATCCTGTTTAATCAATGTGTAAATGCATGCTTTTGATGTATTTTTCCTAAGAGCAATATTTTGATCATTCTTAATGATACTTAATGAAGTCACCGCATGATTTCTGATTGTACCTAATTGAAGCTTGTGACTTGCATTTCAATGCTATCATCTTACAGTTTTATGTCTATCTGATGAAACTTTACAAGGACCCAAATAAATTAAGAAATATACTGAACTGGTACATTTCTTGGAGTAAAGTTGCTTGGAAAAATATGTGTAATTTTTCAAATTAATTGCGTGCTATCTCTTATGTTACAAATCTGAGGTAGAAAAGGGACAAGAAATTGGGATGATGAGAAAGATGGTTTATTATCATGTTGTATTGGATTGCATAAAAGAAGTAAAACTGTTGGACTATTTCCTTAAGAATAGATACACATATAAAGCTATAAGAACAATTAATTATTTATAAAATTAATGAAAGTCTCTTTTGTTATGCTAACAGTATGTTGGCATTGTACAGGTACAAACAACTAGACAGATCCAGTCCTAAATCCCTTCTAAGCTGAAATACAGATTCTGCAAATATTTAGTCTTAAAAGCAGTCACATAGTCTGGGTGAAATCACCAGATCTATCTACCTGAAAAGATTTTGGGGATCTTCCTCATCTGGTGAGCTGGGTGCCCAGTTTAACACTGATAAGGAGGGTGAAAGAATACTGTTGGTCTAATTGAGAAAACTAAAATACAGGATTTTTCAAAAAGATGGATGTTATTTAGTTCAGATTAGTCACTAATGGTGGCACAAACCCTCTGCCTTTGACATATCCCCACAAGAAAATGTCTCAGGTGTAATGTCTGCTGGTTTTATGGGCAAAGAGTGTAGCACCAAGTCTTGGAGCTCCATGCGACCTATCCAATATTGAAGCAGGGTGTCCATCTTTTTGAAATGACTTGTAGTACAAAATATTCCCAGACTTATAGAAATTCAAAGTCTGATCTTTACAAGCAGAGCAAGATCCTGGAAATAAATTCCCACAGGAGAAGAGAAGAAAGGCCAACCACAGGACCTAGTTTAATGCTCCAGTGCTCCTTGCCATGTTTCAGTTACATAGCTAATCGTCACACTTAAAAATACTCAAATGGTGCATGGTATTGCCTTCAAATCTTCTGATTTATACATCTATTTGGGAGAGCCCATGTGAGATCATTTATACTTTGTTGTCCACAAACAAGACACAAGTCTTGGCTTCAAGTGGGAAGAAACAGTTTGATGCCTGCATCTCTGTTACATCAGTGATTAAAAGGTCAGTGGTAAAAGTTTAAAAGTTTTTCTTCTTACCTCTGTATCATCACTATATATTTATTTGTTCGTGTTCCTGTTACTTGTTTCTTTTGCTTTTTTTCTTCTGTCCTAGAATCAAGAGAGTTATTTAATTAAAAAGGTGGTGTACATGAATTAAAGAAAATGTAAAACCAGTAGATGATTAAGATAAGAAAGAAAAAAATGAAAAGAAAAAAGAAAAAAAAAAAAAGAAAGAAGAAAAAAGGAAAATAGAATTAAAAAAAAAAGAAGAAGAAAACAGAAAAAGAAAAAAGAAAATAGAAAAAGAAAAAAGGAAAAAAAATCATTAAATGGTAATTGTTAATATGTCAGGATCATTTTTACATGTTTTTAAGAGATAGTCTTTGGCAATAGAGTTTACAGGCTACCTGAGACAAGCTGAAGAATAAATAAAATGTCCAAGGTAAAGAAAAGCATTGTAAGGCTTTTTAATAAGGTCTTGTCTGCTGTATAAGAGAAGGTTGTTAAAAGAGAGCAGTTAAATATATAGATGTTCTTAAATCTTGTGACTTGTGACTCACAGTCCAAGTCAATGAACTTGCAAAGCCACTTATGATCTAGACATCTGTCAAATCTCAGCTTTGAATAACACCTCATTTTAAGTGCTCTGTTGGCAGAATGAGTCCAAACTCTTACCTGGTTTGTGAGAGGGTTGATGCAAGGCATGGTTGACTTAAGAATATGGTATTCAAAAGCCATCAGGAATCAAGACAATTAGTCTCTGCTAACTGCATAGCCAGAGCATGCTTGTGGGTCTGCTTAATGAAGCAAAAACTGGAAGGTTGTTGCAAGAAATTTCTAGATCTTTCCTCTTATTCGATTTCTCAATAATATTGTTGCTTTTTATTAGGACGTGCAATAGCGCCAATCTACCTCAGACTATATGCTAACCTAAGGATGCAGAATGGAATGAGTGTTATATGACATTGGTCCAATGACATACAACCATTGCTGTAAACTTAGAGCAATCATTTTAAAACCAGTTATTATTTTTTTCCCACTGTTGTTGTAGGAGTGGTTGTCCAGAAAGGTTTCTACATGCTAGTGGACAAAATTCTATCCATGGACTAAATATAACTTATTCATGGTCATTTATATTGATTTATTCTCTGTAAAATTACCTTTAGTTCAAGTACCTGCTTTTCCTCTCTCCCTCCTTATTCCATACCAGCTTTAATTTTGCTTGCTTCAATAAAATAAATTCTTTTAGTCTTTTTCTCAAAAGATGAATGCTCCTTTTCCCCTGATCATTCTGATACTGCAAGCTCGCTCAATGTATAGGATCAAATGACTTTTAAGTTAGTCATATACACTCTCAATGGTAAAATTTGGACATGACAGAAGTTCAGGTTAAGCAGTGAGGACACAAACAAGCTCTTAGATCTATTTGTGCATATGGAAGGAATATTGCAGGATGCAGCTGAGTTACTTTGAATTCACAGTGACCTTCAGAATATGAGTGGTTGTTGGCATTGCCCCTGTCCTGGCCAAAGAGCATTCCTCATCTCTAGTGTCTATGATTCTAAAACATTCATGACCCTGTCCACCCTACTCCATATTACAGTCAAAATGAGTACAAAAAATCAAGGATTGGGTTCCACCTAGTAATATTATTCTAAACATTTTCAAATCACTGCCTAATCAGCTCCCTCCTTGTTTCAGATTGTCAAGTTCCTAAGCAAGCTATTATTCTTCCTCACAATACTAATGTTGTTTTCCAGATATGCAGCTTCAGCAAAAGCCGTGTATGATGTGAATCATTTGTTCTAAGACATGCATGGGCAGAATGTGAATAGAAGACTAAAGTGTTTTTATGTTGTCCATCAAAAAATCAAATTATGTAAAAATTTTAAAAAAAGGAACTTACTACTCTGTGGATCCATCAACCAAAATTTTTAGGGATTTCTGATGTGAAAGGAAGAATTAAGTAAGAGAGTAGAGAGACTCCTGCCTGGCCCTGAAATTTTTCCATCTTCTTGTAGTTTTTGTTTTAATCTCAGCAGTAATCACACTAAAAAAAAATGGAACACTGCCTTATAGAAGAACAGTGAAAATTTAAAACTTTGGAAACTTTGTGGCAAGTCTGTGGAGTGTCCTTGAGTGGCACTCAGGTACAGTAAGGAGGTAAAGGAGGAGAAGGGATAGAACGGGCAGAGTGGGAGGAACTTTATCACTTGCACATTTCATCGTGTGAAAATATGTTTGTTTGTTTTCTTTTTTAGCAACTGAAAGAGCTACAAGGAGCAAATCCATTCTGCATGTGAAGAAGTGACAGGAAAGGACGTTGAAGATGTAATCCTTCACTCTATCCGCTACCCCAGTCCTGGATATGTGGTACTAGACATAGGTGAATGTTTCAGACTTTGTATTCATTAACTTATGAACCTTTTTTTAAAGACAGGAGTACAGACTGTGCCAAATATATGCTGGGCTCGTAAGGAAGACAAATGCCCACTTGGAGCTGAGTTCACACTGTGGAATTCATTTTACTCTGGAACTTTTATCACTGTGTAATTAGAGTGACATTTGGTCAGTCTCGTTAGATCTGGATTCAGACCAAGGACTTAGAGGTGGAGGTCCAATAAATTCTCTCCTCTGAAGCTGATAGTTATTGTTTTAATTGTTGTGCTGCTTTTACTGTCACTGGGCCTTGTATTTTTATTGTTGTTGCACGACTTTGGCTCGATCACTCCCTAGAATGAATTATCCATCTTCTCTGTGTTTCTGTATTCTCCCAGATCAGCTGTACCGTCTGAAACTCATGAGGATTTCTGCATTCTTTAAATGTGGACACTGCTGGGGTAGAAAATTCCAAAATGAAACCCTCAGGGCTGTTTGGAAATGATTATGGTAACTGAATAGGTTACACAGTCCTCTTACGATTATAATGTAGCAAGGAACTGGCTAGTTCACATACTACTGATTTTAAATAAAATTGCTTAATACCGATAACTCCGAGTCTGATATCTCTCGATCTTGAATTAAATTATCCTACTTTTCTGGTCTCAGGCCATTGTGATGTATGACATGGAAAAGATAAAAGAAGCTACTTCAAATAAGGCTTTACCTAATCAGATATAAGTTATAAACAACTTTATCTGAACTACTCACTTACAAAACATCCCTGTATAATCAATGGGGAGAAATAGCCACAGGTCAGAAAAAAAAAAAAATTACTCTGTTCTAACGTAGGCCTCTAAAATAGACAATATGTAAAAATTCAGAGTAATTAATTCCAAAGGTGTTCAGATCAAGGAAACAAGCTGCAGATTTCCACATTGTAGACATACAAAGTAAGGAAAGATCAATCCCTCTTTGAGTATCATTCCTAGGTAATTTTTGAATAAAATTTTTCCTCTTACATTTGAGGATTCCAGCAAAAAAACAATAATATAGATGAACCACTCTAATGTCTTTTATATAAATAAATAGACCTTAAAGCTTAATAGATGTATATAATATGTGAGTAGAATCAAGAATCATTGAAAAAATCACAGGGAAACAGAGGTGGATGAATAAACTGGCTAAGATCAGTTAATGTACTGCCTAGTTATATTTATAGTTATCTCATGGCTAACAGAAAAAACTACTTTGGTTATTCAACCAGATATTCTAATATCTTATTCAAATACAGATCTTTACACCATGGGACAAGGAATCAGTTCTTATTCACAGATTTTATCTAGGACCTAGGGCTGAGAAACAAACAAATACAATTTTTGTTACTATATGACAGTCTGCAGTAAATTTTAGGCTAAAATATCCATATTAAAAAAAAAAAAAAATCAACACAGAAAACTTCAAACCAAGACTACTTGCAAAAGCACGACATAGTGCTTAGGAAGCACTGAAGTCCATTTTCTATTAAGCCTTAAAAAACATATTAACTGTAAAGTTCTTTACTCTGCCTATGCTTGTCCAAGCTTTTGTAAATATGTGGTTCACAATAAATGTGACATTTGCTAAAAGGCATACAGAAGTTTACACAAAGTAATCTGAAAGCTCTTATTATCATTACCATTAGTAAAGTGATGTGTTATTGCTCAGAGGGCCTGATCCAAACAGAAAGGATAGAAGTTTGGAGAGGGGAAAACTCTGTTATGAAACTCTCCAGTTTTACAAAGTATGTCTGAGATATTTTCCTAATTAATAAAAAAAAAAATTATTATTTTGCTGTCCTGTTTATCACATCTATCCCAGATATTTCCTTGAAGATGATATAAAATATTTTCTAAATTTACCTGTTCATTTGCAGAAGGTATAAGGAAAATCTAGACAGCTCTCAGTGGGATAGATAATGCCTATAACTGCTCAGATAAATTTCACTCCTTAACAAAAAACAGATTTATCGAAACACTTAAACTCCACCACTCAAATTGTCATCAATAGAAATACAGACATTTTAAATATTCATATATCATTCATGTAAAAAAAGAGAGTTGCTCTAGACAGTATAACTGAAGTAGTAGATGTAAACATATATTTTTAATAGCTCTCTTATTTCTCATCTCTTTAAAAAATCAATTTATTTTTAATAAAATAATAAAGATAATGGTTTCCATTATGAGAGCGGGGAAAGGAGTTCAATAACTTAACCTTTTCCTTCTCTTCACACAATGTTAAATTCATAAAAATGGCTAGGCAACACAGTTAAAGACCTTGCAAACTATTCAGAATATAAATAATCACATCCAGTATAAATAAACAAGGAGGTACATTGTTTGACAAATAATGCCCAACAATGGAGACAGAAATATTTAATTTTGTATTATAAAACATCATTAGGAAGTATTTGAAAAAATACAAATGTGGTAGAGACTCCTTAAAATGCATAACTTTCATGTATGATCAATTCTCTCATCGACCCATTTTATTCTTACACAAGGAGTTTGATAATGTTTGAGACTGATGACATGCAACATTAAAAAACAGGGTTTGTCTATTGTATCACTGAATATATGTAACTGAATGGTGAAATGTATTTTGTCTTCCCTTTTGCTGTTTTCCTGTGGAAGATCCACACTGCAGGTGCATATTTATTTAAAGCTATTTCTTCTGTATACAGCTCATGCTGAACTGTCAGAATTTGCTTAAGGAAAGGTGGTGGCTTGCAGGCTCTGTGCTAGACTACTCTACCTTTGCAACCACGGTAAGCTGCTACCTTTTTACTCCCTCACTTACCTATTCTACTCCTTACAGTAAGAGATTCTCTGCTTATGAGAAACATCATTTATTTCTATTCTTAACTAAAGACTCAGTGAATTGCCAGACCACCTATTTAATACATTTAATTTAGAACCTGGCAGGTTATACACACCTAGGTAACAGAGACTGGTGCAGAAAGTTCACTTCCCAGCAATGCATTACCTGTTGGTAAACTAATGGAGTTAGTTTACTCCAAAGGCTACTCCATCTTGAACCACAACAGACTCTGGGAAGGTACACTTGACTCAATGTGTCTGACAGTTCATGATATTCCTCAAACATTTGCCTCAACCCTCTTCTTACTCAATGGTTTTGTTAATGACCTTTATAAAAAAATTGTGTACTATGTGTATTTACTACAGGCACAGCATGAGAAATGAACTGCAAATGCAAACAGAAGTTGGAATATTGTAAGAATATATCTTGTGCCCTTTAAAAGCTGATCAGTGGAAAATTGGTATAATACAACTATGTCATAAGATTGCATAATAGCAATGAAAAGATCTTATATAGGAATGAGTTTGGAAGTGCCAGAAAATGAAGACTTGGACTACACCTTTAGCAGGGGAAGAGAGGTCCTTTTTTTTTTTTACAAGACAAAATATGAAAATAAAGTGTTTCTTACCATAAAATGCTGAAGTGATAAAGATGGCGTATGAGAAATCATGAGGCTTTTCTGAAATCTTCAGCACAGTAGAAGTTTAGGTAGAGGTTTCAAAAGGCAATAGCATTAAGACAACTAGCATGGTAACCAAAGAGGTGACTTCAAAAACTCACATCTTAGATCCTTCTTTCTGTGTTTCCATTCTACTTCACCAAAACTGTGATACTAAATTTTGATCCTTCACAAAGCAGTTGCAAATGCATTCATCACATGCAATTCTAGAATTTAGTTTTACATTAACTGGGATGGCGGTAACTGTTTAGCAACAATAACAACAACAAATCTAGGCAATATTCTGTACGCTATATGGAATTTACATGAATAATTACACATCCTCTATTTAGACATCCTCTGAACTGGTTCTTGCAAGATCTCAACTTGGAAAGGAAAATCTTTCTGACCTCTTCTAGACCAACAATCAGGATTCCAGATTTGGAATAATCACCCCCATCCCTGTCGCAGATACATTTCTTGAAGCCAATTTTGTCAAATTAATTAACAAAGACAGCTGAGTAAATAATAATAATGAAAAAAAAATAATAAAAAACCCAATAAAACTACAAAGCAACTGGAAAAACAACAGATATTTCTCTGAACTCTCAAACTCTTTGTTACTCTTCAGTATGCAGTTTCAACCTCTTTTGTTTCTATTTTATTGCTTTGATTTGTAAGAGTTTTTATTGCACAGATATTTAAGGAAATTGATGTTTAATGTTGTTTATACAATACCTCATGGGTCTCATCCAAATTCTGTCGAAGTAAAGAGTAAATCTTTTCATTATTTCAACTTGTACTGGATTAACCTTGAAATTCCCATGTGTGAAGTTAATTTATTATTTGTGATTCTTTTTTTGTTGTTGTTATTTTATTCTGTGTTCATTATTTGTCATTCTTTTTGTGTTATTGAATTCAAATCAGACACTATAACCCAACTATGTTACTTGACTAATCTATTGCATATACCATGACTAATAAACAGAAAATGGTTTGTGATTGTAATTTTCAGCCTTTGGATCGTTCTTGAAGATAATGCTATTCTCAACCACAAAAGTAACTTTTCCTAAGAAATGTGTTTTTTCTTCGCTAATGCTTTCTTACAGTATTTTAGTTCACTTTAGGGTTTAGTAGTAGTATGAGCAGTAATTTCATCAAAATTTGCACCAAAGACATTTGTTACCACCGGAACCAACGAATTTTGCTGAAAATAAAATTCAAAAAATACTTCAGTTATTCATTTTTACACATAAAAGGAAGGAATGGAAAAGTACATTTTCTTTTTTATTCAATTATTATAATAAAAAATATTTACATTATTTGCATTTAAATTTTATGGAGGTAGGAAAATATTTATTCTCACAAGAAAAATTAGAGATCCATTTTTAACCCCCAAGACTGAAAAACTGGCATTTTGCAAAACTAGAAAACATAATACAGATTGAGCTGCTGCAACTTCTTAACACGGTCTTATCTGGCTTAAAGGAATCTTGTGTTAGAAACATATTGAGCACAAAAGGATAAACAACTCCCATTCCTAAAAATGTACATTCCTATTTCAGATAAGAGTGGCAAGAACTGGAAGAATGTAAAAACAGTCATAGCCAATGTCACAAGTTAGTTATATGCATAAAAATTAGCATGACAGTTATTTATATCAACAAAGTCTCTAACAATGATGAGTTTAATTAATATTTATGACCTCTCCAAACAGTCACTTAAATCAGAATTAGCCTATGAAAAATTAACAACAGGAATTTTGTGTGTGTGTGTCTGTGTTTGTCTGTGTCTATTAAAAGAAAAATGGAGAAAAACATTATTTTTCCAAAAAATAACTTGACTAATTTAACAAATCTGTTAAAAATATATATTTTCTTATATTATATTGGTATGTTCAAGCAACATTAATGTAGAAGTTACGCCCAGTTGTTTTGTTTGTTTGATCGGTTGTTGTTTTTTTTTTTTTCCCTTTGGGTTTGGTTTGGGTTTTGTTTGTTTCTTTTGGGTTTTTTTGTGTATGTGTTGCTGTTTTTTGGGAACTTTGGTGTGTTTTTGTTGTTGTTGTTTGTTTATTTGTTTTAATTATTATTATTTTGGTGGTTGTTTTGGTTTTAGTATTTTTTTAGCCCAAATAGATTTTCAAGCCACTTGAATGCTATTCATACTTCCATTTTGTCTAGGAAAACCACCGCCTTGTTGATGGACAAAATTCATAGTTTCCTACTGAGAGAGATTAGCTTTTCTTTATCTTATTGTTTTGTGAAAGAAAAACAGATATTTGAAACATCGTCTGAGAACTATGGACTTCTTCACAGGCTTCTTCATGATCTCTGCCAAGTTACCTGTTTGTTTGAATTTCTGAATAATGCTTGTTGTATTGCATTCTGTGTCAAATTTGATATGTTTGTTTTATTTTCTTTTTTAGTGGACATGGTGGAATATTTATCTGTTTTGCTGCTGATGCACACAAAATATCACATATTACAGACAGGAGGTAGATCTTTAGTCTGTACTTTTAGGTCTGGAGATTTTCTCAGAAGAATATTGTCACGGAACATTCACAGACCCAAATACACCACTGCTGAATCCTTCACATCTTTTCAACAGCTTTATAAATATTTTGATTGTGCCATATAATTCAAAGAAATATGAGAGGTAGAATTGTTATGTTCTCATATAATCCACTGACTTTGGGAAACATTCACAAAAAAATAGGTCTGACGTGAAAATTCAAGGATCTGTGATATTTCACTCATATGTCCACTAGTAATCATCTGATGTCCTCTGAAAAAAAAGAGATCCTTATTGACTTTGATTTAGCAGGATCAGATCCATTATACTGCAGTCATAGCAAATATTTTATCTTCTTTTAAAAATATAACAGATTTTTTGGCACTCTAATTTGTTTGTTTGCAACACCTACACCTGGAAAATTTGCAACTAATGACCTACTTTATTTGAAATCTGCAAATTCAGTTCAGCGCTACAAAATAATGCAGTCAGAAACGAAGGAGGCAAATGAAATGGTGGGATCTCTGTAAGAATGTTTTATCCATATTATAGATGGACCGTTCATTATGTCAAAAGAAAAATAATGTTTCTACTTTATATTGGAAAATAGACCTGCAGATGAATCTGCTCCATCTGACAATGTATGGTCCATAATTTGGGGATACATGCTTGAGTGCTCTTCATTGAACTCCTGTAAAGAAATATGGATCAAGATTATCCTAAGAATTTATGCCACAGGAGAAAAAACTAATGTGGCTGCTCCAGGCCATTTAGAAAAAAATAAAACAACCCAACTGTTCTGTGCAGACACTGCAGATGTGCTTGGCATGGATCTAGCAAGGGCAAAGTGGATAAGGGAGCAAATATATTGAATATGTCAAACTCAGGAAGAAAATTCTGGACTGCTACGCAGACTAGCAAAATCTCCACGGCAGATGTTCTAGTCTTTCTGAACAGATTTGTCTGCTCTGAAACCTGAACTAGCATCAGAAAAAACAGTATTTTTTCAGCACCTTATTCCCTTCCTCTCTAGGAAAGGTTACCCAAGTGCCACACTATCTTACGTGATATTCAGCAATTTTCTTTTTTTCCCTTCTCTGGAAATTGAACTTAATCCCCCCTAATCTCCACAGTTATGGTCTATGACCTGAGACACAGCATCATCAGAGGTGTAAGGACAGCATTAAATATAGGAGAAAGATCTGTTCTTTCCAGAAATTAAATTCCTCCAGTACATAACCTCAATTTATAGTGTAATTATTATTTAGTCATTTTACTTTACACACACACACATATATATATATATGTACATTCATTCATACATATATATGAATAATATATGAATATGTTCACATGCACAGACACAGAGTCTAAGGTGAGGGCATTTGGTGCTCAGCAGCAGGCCCTGGGCTCCAGACAGAACTGGGCTCAACACATGCTATTCAAGCTGGAAGATTTAAAAAAAAAAAAGAAAAAAAAAAAAAAGAAAAAAAAAATTATTCTGCAATTATACAGCATTTACCTTGCATTGCTTATACAGCATGAGAACGGCAGTTACAATGTAGTTACTCAAAAATATATGTAGTAAACAATGCGCTTAAAATAAATCCAGACCCTTTCTTCTGGCCTTTGTTTTTTAAATTCAGTAATTTAACATGTCATTCCCTTTATCAGCTCTTTGTTCTGCTGACTTATGAGAGAAACAGAAATTGGTGCAACAAATTTGCACTTTTAACAGGTTTATTATTACATTATTCCTTTATGAGGTCTTCTACGTAATTGCACAAAATGATGTTATAAATCCCCACCGGAAACACTTATTCCTCTGTAGCCTGATGTCCGATGTCTAGAGGACACGAGCGGCAAGTCTCCCCCGTCTGCTATTAGCGTGCCTACATGTTCCTTTTTGGTGTATTAGAGGGC